>NC_056737.1:1990140201-1990470201 GCF_019279795.1 Protopterus annectens | reverse complement strand
ACCTCAGTAATGCAACGAGATTCTGTTCCAGGTGCACCGTCACCTGATGCAGATGATGCAAAAGTGCAGCTAACACACCACCAGGAGCAAAGGATCCACATTCAGAACCTGTATAGTCAAGCTCTTACACTGGGAGCCGATCTCATTTCCAAAGTCCAGCACTCTGTAAGTTATGGCACCTGGAGAAAAGTGAGAGACTACTAAAATTGTAAGAACGTGGATTTTAAATTAACTAGATTTTTTTTTTTCATTTTTTCCTTTTCTTTTCAGAAATCTTTCAATGCTTCCAAAAAACATTTGCAGCAGAAACTGGATGCACTTCAGGCTGACAGTGTTAAATGGAGTGCCAGTGCTGACAAGTATGAGGACAAACTGTCTGCTAATGTGCACGAATGCACCGTTAAAGAAGAACTTAATGAGGTATGTAAAACGATGGTGATAAATGACACAAATGTTACACTGATCCTGCACTGCTCGCCACAGAAAACCATAGGTGTATCAAGATGAGGTAACAGAATATGAATGAATAGGAGCTGACTTTCCCTTCCAGTTCTGATGAGTAATACAGAATGGCTACAAAAATGTGAAAGCATCAGTGCATTGCAGACATACTCAAATTGTTTCTTCACTTAAAAGTGTTAGGTACCTGGTCATTAATGATCTGTAATGTAACTGCTCTCATGCTCTTCCCTTTTGATAAGCTGAAAACAGGCCAGGTTTGAAGTTTTCCCCAGACAAAATTCAGGCAATGCATCTCTCTGCTGTCTGGAATGTATAGCTCTGGAGACCAAGCAGCATAGTTAATATAATTCAATCTACCACTTTACACTGTAACCTGCTAAAGTTCCCTGTCCATTTCAATCACTGCCAGTTCCCCTTTTCTACTACAGCACTTCATTACAAAGTAAGCACATTTATTACTATAAGAAACAAGATGGGAAAACAATCATTTACACCAAGTTCACCTTTCTCACTTTATAAGTGAAAAGTATAATTCAGAAAAATTATTTAGTTAATGCATTTGTTTACCGGAATAGTCCAGCTGGGCAGACGTCTTCCCCTTTTCAGCAGAAGCCTGGGGAGAAAAGTTCAAAAGAATTCCAATATTACATGAAGTACACAGTAAACAGAGGTAAAAAAGTAATCAACAAATATGCAAAATGTAAACAGGGTATCACTAATTAATAGAAGAAGGACCTAAAGAGTTTTGGAACATATTTGGAAAAGAACCTGGTAGAAAGAGAGAAAATGAGAAAATGGAGGATTATTATGATGAAGTGAAAGAGAATGTTTTAGGATAGGTAGAAGGAAGACGAGGCAGAGATAGAGGAGATGGAGGAGAATTTGGACCAATAACTAAGGGTATAGTGCTTGGAATGGATAGGAGATAAAAAGGGCAAGACATGTATCATCCAGGAGTTGTGCATGCACAGAGACAGGTATCTTTTAGGTATTGTCTAGTTTGTGGTTTAAAAGAGTTGGTGTTTACTGTGCTTCTTATAGAAAGAGAGAGGAGAGAGAGAGAGAGGGGTGAGGGGGAGGGGTTTCCAAATTTTGGCCATGAAAGTAGAGTTCAAAGAATCACCAGCACAGTTGTTAGTTTTTGCAAAAGTTTTGTCAGTGAATCTCAGCTGACTACTTGGGTTATAGAGTTAAGGAATATATATCAAACTAGGGAATTTCTTTGGATAATAGATGAGTTTATGAGAAGTGACTAGTTGGGGAAAATGTAAAGTAATGCCTTAGCTCTAACCAGGAAGTTTTGTAAGGGCAGACAGTGATGTGTCCTCTAATGATGACTGTTGACAAATTTCAACACCTTATTATAGAATTTTGGAAAGAGGAAGGAGAACAAGGAGACCAGGTGGTGGAATGAAGAAGTACAGGAGAGTATACAGAGAAAGAGGTTGGTGAAGAAAAATTGGGATTGTCAAAGAGATGAAGAAAGTAGACAAGAGTATAAGGAGATGAGGTGCATGGCAAAGAGAGAGGTGGCGAAGGCTAAGGATAAGGCATATGAAGAGTTGTATGAAAGGTTGGACAGTAAGGAGGGAGAAAAGGACCTGTACAGATTGGCTAAACAGAGGGACCGAGCTAGTAAAGATGTGCAGCAGGTAAGGGTGATAAAGGATAATGAGAGAAACGTACTCACAAGTGAGGAGAGTGTGTTGAGAAGATGGAAAGAGCACTTTGAGGGGCTGATGAATGAAGAGAATGAGAGGAGGGAGAGAAGGTTGGATGATGTGTGGATAGTGAATCATGAAGTGCAGTGGATTAGCAAGGAGGAAGTAAGGATAGCTATGAAGAGGGTGAAGAATGGAAAGGCTGTTGGTCCAGATGACATACCTATGGAAGCATGGAAGTAATTAGGTGAAATGACAGTGGAGTTTTTAACTAGATTGTTTAATGAAATCTTGGAAAGTGAGAAGATGCCTGAGGAATGGAGAAAAAGTGTTTTGGTACCAATTGTTAAGAATAACGGTGATGTTCAGAGCTGTAGTAACTACAGAGAGATTAAATTGATCAGTCACAGCATGAAGTTATGGGAAAGAGTAGTGGAAGCTAGGTTAAGAAGGGAGGTGATGATTAGTGATCAGCTGTATGGTTTCATGCCAGGAAAGAGCACTACAGATGCAATGTTTGCTCTCAGAGTGTTGATGGAGAAGTACAGAGAATGTCAGAAGGAGTTGCATTGTGTCTTTGTGGACTTAGAGAAAGCATATGACAGGGTGCCTAGAGAGGAGGTGTGGTATTGTATGAGGAAGTCGGGAGTGTCAGAGAAGTATGTAAGAGTGGTACAGGATATGTACGAGGGTAGTGTGACAGCAGTGAGGTTTGCGGTGGGAGTGATGGATGCGTTTAAGGTGGAGGTGGGATTACATCAAGGATCAGCTCTGAGCCCTTTCTTATTTGCAATGGTGATGGACAGGTTGGCAGACAAGATCAGACAGGAGTCCCCGTGGACTATGATGTTTGCAGATGACATTGTGATCTGTAGTGAGAGTAGGGACCAGGTGGAGGAGACTCTGGAGAGATGGAGATATGCTCTAAAGAGAAGAGGAATGAAGGTCAACAGAACTAAGACAGAATATGTGTGTGTGAATGAGAGGGAGGATAGAGTAATGGTGAGGATGCAGGGAGTAGAGGTGGCGAAGGTGGATGAGTTTAAATACTTGGGATCAACAGTTCAGAGTAATGGTGAGTGTGGAAGAGAGGTGAAGAAGAGAGTACAGGCATGAAGGAGTGGGTGGAGAAGAGTGTCAGGAGTGATTTGTGACAGACGAGTACCAGTAAGAGTGAAAGGGAAGGTCTACAAGAGGGTAGTGAGACCAGCTATGTTATATGGGTTGGAGACAGTCACATTGACAAAAAGGTAGGAGTCAGAGCTTGACGTGGCAGAGTTGAAGATGTTAAGATTTGCACTGGGTGTGACGAGGATGGACAGGATTAGGAATTAGTATATTAGAGGGTCAGCCCAGGTTAGAAGGTTTGGAGACAAAGCCAGAGAGGCAAGATTACGTTGGTTTGAACATGTGCTGAGGACAGATGCAGAGTATATTTGGAAAAAGATGCTAAGGATGAAGCTGCCAGGTAACAGGAAAAGAGGAAGGCCTAAGATAAGGTTTATGGATGTGGTGAGAGAGGACATGCTGGTTGTTGGTGTGACAGAACAAGATGCAGAGGACAGGAAGAAATGGAAACAGTTGATCCGCTGTTGCAACCCCTAACAGGAGCAGCCGAAAGAAGAAGAAGAAGATTGTACAATTGTTCCAAGAGTGACAGCTGAGCAAATTGTAGGTTAATCAAGATGGGAGAAGCATAAAGCAGTGTACATGTGAGAACGGATTGAGCAATTCTTTTTCTAGCACTATCTGAGAGGTATTGTTTGACTCTATAGCATGCACCTAGCTTTTGGTGGGTGTTTTTTACTGCTTGTTATATGTGATGATCAAACTTTAATCTTTTGTCAATAATGACTTCTAGAAGCTTAGTTTGACTTATTAGTTCTATGTTGGCGGTGTTAGAAGAAGAGATTTTTAAATTATTTTTGTTTTCAGTTTAATGCTTTGGGGTAAATAGGGTCAGTTTGGTTTTGTTTTTTAGGGTTAAGGAGTAGCTGTGTATTAGACAGTCAGGCCTCCATGGTGGAGAAAACTCTTGGGTTAGTTGTTTTAATTTATCTATGCTTTTAGCAAAATAGATGATTGTTGAATCATCTGAGTACTGTTACTGTATTATAGTGCCTTGTTTAGAAGCTAACTAGAGATCACTAATGAATTTATTGAACAACAGGGTACGGAAAACAGATCCTTGATGGACACCCATTATAATGAGAAGGAAAAAAGAAATGCCATTTTGATATTTTGCCGTCTGTTGCCTTTTTAGGAAGTAGATGGAGAACCAAGATAGTGAAGTTTCATGTGTTCTGTAAAGTGTTTAGGTGTTATATCCTTGCAGTAAGATTTATTCATCTGTTCTTTCTTTTTTAAGTTGTTTCCATGGCTATTCATAGATCTGGGGAGTGGTAGTAAGTCTGTTTCTTATACTTCTATGGTTAGCTGTGTATAGGTGAAGATGAAGGTACAGCTTTGAAAGGATGACTGTTTTGTAATGTGGCAGACTTGTTATTTTTTGAGTGGCTGTAGGACCTGGGTTAGGATGAATGTCACCACATGTTTTAAGTAAAAAGACCACAGTAAGTATGTATAAGGGTATTTGAACTTCAGCCTGGACAAGGGGATGGCTTATTGATTATGTTGTTGTGGGTGCATTACTTTACTTGAAAGAGGCAAACAGTAGTGGAGGAGAAGCGACTAAGAGGCTATTAATATTTAGAGATGTGCAGTCTTTGAGATATGACCGGAGTATAAAGATAGTTGTCGGTAATGTTTTAGGAAGGCAAACGTTGCAAGGAACAATAGTACGATTACATAGAATAGTAGCATTGTAGGTGTGGAGTGATTACAAGTGAAAGTGAAGGAAATGAGAGAGGACAGTGAAAGTGAGGAGTAAACAAATTATATGTTAAAACTAGGGACTAGTTAGAAGGGGAATGATGTGAATGTAAGATGAAAAAGTAACTATTAAAACTAGGAAGGAGACTGAGGGTAGTACTGTGTGAGTATGTACAAGAAAAAGTAAGAGAATATATTGAAATTAATGTGAGAGTAGGAGATGAAAAAGAGGAAGGCTTAGCTTAAGCTCTGTTTGACTGGAGGATTTGAGATGTGAGGAAATGTGATTTGGGAATGTCTATAGTTATACGCATGCCTTTAAGAGTGGTGGGAAGTAGGTGGAGAGTTCTGGGTAGAGACCTAGTTCTATAAATTTAATGAAATAAGGGGTGGCTGGGGAACTAGGGGGTATGGGAAGGGAGCATAGTGGGCAATAGCTAGCACACCAGCAGGACATAATCACTTTGGGCATGCTCAGCATGCAAAAGACAGAAACTGTGAGTTATGACACAATTAACTGCTATACAGGTTTCTTCTGCCTTTAAAATGTATTCAAAATCAAATGACATTGCTTTACAAACATAATACTTAGAAGAGAATAGAATTCTATCTCTACAGCCTGAGGAAATTGTAAAGCTGTGTTATTATCTCAGTTTACTGAGAGGGGGAGCATGGATGATGCTCATAGGGATGTGGAACGAATTAAAAGGCTAGAAAGTCTGAAAGTAAACATGCAGGACACTAGAGAGCATACATTTATACTTAGTGTTGCATATGCATGTATTGTAGGCCACTTATTCCAGGAATATTTCTTCTCATATATGATATCCACATGCACTGCCTCTAATGAAGTACCTGGTCAGCCAAGATATGGGAGGTGTGTGGAGTTAAATTATTCCATCTTCCTTTCAGTTGTGCACAGCAGGTCCACGTATAGCAGTGAAATATCTACTGTGGGCAAGACGATAACAAGGAGGCTTGTGCACTGAAAACTAGAGGTAGAAGTATGTTATCTTGCAATGGGGAAACTGATTTTATTACTGCAAATTAATCAGTAAACTAAGTGTTATTTCCCTGCAAGTTGTAACTCCAATCTAACACAGCATATCAACTGATAACAGTTAAGCAACGGTGCCTATCACATCTTAGATGTAATACTGCAAGTTATATAGTGATTTTGCAGCTTGTTAAACATTTGTGTGGATAAAACAAGGATGCCTTTATTTTGTTACTTTGTAACTAGCACCTCTGCCGTATGGCTTCTTTAGGTCAAAAGATAAAACAACAGCAGGTATATTATACAGGAAAACATGAATGTGATGTAAAAGAACTTGAACAAGAGGGAGTGTATAAATATTTGGGAATTGATGAAGGATCAACAATAAAACTTGAACAAATGTGAATAAAACTTACTAAGGAATACTTTAGAAGACTTAAATTAATTCTGAAAACAGAGTTGACATCTAGGAACAAACTCCGAGCTATAAACCAATTTGCTCTTCATGTCCTAGCTTACAGTTTTGGAGTGATTGACTGGCCCCAAAACGTGCTGAATAGATTAGATAGGAGAATAAGAAGGATGCTTCATGCTCACCAAATGATTTATAAAAATCACTGTATACCAGGATTATATATTCCCTGTTCTGAAGGAGGGATGGGCCTCCTTGAAATTGATTACATGTATAGATCTGCAACCGTGGGATTCCACACATATCTGCTGACCTCACAAGACCCAAGTGTAGTGAAAGTTTTGAAACATGAGAAGAAATCTAATATGACTACTCTGCTTAATTTAGCAGAAGCACATCGAGATCAAACAGAAATGGAAATCAAACCAGAAGCAGATAAAAATCAGGCAACAAATGAATGTGTTAAAAAACAAAAGAAAGAATATAAGGTGAAGGACCAGATGAGAAGGCAAGAAATGTGGAAAAAGCATAAATATAGTTGCAAGTATAGAAAACTTCTGGAACAACCTCATTTTGATCAAGAATGAATGCAGGAATGGTTAAGGAGAGGAGAATTCAAACTAAGAGATGAAAGATTAATATTGGCAGCCCAAGAAAGTGGCCTATGTACATGCTGGTTTATAAAGTCCATTGAATATGTGGGAGAAACAGACAAAAAATAAGTTATGCCCTCTCCATAACATTCCATGTGAGTTGTTCATCTCACCTTCATTCTCACTGATGGGTTCGGAGATGATCCTTGGCTCCGACTCGGCCAAATACAAAAGCTTGAGGTCTTCAAGCAGCTTGTGGCCTACTCCCTATCCCATGATGAAGTGGTGCTTCCCTCAGATCTTGTTTGCAGCCAACTATACAAATAGGTAACTACCCTAGTAAGAAAATAAGAATACATTAGATAAGGACAAAATATCATCAAGATTTGTCTGAACTTCCTGGTCCTCAAGAAATTCATGATCGGGGGTTGTCAGGTGGGACGTAATAATGAAGGCGAGAAGAACAACTCATATGAAACATTATGGTGAGTACATAACTTCATGTGAAGTTGTTCTATCTCACCTTAATTCTCACTGATGGGTTGGCGTTCCAAGTACCATTTTTTTGGGTGGCTCAGGGAAGTATATTCCTCAGGACCATGTAACCAAAGGAGGCCCTGTCCCTGGAGGCCCTATCCAATTTGTAATGAGTGATAAAGGTATGAGATGTAGACCACATGGCTGTTGCACAAATGGAATCTATAGGTACCTTAGCCAGAAAACTGAAGATGTGGAAACAGCTCTAGTTGAATGGGCCTTTACTTTATGATTTTAGTGGTACGTACCCAGAGCTATATGTGAAGGAAATGCAATCTGACAGCTATTTTGACAATGTGGTTTTTACCACCAGAGTACCCTTCTTTGAATCTGAAAAGCCATTCTGATTTTCTAAAGTCTTTAGTCCTGTGTAAATAGAATCGAAGCTGCCTATGGACGTCAAGTTTGTGCAGTATATGTTCCATCTTATTAGTATATTTGGGGAAAAAAACAGGTAATTCTATAGTCTGGTTAAGTTTTTTTGAACAAACCTTAGGTAAGAATGAAGGATTTGTTCTCAACAAGACTCTGTTGTTGTGAAAAATCAAGTATGGGGGTTTGATGGACAAGGATTGTAATTCCTAGACCCTTTGAGCAGAAGCAATAGCTACTAGAAAGATGATTTTCCATCATAAGTATTTCAGATCACAAGATGAGGCTGATTCAAAAGGGGGTAAGATGATTCAAGAAAGAAAAAAATTTAGGTTCCATGGTGTAGCTGGGGATCTAATAGGTGGTCTCAAATGGATAGTACCTATAAGGAAGGCTTTAGAAAGTCTATGGGACATGATATAAGCCCCCTGATCGCCAATATGAAAATTAGAAATTGCTGCCAACTAAACCCTTATGTGTATAGAGTGTCATGTAAATGTGTACTGCTGTAGTATCATAACGTAATTAGGTAGGGGTTTGAATCCTGAACTTGCTAACTGTGAGTGTGTGTATCTACCTGGGGAGGAGCAACCTTTTATGAGAGTCATGGCTTAGTGGTAGGTCATACAGACTAGTGTTACCAAGGTCCTGGGTTCAAGACTGACAGTGGGAATTTATTTGGGGTTGGGAGGGTGGCCTAATGGTTAAGGTGTTTGCCTTACAAACACAAGGTGCAGGGTTTGAGTCTCACAAGGGATAATTGCTAGGCTTAAAATGGCTCGCAAGGGCAGTTAGCTTAGTACTAATCTATGAACCTATGAACCTATGAACCTATGAACCTAATGGTTGCTGCAGCAGCCCCTTCATTAAAAAGCTTGGTCAGAAATTCTAAAATGGATTAAATCAAAGCCAAATATAGGTCAACATTGTTTTGGGAAGCCCATATTGAAAATCTTTTCCACTTACTAAGGTATAGCTTCCTGGTAGATGATGTATGAGAGGATACCAGGATGTTCTGAGCTGCAGGTGAGAGATTGTGGAACCTGGCTATTCTTGGAATTGGAGCAGCCAAGCTGTCAGTCTGAGGGTATAAAGTGCAGGATGAAGAGCCCCTGATAAATGTATCAGAAGATCTGAAATTGGGTCCAGGATCCATGGTTCTTCCAACAGATGAGACTGAAGAAAGGGGAAACAAATCTGACAAGGCCAATAACGGGCTATTACAGTGACGATCCTTCTCAGAGTCCTGGCTTTCTGTAAGAATTTGGGTATCAGAGGAAATTGTTTAAAGGCATAAAGGAGACCTGGGGGCCAATTGTATACAAGTGCATCCCTTAGGGTATCCCACAGATTGGGGATTAGGGCAAAGTAGTTGCTGCATTTGGTGTTGGAGAGAATTGCAAAAAGGTCACAGCAAGGCTGGCCCCATCTGCGGAATATCCTTTCTGCTACTTTTTCTTTCAGGGACCACTTGTGAGGTGATAAAATTGCTCTGCTCAATTTGTCTGCTATGACATTGGATCTCCCCGAGATGTACGTTGCTATCAGAAAGCGCTGGGTGGATGTTGCCCACTGCCATACTCTCAGGGCCTCTCGACATAGGGGGTAGGATCTGGTTCTTCCTTGTTTGTTTATGTACCAGACCACCAACATGTTGTCCGTATGTATTGCAATAGTTCCTAGAGGAAGAAAGTACTGAAAGGACTGCAACGCTAGTAGTACCCCTCTGATCTCTAGGATATTGATATGCAGATGAGCCTCATGTTTCGTCCATGTGCCTTGGGCTGTCCTTCCCTGAAAATGCCCCCCATCCCATCAGGGAGGCATCCATGGTCACAGTGGCAACAGGAGTGGGTAGAACAAAAGGACATCCTATTGTTACTTGAGGAGAAGTCAGCCACCAGTGAAGATCCTTTTTGCATGAATTCGTTATTATAATCAGGTGTGACATTGGAAGCTCTTGAAAGGACCGTTGTGTGAACAGGAGCCATTGCAGTATCTGCATATGCATTCAACCTAAGGGAATGGCAATGATCGCTGCCGCCATTGTCCCTAACACCTTGAGCACTGTTGAAGCTGGGGCTTTTTGCTTTGAGATGAGGTTCAGGACTTCTTGTCAAAGGAACCCAACTCTTTCCGTTGGAAGCTTTACAGTCATAGAGATGGTGTAGAGATCTGCTCCTATGAAAACAGTACATTTGGATGGCGATAAGGCAGATTTTTCTGAGTTTATGGTAATACCCAATTGACTGCAAAGATTTAAGGTCATATCACTTGCTTGTATGAGTCGATGCATGGTGGTGACAGTGAGGACCCAGTCATCTAAGTATGGAAACACCTGGAATCCTAGACATCTCAGATAAGCCGTGACTACTGCCATGCACTTGGTGAATACTCTGGGGGCTGAAGTGAGGCCAAAGGGCAGAGCTCAAAACTGAAAGTGACTGGCTCCCAGCCGAAAACACAGATGATCTCTGGATGGTCTGGCCATTTTTATGTGGTAGTACGCATCCTAGAGATCTACTGAGCACATCCAATTGTCTTTCCCTAGAAAGGGAAGTATAGACTGTAGCATGACCATCCAGAATTTTATTTTGTTGACAGATTTCTTCAATCTGCTGAGATCCAAAATGGTTCTCCAGTCCCCTGTTTTCTTTGGAACTAAAAAAAACCTGGGGTAAGTTCCAGGTCCTCTCTGGTCTGCTGGGACTGGTTTCATGACACTTTTTTCTAGCAACCTTGCAATTTCTATGGTTGCTTGTTCCCTGTGACTTGGTGGAATGTCCAGGATTTTTTTCACAAGGGGTGGAGGGGTGACAAAGGGAATGGAGAATCCTCTGGACATTATGTTTTGTACACAACAGACGTTCGTGAGTTTTAGCCAGGTGTTTGGGTACAAAGATAAGTGTTTCCTGACTGCCTCCAGAGATGGACAGATGGGCCTCCATTCAGGAGCACTGATAGGGCTTCCCAAAGAACTGGTCCTTGTCGCCCTGATTTTGAGTGCCCCCTCTGCAACGTGGATGGCATCTTCCATTATTACCCCTTCCTCTGCCTCTAGAGGGGGTTTCACCATGTGTGTCAAAGAAAGCTCCTTGGGATTTATGGAACCACATCTTTCCACATTTCCAGCCTTTAGGATAAGGTCTGGTAGGGGTGGAAAAACAGACCCCTACAGCCAACAGAGTCTTTCCATCTTCCTCACACCTGGTAAGCATTTCCTTCACTTTTGGTCCAAAAAGGGATGAACCATTAAAGGGGGTGTTAACAAAGGATGACTTATAGGGCTCCACAAAGGAACATAAGCACATCCAGGAGTGCCTCCTAAGAGCAATTCCTGTACTTGCTGCTCTGCTCATTCCATCAGCTACATACAAAATCAGCCGCATGGAAGAGTTTATGAGGGAATTTAGCGTAGCAAGCTAGGAGGTTACCTTGTCTGAGACCCCCGCAGTTACTGCACCCTGTAAAGTATCTCCCAACTCCTTAAGGAGATCCCTGTGTAGTCTAGTAAAATGTGTAAGATAGTTCAGGGATCGAAGAGCAAAGGCTGCTGAACTAAACATGCGCTTTCCATATTTGTCCATGATCCTAGAATCCCTATTAGGAGGATGAACAGATGTAGAGGTCTCTGATAACTCCCTTTTCGTGGCTGCTGCCACCACCATAGCATCAATGGGTACTCCTTTGGTAAGGAAAGCCTTGTCCCGGGGTGATGTTATGAATTTATTAGGCCTCTGAGGGACAGGTTCCATGGTATTCGGGGACTCCCACGCCTTTCGGGAAAGAAGGTCTAGCAACTCATCAAAAGGTGGAGTCACCCAAGAGGTGGAGGGTTGAGACCCGAAAGCCTTCAGGAGTACTGACTCATCATCAATAGGGTTAATAGTCTTCCAGCCACCCCTCTGTTTCAGTACTTCCAAGATATCACTGAAAGAGATATCTTCAGAGGGGGACCGTGAGGACCCTTCTGACTCATCTAAGTCAGTATCCGATGTGATGGATTCCTGTGAGCAATCCAGATGCTTCCTCTTACAAAGCTTCTTCCTGGGAACCTCCTCTGTAGGAGCTTCTGGGGAGGTCCTGGAAGAGTAGGGCTCACCCAATGGGGCGACCTGAGACTCTGGGTCTCTACATTTTTGAGGGATTAGTGAATCTGAGGCAGATGCAGGTGCTTTAGGGGAGGAGGTTGCTGGTACTGATGATGTGGATGCCCAAGGGGACACTGCTCTCCTAATGACATCAAAGGCCCCCTGGTTCCAATCCGAAGAGACACCTGAATCCATAGAAACAGGCAATCTCTGTACAACAGAAGCAATGGGCTTCAAGCCGAGGTAGGTGCCGAACTCACACGAGCCAAAGCCCCAAGAGGCAAAGTTAGAACCGACAGGTTGGTATGACTATCCTCTCTGGACCAGACCGGTAAGTGTCGGCTCCCAGACATTAAGGTCGGCACCAAAGAAGTCAAAGTAGTCAGAACAGATAGGCATGGAATGGGAGTCGGCTCCAGCGGTTTCACAATCATCGGTTCCGAACACTCCAGCTCCGAAACTTTGTATCAAATCAAAGGAGGGACAGTAGAAATGGGCTGGGTTCTAGTCAGTTCTGAAGCCCCAAGGGTCAGCCCCGACAAAATTTTTGCTAGTGCCTGTGTCTGCAGAAGCCTCTGCACCACATGATCCACATCCTTATCAGATAGTCTCGAGGCCTGGGAAGAAGCAATAGAAGAGACCACTGATTGCAGGATTGGAGACTTCAAAGTAGGAGATACCAGCTCCAAAACCGGGGACCGGCTCCTACTAACAACAACAATCTCTGGTTCCATAAGCAATGGAGCTGAGGTGGTAGATCAAATCAGTTTAGAGGTCAATGAACCCTTTTTCGTCTCCAACCCAGAAGACAAGCTAGAAGACAAAGTCTTGGAGGATTTTGCAGGTTTGTCCAGTTTGTCCTTATCTAAGGATCCCTGAAAAGAGGACTTCAATAATCCCATGG
Organism: Protopterus annectens; assembly: GCF_019279795.1. Lineage (NCBI taxonomy): Eukaryota > Metazoa > Chordata > Ceratodontiformes > Protopteridae > Protopterus > Protopterus annectens. Next base: position 1,990,457,340 of record NC_056737.1, on the reverse strand, counting down.
CTATTAACTTGCTCTTACGTTCGTGAAGAACACAAGAGCTAAACGAATGACAGATGGCACAATTTTCCTGTACGTGGACCTCACCTAAACAATAAACACACTCTGTTTGCCCTTCATTAATCAACATTTTTTGCTCACATTTAGGACACTTCTTGAATCCAGACTTCGCTTACTCTTGCTGAGACATGGCTTTACAAGAATGGAACTGTTAACAGGCAAAAATAGACTATATGAAAAAAGCACACAATACTATATATAGGATAGCCCTAATAAGAAAACAGGGCTCTAATTCCTACAATTTTTTAAACACTACAGTACACACTATATGTCTAACTATGAAGAAGCACACAATACTGTCTATATATATATATGATAACCCTAATAAAAAAGTAGGGCTCTAACTCCAAATTCTAACACCACAACACACAGAGAATAAGCAACTACAGCCCTGAAAAAATCCGGGCTCAAGCTTAACACACTGTAATTCTAATTCTACAGCACACACTATAAGAGTAGGGAGAAAACTCTAACTAGACAACTCTCTAACTTAAACGAGTTGTGAGAAACCAGCCTAGAAGAAAAAAATGGCCACTAATAACAATAATGCACACTCTAAGTTTAAACTACCTAATACTAGAACTCACTAGAAGCTAAGAAATAGCAAGAAATACCAATAACTATTGAGAAAATAGGGAAATGTAAGGAAATTTCACTTATACTGGCCAGAGTTGTCGAAGAACTCCCAATCTGTTGCAGCAGCAAATGAGATCTGAGGGAAGCACCACTGCATTATGGGATAGGGAGTAGGCCACCAGCTGCTTTTAGTCCTTGAGCTTTTGTATTTGGCCGAGTTGGAGCCGAGGATCGGCTCAGAACCCATCATTGAGAATGAAGGTGAGACAAAACAACTTCACATTGTAGGTTTTGTAAAACCTTGTTGCTGGCTGCGACATACTAATGGCAGAAAGACTGTATACTGAAAGGCATAATAATGTGGCAAGATTGTTGCACTGAGGATTTTGCAAACATTATGGTATTGAAGTGGCTGATAAACACTGGAAACATGAGCCACAAAGCATCATAGAAAATTATGAAGTTTATATCACATGGGATCACCCATTACTAACAGTTCAAAAGACAGATGCTAGAATACCGGATATAGTATTCCAAGAAAAGAAGACTAGAGTAGCATTGATCATTGAAATCTCCACACCCAGTGACTACAGTATCTTGCGTACAGAAAAAGACACAAAGTCATAAAATATCAGGATCTGCAGGCAGAAATGAGAGCAATGTCAAAGAAAGATACCCAGACAGTTCAATAGGTCTTATAAAAAAGAATCTACAATCGTATTTAGATATGTTACCAATCCATGTAACTTCATATGAATTGCAGGAGTCATTATGGTGCACATTGCAGGTGCTGCAAAGAGCACTTTTGGCTGACATCAAAGACTGAAACAGTACTAATTTCATGAACTTTAATTGTACTTTGACTTAGGAATGGAGTCCATTCCCATCATGGTATTAGAAACGCAAAAGATTTGGAGAATTAAAAAAAAACAAGAAAACATCACTCTAAAATAAATACTTGACTAAATGTAAAAACATGAAACTATGAGCATTATAAAATTAGCATGAGATGATATAATGTACCAAGTAGTAGCTATACATTCAATCTAAGAAGTCTGTATTGATGAGGTATTAATTACATTGTTAGAAATAAAGGTTGCCTGTTGTACTCCCACACATTTTGTTTTTGTGATTTATAGTATTGGCTTACTAAGTGTATAAATGTCTGTCACTGCTCCTATTTATCCACTTTCAGTTTTGCATGTCAGTTGTGGAGTCTGTAGTTTCAAAACTGCTATACCTTCCTGCAAAACAGGTGAATCTCACTTGACACTATAAAGCTGCTTTTATGACAAAAACAGTACATGATAGAATGTAAACTATGTCATTAGATTGTCTATGCTATAAAAGTAACGGTTTATTATACAAAATGAAAAACACTTTGATTAGGTAATAAAAAACAGCTAAATGATTAAAAGGCTGTGAATTAACTACTAAACTGAAGTTGATAGATAATATGAGCAGATTCATTAACTTGTGATAATTGAGTACTCCAGTAAAGATGTTATGACATTACTGAATGACTTTGGAAGTGGTTCAAAGGCAAGCACTGATTTTAGATAAGGCCACAGGGGTATAACAGAAGGGGCAGATAATTAAAAAAATAGCTAGGGTAATCTCACAGAGGCACTTAATGCCCATCACACATTCAAAAAGGCCAGAAATAGTCTTTTAGAGCTGCCAGATCTGAGGCATAGCATGAGACATGCTCTTTTATGCAGTAGAGGGTGCTGTTTGAAGGTTAGTTGTGACAATGAAAACAGGAGATTGCCAAATTATTTCCTCTATAACCTGCCTAGAAACAATTATGTCATAATGAATTGGAAAGAAAAAATATGTTTTTACAAGTATAACAACAGTACTGGTGTCATGACATGCAGCTAAATTCAGAATTTCTTGATAAATGCAGCTGATGTTTTAGCAGAAAATCAGAAGGCAATTCCTTTTGTTGTGTCTTTTGGCTTATCCCGGTTAGGGGTCGCCACAGCAGAACTCCGTTCCGCTAATGTTTGGTAGTGGATTTTTATGTGCCAAGTTACCAGCCCTGACCACAACCTTCAAGGAAGGCACGCCCATTCAAGCATGCCTCCACACAGAAGAAGTTCTAGCTGAGAATCGAACGCGACAACGTCTTGCTGTGAGGTGACAATGCTACCGCAGCACCAATTCCTTTTATTTTATATATTACATTTCCTTACCCTCCACTTTGCACACATAAAGGATGCCGAAGATGTGTACATAATGCTTTGAAACTGCAGTTTAATTTAGTAATCTAACTTTTTCACAAGTCTGATTCACATCTACATTCAAATAAGTTCCTAACCAAGAGCCTTAATGATTTAAGGCTTATACTTAATTCTAAACCTTCAAGGAAAAATCAACCTAGTTTTCAGAGACTCCAATCTGATAGAACAGGCCAACATAACATACCAGAATATGGATCAGCTAAATTCATTTTGAAAATTGTCTACATACAAATTTAAAATGATGTCACACCTATACCTCTAGAATGGCAGCTTATCTGCTGAAGCTTTCTGATTCTACAACCAGGTCACTTGCAAAATGTTGGACTCCGTGAAAGAACAGAACGTCAGAAACAAATGCAGGTTTGGAATTACTTGCGCATTATTAACCTAGCTAGGACATGTGCAACAGCACTGCACCATCCCTGAATCCCTCGCAGGTCAAATCTCACTAACACCTACACAGCAAACATGTCCATAGCTTGTTTACTTTAAGAAGATAACTTTAAAATGGAATAATAATTGAATACTTTTATTCAGTACTGATGGTACTGACATAAAACTCTTGTGATTCATCCTAGAATTTCTGCTATACCTTAATACCATTTTCATGTAGTACTGTGTCATTGTCCCACCCTCTGCAGAACCACTAATGATTCTTGTTCCAAGTTTCAGATATTGGCCGGTTTCTAGCTTCCTTTCAATTGATAAAGCTGTTTTAATACCTAATATAATCACATTTTACAAAGTTCTGAACTTCATGGCTTTTGAAAAGATTTTAGTATTTGTACATTACTCTTGAATTTAGCAACTTATATATGAACATATGAAGATGTCATAAAATGAAATTCCACAGAGTCTGTTCAACTGGATTTATCCCTGTGTGACTGCCTCATCCCTTCCATTAACCCCTCCTCCCTTGCACTGTCCCATAGGTTTTTAATCTCTGTGATGGCTTACTATGTACTGCTGTCTCAGGGAAAACATTTATGGGCCCTATAACTTTCTGTGTGAAGTAGTTTCTTCATACCTATTTAGAGCCACCCTCTTTCTAACTACCTTCCATGATCCTTTCTCTTCCTGTCTCTGGGTATCTTCCTTTTCAGTTCCTTCCTTAGCCTGAAACAATGTGCTGTACCATATCTGATATTCATGTTCTTTTTCAGTGTCTACATCTGCAGCTACACAAGTGCCTACTCATACTGAACGTCTGCAATTCTTTGCACTCAGGTTAGATCTGGATGACATGCGTTACTTCAAACTATCTTCTTTTCCTCTCCATATCCTCGAAGTAGACAAAGTATTTCAGATGTAGCCTGAGCAATTCCCCAGTCAGCAAAACAATTTCAGAATTTCTACATTCATTCCTTTTGTTGTGCTCTCCAATATCTCTCAACAAATGCCACTGCTTTTTCCACGTTTCATGGGATTGTAGAAATTACAGAGCAATTAAGCCAATACCCTCTCTTATGTTTCTTCTTGTTATATAATCTGTTTATACTTGAAGTCCACCACAGTGGCTTGTTTTTGCAAGAAGACCTGTTTTTGATCTGGTCAGGTACAGCAGAGTTTATGCAGTCGCTTAAGTGTCTGTACAGGGTATTTGCGTACACTTCTACATAATGATCATTGATGTCTGCGGTTGCGGGTGGAATTAAGCTTCTTATGTCATCACTTAGTAAGTTGTAGTTAGCTTTGGTAAAGTTTTTTATACTTTTTGTTCCTAGAAGAGTGTCAGTTCCATTAGTTACTTCAAACAAGACTGATTTGTGGTCTGACCTAACCAGGGAGGGCATCATGCATGGGAAAGTACATTGACACCCCCATGTTGGTGAGTACTATGTCCAGAATATTAGAGTCCCTAGTCGGGGTGCAGACTATCTGTTCCAGAGCATTTGTGTTAACAAAGTCCAGGAACCTCTGGGTGAGTGTGTTTTTGCTTGGGTATGTCCCCCAGTCTATGGAAGGATAGTTGAAATCTCCCATGACTAAGGTGTTAGGCTGTATGGTGAGGGGTTCCACTAAATCCAATAAATCCAGGTAGGTGGTGTGCTTACCCTGGTTCATGTTGGAAGATCTATAGCTAGCAATGATGTGGTATGGTACTTTCCCAATAGCTAATTGGACATGGAATAGTTTTAGAGAGTCATGCTGTTTGACCACTCTCGAAGTGTATTTGGTTTTAATGAAGATGGATACACCTCCATCTTGGGTTCCTTCATGCTCATTTTGAGGTCTGAATGTTTGGAAGGCATTGTAGCCTTGCATAGTCGGGGTGCTTTCAGTGGCCTTGAACCATGTCCCGGTAACTGCACAGATGTTAGCATCCTCCAATGTGAGGAATGCTTCCTGGGAGTGCAGTTTTGTGTTTAAACTCCTAGCATTAAGCTGCAGGACTCTGTTTGTCTCAATTAGATTTTGTTACATTGGAAAATTTGTTGTTTTGACATTGCCTTAAAAAGGCACTATGAGGGAGACAAGGGCCTTTTCCATTATCAGAAAGCAGACCATCTCTAGCAGAACGGAGAGGTCTGTCTACCATATCCTCCCAGGCTGACAGACACTGGACCCCCTTAGACTGACAACAGAAGCTAAACAAATTGTTGAAGTCAGTCATTTTTTGTTTGTATTGTGGCATCATCCTGGGTGAGGGAAGGATACTGCTTAGGGCTAGGGACATACTTGTATGGGACACATAATAAGAGAGTTCCATCATGTCTCTCTTCTTATAGTCCAGGGAAGTACATCTCAAGTCATTCACTCCAACGTGGACTATGACAGAGTCATAGCAGTGCTTGTTGTTGAGTTACTTGAGTGCATGCATGATTTGTCAGATCCTGGCACCTGATAGGCAGCTGACTATGACCTTCTCCTTGTCCAGTCTGGTGAGAGGGACATCTGTGTGTCTCACTATGGAGTTGCCTATGACCAAAGCATTTGATGTGTTTTACCTTAGGGGCTTATTTGTTGAGACACGGGTGTGTGTGTTGATATGTGTAGTAGTTTCTTTTTGCTTAGTGGTGAATGTGGGTGGTGTGTGTTTGGGAGGTCTCTGCTCTTTTGGTAGGCTTTTAGTGAGAACCTCCACTTATGTGGGTTTATGTGTCATGTCCTTATTTTGTGTGAGAGGTGTGGTTTGCATGAGAGATGAAGCATGTGTGCTGACAACCTGTTTGATGTCTAGTTTGTTTTTATGTGAGAATTTGACTCCATTCCACAGTGTATTTGCATCTCAAATAGAGTGTTAGTTTGCTTTAGAAGTAAATGGTTGCCAGTATGCATGAAGCAATTGCTGCATTGCCTCAATATGCCCATATCAATCAAGCTGGCAGGAGAAATGATGGGAAACTGCCCATCCATTGTGGCAGGATTTTTCTGAATTTGGTATTTGGGAAGGAAGTGGACTAGCTGGACTTAGGACTTTGGCTTAACTAGTGGGGTAGTTAGACTTGGAGTACCAAAGGTAGTGGGTATATAGTAAGTTGTAGATGATAAGTGTGAGAACACTGATTAGAGCGCAACTGAGTTGCCTTTTGCTCAACAGGGAAGCTTGGGGGGTTAAACTGGAAGGTCTTTAAGGAAAAATAATGTTCCCAGGCATTTGAAGCTATACAGGGCACTGCTAAACCCTGTTGCATGGTGCACAGCTACGGGCAAATGAGAAGCTTATATACAGGTGAATTTAAACAGTTTGTAACACAACTACCAATGGGAAAGCCCCAAACTGAGCCTTTCTCCAGCAATTCCCAACTCAGATGGGTCCTGAGCTACATATGTCTGCCACAAGGGTGCAGTGAGGCCCTCTTAATTTAAGATCACTGGTTTAAGAGCACAGAGATACCAAACAGTCGAGATTCAGCAGGTCTGAATCTAACCTATGCTATGTAAAGCAAGAAAAAACTATTTCTAGATGAGAGGGAGTAGGGGAGAGTCACTTAAAGATCAAAGTGAGAGTGTTTAGTAGTAGTATACTATTAGATGACCTGCAGTGGTACCACCCTCTGCAGATACTGGCAATTCTTCTATCAGCTGTAAACAGTGGGAGACTATGGAGACCGTTTCTCATAGGGGATTTTAAACTGAAAAGGTTTCCCTCTATGCTAGCACCGAGAACCATGTTTGCACAGCGACTTTTATACCAGCAGGATGAAAGACTTTTACAAAGTTAAACCCTCTGGCCAATCAGATAAAAACACAATAAGCTTTCAGCCTGTAGTTCCCAACTTGGATGGGTTGAATTAGGCTCTCTGTTCCCACCAGAATGCAAAAGAGCTCTCTTAATTAATATAAAACAAACTGGTTTTGAGCACAAGTGCAGTAACAAATGCTTTACAACAGAAGTCAGAATTCCTGCAATATTACGAAGCCTTGGAAATAAGTTCAATAACCCTGAGAAATGTTCACAACATACAAAAACTTTGCAAAACTTAGAAATATTTTGGCAGAATCAAGAGAATTTTGGCAAACTCAGAACAGCTTTTGCAGTATCAGAAGAGGTTAGGAAATATCAGAAAACTGCTAAAACAACCTAACAGCAGTGCAGTAACAAACAGATGGAGTTTCTTTAACAATTGCAGACAGAAAAACAGTCATAAATACAACACAATCAATAAATGCAGCACAGAAGTGTTAAATTTATTTTTATTTATTTATTTTACATTTGTTGACTGGGATTGTCTGACTGAGCTGAAGAGCCCTTTTTCAGCAGAAGCCCAGGGAGAAAATCTTCAACATATTATGCAATTTTCATTATAGATTAGCATTAAACAGCAATGTTACAGGATTATTACAAGGCATTAAGTAGCAGTACAATGTTATACAGTGTCAATAATCAGGAGTATAGCATAACTATTTCAAGATGTATAAAAAGAAATGTGTCATTAAGATGAGTATAGGTTTTGGGGTAAGTGGTTAAAAAAACAGTTTTATCATGATGTAGTTGCAGGAGGGCAAGACAATTACAATAGAATGTTTCTCTGAGGCAATTTGCTTAATATATTTTAGAAGACAGTAGAAAGAGTAGTCAAGGAAGACTAGAGAGAGTGAGTGAGAAGAGCATGTTAAGGGCAGGAAGTAGATTAAGGTATGAGAAGTAGAGGATGTTAAGGAGGGAGAGTGCAGTGGCAGGACCAGTGACTTTTAAAGTGCTCTTTGGTGGCTGTCTTAAATTGTTTAGGATGTGAAAGGGTCCTGATTTTTAGTAGGAGCCTATTCCAGGCAATAGTGGGGTGATAGCTGTACATGTTGTGTCCACATTTAGACTTGGGTTTGTAGATTTGTAGTAGGTCTTGGTTAGAGCTTCGGAGAGGTCTGGAGGGAGAATAATGGGAGATGAGAGGGGATAGTGCTGGCCAGTAGGAAGGCTGGTGTAGGATAGAATGGATGATCTGGAGCTGAGAGAGAAGAAGCTGGTGGGGGAATTCATGCCAGTTTAGGTGTTTTATAGAGAAACAGTGTTGGGATTTGTAGGTTTGTTGTGCAGCAAATCTAGCTACCTTGTTGTAGGTCGATTCAAGTTTGGTCAGGAGTGCTGAGGTAAGATTTGTGAGAATTTTTGAATTGTACATTAGACTGGGTAGAAGGTAGGTAAGAGAGAGAGTAATCTTCAGAGGTAAGGAATTTCTTGTTACGGTAAAGGAGCCCTAGTTTTGAATGTGCCTTTTTGATACAGTTATTAACATGGAAGTCAAATTTAAGCTGATCGTCAATGGTTATATCTAAGAGCTTAGTACTGGATTCTACATGAATGGGAGTGTTATTAAGGGACTGTATGGAGAAGGAGGGTTTAATATCTATGAACTTTTTAGGTAGGAAGAGTAGCAGCTTTTTTTTTTAGGTTTAAGGATGAGCTGGTTGTTGGAGAGCCATGTTTCAACTAAGTTAAAAGATGCCTGAGTAGCTGAGAAAAGCTTAGAGGGAGAGCTGGCTGTGGTGATAACTGTAGAGTCATCTGTGTATTGCACTAAAGATGACTGAGGACAGGAGGTATAGAGCACTGAAACAGGTAGATCAAGTACAAAAAACACTTATATCAGCTTTATAGGTCCAGATGGTTTTAGAAGTAATCCAAATCTTGATTTAAGAACTGAGATACTACAGGAGCTGTACATGCTGGGGTTACGTTGGTAAGGATGAGGTCTAGAATGTTCCACTCTTAGTGGTCTGCTTTCCTATTTGTTCTAGGAAATTATCATTTATTACATCCAGGAATGTTTGAGCATGACCAAGTTTTGAGGTCCAGATGCACCAGTCCTTTGAAGACTCATTGAAATCACTCATCCTAAATGCATTTTTGTTATCTGTAGTTTAGTGAGCATATTTAGAAATATCTCATAGCCATTTGGAGATATTGGTGTCCTGCAGAAATATAAATTGATAATGTTCCTTGTTTGGGGTAAATTCGGGTTCACTGAGTTCATTTTATGGCTTTTGGTGACTCTGGCTAGAGGTGATGTGTTATCTGACAAATATGGAAATACCCTTATTGCTCTGTTCAGGTCTGAACACATGGTAAATGCTAAACCCAGGTAAGTAGATAAGTAGGTGCTGTCTTTAAATTGAAAGCAAGTGTCAGTTATGACTCAGACATGGAAATACTCAAACTGCAGGAGAGCTTCAAGAAGGCAATTTGTTGAGACTTCTGAAACTGAGAAGCTCAACCTTGATGAAGTCAGTTCTGAAACCTGTGATTATTTTATCTGCTATGTTGTGATGTCTAGTACCTAAACTCTGTCCAAAAATGGTAGTATGGAACCAGCAAGTTCTTTGGCCAATAAGCAAAAGCCATGAAATTAAAGCTGCAGGTCATCTTTTATGTAGCAAGTTGGCCTCTCTACCACCTCATCTTAAGATGACGCATACTAACCTCTCTAGAATGACATGGATTTCATTACAGGACTCATTATGGGAGTGATTACTGTACCTGAAATCACTTTCTTCCTCTCTTTTGCTTTGAGTCATCCCACCAGAACAGGATGCTTTTATATTGTCTCTGGTAATGAGGCAAATTATAACAAGAAAATGGTAAAATGCCAGCCCTGCAGTATAGAGGGATAAATCCCTTATTATGTTGCAGGTGAAATGGTCAAAAGAAATGCAACTCTACTGGAAGAATTTATTAATGTGATAAATTTAATATGATGTTTCTTGGGCTTAACACTCTGAATACACATATTGGTAGCATTATAAATTTTAAATAAATCATAAAGAAAAGAAGGATGCAAAAAATATACATGAGGATAAATTGTAAATTCCTTGTAGATAAGAATATTTCATAATTTTTTGAAGAAAATACATAGACATGCAAGATATTTGCATTAGACATAAAATGTTAATGCATTTCATCAAATAAGCATATGTGGAAAAAGGGAATTAATGTTTCTTTGAGGTCTCTTCAACAAAGTACACAGCCTTGCCTTTTTTGCATTAAACCCTAGTTGCCACCTCTCTGCATATCTGGCATGGAGCTGCAGATGTCTCATTATACAAGCCTCTTATTTATAACTACCATATGAACCTTAGCATACAATATTTTATTGCTGTCGAACCTCAATGTGTTATTCAGCACAGGCATATAAACTAGACTGTCCCAGCAGTGAGTTCTCTGGTACTGTGTAGCTTACTTAACTCCGCTCCTGACAACTCATGTTTTGCAGCCACTTTCAGCATCCAATTAGATCGCTAGTGTTCTGTTTACTTCAGTTTTTGGACCCAGCTATTCCTTCAAAGTTTCTACCTGTGCCCTATGACGTGAAGTCTCAGAAGTCCAGCTGACATCCAGATACTCAGAGCCCCGAAGGTTCCCTTTGCCACAGAGCTGAATCAGGTTGAAACAGTAATATCTATGCTGTATCAAGTCATAAAGTAAACTCTCAGCAACAGTGACAGCATTCAGCAACTCTGCTAACCCGCCCCAAAGAAACTTTACCAGAACTTTCCCTAGAACAGAAGTCAGATTAACAAGCATGTAATTAGCTGACTCCCTGACTGATGTATCATTGCACAAGTGAACTATATTTGCGAGCTTCCAGTCTTGCAACACCATGCCAGCTACTAATTATAGACTGTACACTAGTGGGTTACCAACCAACATTGCTATGTGTTTTATCATCCTGAGGGGCACCTTCTAAGTAGTGTACTTTATATCCCTGAATACCCTAGAGTCAGTTATCGTCTTCTTTTTCTGTAGCCACTTTCTCATATGCATGTATCTCCCCATCTAAACCTGATCCCCTCACCCATGTTGGCACTCTGACTTATTTGTCTCATGCAAACACACAAGTGAAGGACACATTCAATAATTCTGCTTCAACAGTGCAATTTTGAACTTCTGCCTCACCTTCCAGTAATGAAATGTCCTACAGTGTTATTATTTTAAAGGTAGGTAGACTATATCAGAAGCTGGCCTCCAGCTTCAACCCACTGCAAAAAGTAATATGAAGTCAACAAGGAGAAGGACATGACAATAGCATTACTTCCTCATATTTCAAGTGACAAAAAGTTAGCTTCCTCATGTATTTTTTTGCTACTACAAGGTTCTTTCTGCCAGAAGAACTTTGCAGCATTTTTGTTCTGTCTTTATTTCCTAATCTACACATTCATCCCTTCCGTGGGGATGACTAACCAGTTTTCTCCGTATTTCTCTCTATTTTCAGTCAGGCTGGCTGTATACTGTACAAACACTTCCATCATATCATAACACAGGATTTAATTTCCCTCTTCATTCCTTCCCTACTGCTGCCCTAGAATGCCTCAGTTGTATTCATTTCCTGCCACATTTTCGTATTTATTTCTGTGCTCCCCAACAGGGTGAAATCTACCCTGCTGTAATCTCAGAGATCTGCTCCTATGCCCATTCTGCCATTATACCACGGACGGTAAGCCACACCACAGCACAGTCACTAATGGCAGCTGGTCTTAACCTTAACTACTCTCAGTCCATGATTAATAATTTCTTATTACAGAAGTCTGTTGAAAGTCAAAGTGCCATAAGTTATAACTGTAAGCCTCAGAAAAGTTTAAGTGTAATAAGGGTTTAATAACTCTAAAATGTTGGTGTCTCAACAGTATTCCCTCCTTCTCACAGTTCGTAAATCTAACTAGCAGTGGTGTAGAGGGTGCAGGCCCCACATGGAGGTGCTTCATCAGGGACAAAACCCCTTTCAAAGACTATTTAAAATTACAACACAGAGTTTCAGACTTTCTTGCTTTGAAGCTATCATACATTAGCATCTGAAGTGTCGAGACTCAAAACATTAGGTCTCACACATCTGATAGGCACTTTGCACTATATTTAGGATATTCCTCCCCCTTCCAGCCTTACTGGTTGGTTTATTCATTTCATGCTCAAGTAAGTTCCAATGCAGTTTCTACTGTTTCTTCAGATGTTTGCATGCATTTCAGTGCTGGAAGATTAGAGGGCCTCCACAGTTATGGTTTTCAACCTATTCTAATTTTGCAGACAAGCAAACAAATAAATAATAAACACCAATGCCTAACAGTAAATTTTCCCATCTAAGACAAAATTCATTCAACCAGTTTCTTTCCTTAATATGCAGCACCATTTCTCTTCTTTACTAATCTACTAATTCTCCTTTTGGAGATTTGTATACAATAGTTACCCACAAGTGATCCATTTTAAGGCTAACAGGTTCATTTTCCTTTCCTTTCAGTCATTATCAGCAGTCTTTACCATTTATATTTTCAACCATTGTTTGTATATATATATATATATATATATATATATATATATATATATATATAAAATAAATATATACAGTATGCATATGTATATATATTTATATATATATATATATATATATATATATATATATATATATACATACATACATACTGCCAACTTGCACCTCCTTTTTATCCATTTTATTTCAACTTTCTACCATAAATTCAAGTGCCATCATTCACGGCCTCAAAACATTCCAAAAAAACAAAAAGACACATCTTTCCAAAGGGAGGGGCGCAGTCCTGCATAATACTTGACCAGGGTTTGGTATGCTTTGCTCCTCCAAAATTATTTATGATTCTTTCTGAGATCACTGCAAGTCAGTAGCAGTCTTAATCAAAAAACGTACTCCATATCTTGATATGTAATGTTTTTAACATACTGGGCACTTTGAAGTGTGGTTTGGTAAACCAAGTTTTGATAAGTAAATTATAGTACCCCAGCTTTCCATTCATGCTTCCTTATACTAGAATAATATGAAGCTGATTCATTTCCCTAGGCTTCTTAGTTTGCAAAATACTATTACCCACTCATTGCTTCCACTAGAGTTTTCGTATTGCCTCCTGTTCTCTTATTGCCCCTCTTAGACTTTGGCACTCATAGAGATAGTGCTGTTTACTTGCCTCTTATGAATTTTGCTTTATAGCTGTAATTTTACTATAATTTTCTAATCCATCTTTTAGAATAACTTCCTTTCCTTAGACGGAGTTAATCCATGGCAAGCAGCCCCCAAGTCACCCGGGAAGTTCCTTAATCTTGCATTACTCTATAATGCTGCTCATAGCACCAGCTCCATGACTACTCAATGGTTTCAGTAACTGCCCCACTTTCTTTTCCCTGTTTGCATGCTTTCAGTGCTTCTGTCTATTTCTTGTCCATTCAGTAGTTTTCTATTTTTCTTTGTCCTGTTTGTACAGGATTATCTGTATTTCCTTGTCCTGTTTGCATGTGTTCAGTAATTCCATTTCATTCTTTGTCCTGTTTGCTTGTGTTCTGTTATCTTTTTTTCCTTGCCCTGTTTGTGCTGTTCAATAATTCTCTTTCCTTTTCTTTTTTCTTTTCCTGTTTGTATGTCCTGGATTAGTTATTTATTTATTTATTTATGCATGCATGCATGCATGTATGCTGTTGGTTACAATGAAAGCAGGACTGCATAGCACAACCCATTTTCAGCAGAAGCCCAGGGAGAAAAGTGCCATTTACAGAAATACTATACCAACAAATGGAAGATAATGTAAGTATTATTTATTCAATTTACATATACTAGAGAAGGACAGTTTTGTACAGAATACATAGATAATGTGAGGATTCTGTGATACATATATTAGGTAATGACAATTAGGTTCAGTACAGTTATTTTTCATTACAATGCCGATATACAATGATGGATGAAACATCTGAGAAATTTTTAGCTGTGTTTAGATATGGCTATCAACCTTGTAACATGAAAAAGAGAACAATATAGATTAAAAATGCAGTCATATTGTGAAGAGGCAGAGGTGAGAGGAAAACAATGTAGGTAGACCATGGCTTGATTAAGAAAAAGAGATGTAGAGATTTCACAGTATCTTGTAGTTAGCCTGGGGAGGTGGAAGAAGAGAGGAGTCATTTAGATGTTTTTAGCTGAAATTTGAAGGGGATTTTATATTATCAATTTGTCTGAGAGAAAGAGAGAGAGAGATATGGATGGAGTTCAACTTTTTTGAGATACAGCTTGGATATAGAGAGTCCCCAGCAACATTGTTAGATTTGTTTACAAGTATCTGATGTTTCAGAGATCTATTTGTGATATATGTGAAAATGATGACATGTAATGGGCAATGTTTAGGTTTGTTAATGAGATTATCAGTAGTCAGTTGTGAGAAGGTTAAGTAGTGGGGAAGTTCTGTCCAGTCAAATTGTTTTAGTGCAAGACAGTTGTTTGCTGCATAAGAAAGATTAGTAACAAATTTGGCCACTTCGTTACAGTACTGCTCTAAATGATTCTATCAGTGTAGATTATAGGTTAATGAAAATGTGAGAGACATAAAGTACACTAAGACGTAGACAGACTGAAAACATGCAAACAGGAAAAGGAAAGACAGACAATTACTGAAACCATTGAGTGTTTTTTTTAACAATGTTAGTAAAATATGGTTTGTTCCCATACAGGGATCCGAGTTTTTGGTGAGTTTTTTTAATTACCTGCTTCAGGTGGTGCTTATATTTCAGGTTCACATCAATGATTAAGCCAAGCAGTTTGGTGTGGGTAAGACTTTAAATATCTGTACCATTTGATGAGATTATGTTAAATAGTACTTTTTTTCTGTCAGTTGTTTTGGAGTAAATAGAATTTGTATTTTTTTAGGTTTAGGAGTAGCTAAGAGCCTGTTAGCAATATTTCTATGAAGATGAAGGACTTTTGGATGATTTATTGTAGTTTCTTTTTCAGTGTTTTGGCAAAGAAGTTCAATGTAGACTCTTCTGCATACTGGACAAACCAATTAACAAAAACTACAAGAAAAATCTAGCCAACCTAGATTTTTCACTTTTCTTATAGTTTTTACTAATTAGATTGTCTGTGTGACCTTTTTACTTTTTGGTTTGGATGATAGTTGGGATATTTTGCAGATACCTTAATGGTTATGGGCATCAGCTGGGTGTAAATACCCTGTGTTTCTAAAGTATACCCAAATAGTCTGCTTATGCTGTGCTGACTAGGCCATAAGAAGGCTGAAACGTGCATGTCCACAGCTAGTGGGGTTTGGCTTGATTGGCCTGAATGTATTCACAAAGACTTAAAAAGAAAAAGTAAAAAGTCATGGATATTCAGAAGCCATATAGCCAAAACACCTGATGTCCTTAAGGGATCATTTGCATATATCCAATGAGCTTCTATTGCAAAAGGTTTAATGTATTACACGGTGAAAACAAACTCAAGCTTGGCTAGATTTTTCTTGTAGTTTGTATTAATTGGTTTGTCTGTGTGATCTTTTTCCGCCATTGTATAAGTAGAATAAAACATTGCAAGGTTTGGTTTATGCAATGCAAGGAGCATACTTAATTGTCATAAACTCTTCATGCCTTAGGCTATTCCTGAGCATATTCTTACCAGACAGCAACCCACATCACATTGTGATTTAATTTACTTTGCATAATATACTGTATCTCAGACAGAGTAAACTGAATAAGCTGAATAAAACACAGCAATTTTTTACCTTGTCAGTTTTTCAGTCAAACGTCTGAGCATGCTCTCTGCTGCCAGCTGATTGTTTGCTGCTGCATGCCTCTACTTCTTTACAGAATGTACCAAATTCTTTTCTGACCACAAAATATGTGTTTGGTCGTAATCTGTGATGCATAAAATGAAAACAAGCTTATCATGTTAAAAGATAAGGTTTACAGTTTGCCATTCTCTACTAAAAAGGAATACTCTAGCAAACTAGAATATAAATCGGATAATTTATGGCTGTGGATGTTAAAGAAAACTTACTGGGTACAATGAGCATATGAAAGTCATATCAGTTTTCCTAGCTCTAATCTATGTTGCAAGGATTATGTTATATGACAAATAATGTCTGGAAGATAAACTGGCATTTTCCTTTCTTAAACTAAAACATCCTCAAAGCATGGTTTGTGCATGACTTACAAATTTACACTTGACTAAAGTTATGTTCTGTTATGATACTGATGGTAACTTGATGATGTAAAATGAAAATAAAAAAAAAATGATAAAATAAAATATCAATATAAATTTAGTCCCATAAGTAAAGCTTTATGCTATTCTTTGAAACCATTTTCTGTGATGTCTGCAAGACATTAAGAAACAGATGTCTCAGACAGTTAAAAAAAAAACCTTATAAAGATAGGAAGGGAAAAAAAAACAAAGCAAGTCTGATTGCTGAATGCCGCTTGCCCTGAGTTATATGGATCAAAGTAAAGATTATCATTTTCTAAACTGTATAGTACAAAGTAATAAGAAAAAAAAGATAAGCCGCTCCCATGTGATGTTCCACTGAAATAGTGCGTGCTCATTATAGTCTCACATTGTAGCTGCTTCCGCTCTCATTCTCCAAACCATTTTTATAATTCAGACCGCATTGCATAGCATGACAAATCCCCACATTTACTATTCAGATAGCAAGAAATACTCTATTAAAATTATTTTTCCAGGAGGCATTTGTATATATTGTTCTGCAGAATTTTACACATTAAACTGGCAATGCATAGGTAATTTTTATTTAACTACTTGCATAGTAAATAAGTTATCTTATGGATTTATGCATGATTTGAAAAATTGTTATTCATACATCGTCATTCTGAGCAATTTTGATAGAGCATTATGAACCTGAAAGCTTCAGCCTCTCCTTACAGTGTATAAAGAGAAAAATAGACTGTCAGGGTCATAGCTTTCAAGTCTTTAAAAACATTACTGATGTTATCACTTACTTGTTTGACACAGGTCTATTAATGTACTGTATATCCCTGGCTCCCACCTTTCCTTTACCCCCCTCATTCAGCTTGTTTATCACAATTCTGCAATAATGGAAAAAGGCTGATGTAACTTTTGGTAGACTAACCTACTGGACATGTTCTAAATGAACAAGCACTCAATATATTGTTTTAGACTTGCTGATTTTGAAATCCCTGATTTCCGTCATCCACTCAAAGTCAGTGACAGTGCTGTTTCAAGTGATTTCTATTTGCAGATTGACAGTGACAGTCTTTTTCCCTTGGTATTCACACATATCCCCCCCCCCACACACACACACACACACACATACACACTATATATATATATATATATATATATATATATATGTTTTAGATTTCTGGCATTTTTTGCCACATGGAAATGCTTGTTAAAAAGTTTTGTTTTGTAGAAGGCTTGACCTGCTGCTTTCATCTAATTGACACCTCCATGAGTTTTAACTTACCAAAATGTAGAGGAACGCTTTTGATCATTTTGTTTTAGAGATGAAACCAACAACTCTACCCTGTAGCAGGAAAAGAATGCAAACTTAACGTAACTTGGCATGTATACTAGAGCAAGTATTTGATATGGTGATCAACAGAACATGAATTTGAGAGATGGCGCCTTGTTAGAGCCATGAGGTGCTTCATTCTTGACCTTCTGTCATGTTGTTTGGTTCCTTCAAGCACCTTTCTTCAGGAAAAAGATGAGAGACATATTCTTCCCAATAGGCTTTGGGAAAGACTAAAAAAGCACTTAGAAAAGCAAATCACAGATTTGCTTGGTTAAAGAAGAAAACTTATTTCTGTTAAAGTGGCTGACAATTAAGATTTAACTATGTACTTTCACTGATTTTAATAGATTAATGACATTTATTTTCATGTGACAACAAACATCACTGCCTCTTGTGTTGGCTGGCCTGGAAACTACTCCATACTGAAGGTATAACACTTAGAAAATGAAAGGCTGCTCTACTCACTACTATTCATAGAGAAGTTGCCATTTGCAATATCAAAATCTATAGATGTGTCTCTTTATTCAGACATATTCCGTACAGCCTTAAAAGAAGTGACTACCAGAAACATATTTTCCACTGTGAACCTGAAGAGGTAATTTCCTGATATACAACATGACTTTCCAACAATGCCACAGGCTAATACCTATACAAAGAACTTAAACTCACTAAAGTGTATGAAATGTAGATGAACCTATGGCATGTTCCTTAATTTAAGCAGGGTTCCTATATTGCAATTCATGGCCTAATAGAAATGAGCCAAACATGAGAGTTTTCGCACAGTTTTTCTGCTTGTTAGGTTCCTTCTTATATAGCCTTTTAGTACATTCCTATCACTTAATATTTCTGTTTCTATGAGGTCCCTCCCAACTTTGTTTTTGCCATATGTTGTTCTTACTCTAACTAGTCTTCATGAGGAGATCTCTTGCCTTTTCCATTATAGCGTCTTCCATTCCTTTGCACTACTCATTTAAATATGCCTCATTGTCTTTTCTTGCTCTTGTTTGAAATTCTGCACTGACATATTTTGCTTATCTACCTTAACTTTTGATCTGTGTTCCCTCAGTTTTTTCTAAATCCTACACAGACAGCCATTTTGCCTTCTTAAGCTTCTTTCTGTTTGGAACATTTTTGTTATCACCTCCTGGACATTATTACAGACTTTTGCCCATAATTCTTCACATGCTGTGTCCATCATGGCTTATCCCTTAAACCGGTTCTTCACCTCCACTACAAGCTCATATGGAATACTGTTGACCTCACATCTAGTGAGTCTGGGGGCTTTTCAAGTTTTCTTTAATTTAATTCCAAATTTTGTGATAAGAAGCTGGTGGTATGAGACAGGATCTATTTTTGGACACTGTGTCGAGCTCTTCCATTTCTGACTACAAAATATATAGTCAGTCTTATTTAATAGACTGTCAGGGTCATAGCTTTCAAGTCTTTAAAAACATTACTGATGTTATCACTTACTTGTTTGACACAGGTCTATTAATGTACTGTATATCCCTGGCTCCCACCTTTCCTTTACCCCCCTCATTCAGCTTGTTTATCACAATTCTGCAATAATGGAAAAAGGCTGATGTAACTTTTGGTAGACTAACCTACTGGACATGTTCTAAATGAACAAGCACTCAATATATTGTTTTAGACTTGCTGATTTTGAAATCCCTGATTTCCGTCATCCACTCAAAATCAGTGACAGTGCTGATTCAAGTGATTTCTATTTGCAAATTGACAGTGACAGTCTTTTTCCCTTGGTATTCACACATAGCCCCCCCCCCCACACACACACACACACTATATATATATATATATATATATATATATATATATATATATATATATATATATATTAGATTTCTGGCATTTTTTGCCACATGGAAATGCTTGTTAAAAAAGTTTTGTTTTGTAGAAGGTTTGACCTGCTGTTTTCATCTAATTGACACCTCCATGAGTTTTAACTTACCAAAATGTAGAGGAACGCTTTTGATCATTTTGTTTTAGAGATGAAACCAACAACTGTACCCTGTAGCAGGAAAAGAATGCAAACTTAACGTAACTTGGCATGTATACTAAAGCAAGTATTTGATATGGTGATCAACAGAACATGAATTTGAGAGATGGCGCCTTGTTAGAGCCATGAGGTGCTTCATTCTTGACCTTCTGTCATGTTGTTTGGTTCCTTCAAGCACCTTTCTTCAGGAAAAAGATGAGAGACATATTCTTCCCAATAGGCTTTGGGAAAGACTGAAAAAAGCACTTAGAAATGCAAATCACAGATTTGCTTGGTTAAAGAAGAAAACTTATTTCTGTTAAAGTGGCTGACAATTAAGATTTAACTATGTACTTTCACTGATTTTAATAGATTAATGACATTTATTTTCATGTGACAACAAACATCACTGCCTCTTGTGTTGGCTGGCCTGGAAACTACTCCATACTGAAGGTATAACACTTAGAAAATGAAAGGCTGCTCTACTCACTACTATTCATAGAGAAGTTGCCATTTGCAATATTAAAATCTATAGATGTGTCTCTTTATTCAAACATATTCCGTACAGCCTTAAAAGAAGTGACTATCAGAAACATATTTTCCACTGTGAACCTGAAGAGGTAATTTCCTGATATACAACATGACTTTCCAACAATGCCACAGGCTAATACCTATACAAAGAACTTAAACTCACTAAAGTGTATGAAATGTAGATGAACCTATGGCATGTTCCTTAATTTAAGCAGGGTACCTATATTGCAATTCATGGCCTAATAGAAATGAGCCAAACATGAGAGTTTTCGCACAGTTTTTCTGCTTGTTAGGTTCCTTCTTATATAGCCTTTTAGTACATTCCTATCACTTAATATTTCTGTTTCTATGAGGTCCCTCCCAACTTTGTTTTTTGCCATACGTTGTTCTTACTCTAACTAGTCTTCATGAGGAGATTTCTTGCCTTTACCATTATAGCTTCTTCCATTCCTTTGCACTACTCATTTAAATATGCCTCATTGTCTTTTCTTGCTCTTGTTTGAAATTCTGCATTGACATATTTTGCTTATCTACCTTAACTTTTGATCTGTGTTCCCTCAGTTTTTTCTAAATTCTACACAGACAGCCATTTTGCCTTCTTAAGCTTCTTTCTGTTTGGAACATTTTTGTTACCACCTCCTGGACATTATTACAGACTTTTGCCCATAATTCTTCACATGCTGTGTCCATCATGGCTTATCCCTTAAACCGGTTCTTCACCTCCACTACAAGCTCATATGGAATACTAATACTGTTGACCTCACATCTAGTGAGTCTGGGGGCTTTTCAAGTTTTCTTTAATTTAATTCCAAATTTTGTGATAAGAAGCTGGTGGTATGAGACAGGATCTATTTTTGGACACTGTGTCGAGCTCTTCCATTTCTGACTACAAAATATATAGTCAGTCTTATTTATGTATAGACCATTTGGTGATATCCATGTGCAAAGCCATCTCTTAGGGTGTTGAAATTTATTGCTATGACCAGTATATTATCCTGGCAGAATCATGCTTACCTATGCCTCACTTCATTTCACTCTCCAAGGCCAAGCTTTCCACTTACTCCAGTTGTACTTTGACTACCATATTTAGCATTCCAGACTCCTATGCTGAATGCAATATTTTTTCTTCACTCTCTTTCTCATCTGTAGTCAGAGCATACATTTGTATTATAGTAATATTAAATGATTTACCTTGGAGTGTGAGTTCATGCTATCATTTAGTTTTGTAACTGAGCACTAATTATGAGATTTTATTTACTGTGACGGATGCTTCATTTGATCAGCAAGATTTCTGTCAGCAGTACAATATCTAATGATTATGTGATGCAAAATAAATCTTTCCAGTCAATTTTAGTTGACTAATTCCCAAGATGTCAATGTATATTCTTGTCTTTCATCCTTAACCTCATCATGTTTACTTTGGTTCATAGTTCTTAGATTCCTTTTTCAAGTAGTGCATAGTTCTTTGCAGCATCATATGTTCCTTTCATCACTGAACACCTAATCAGATGGGCATTATTTCAGCTTTAATCCATTTCCATCATAACCTCTACTGCTATTTGTGCTTGTTCTCTGTTTGTCCACACTAGTGTATTGGACACTTTAAAAGCCTAGGGTCTCTTCTTGCTGTGTCATTTTAACATTTCTCTGCTTGCTTTTGTTTATAGTATTTTCTTGGCTATAATACTGGACTGCACCCCCCCAGGAGCATGTCAGTCCATCAAAGGCAATTTCAACGAACACAAAGAAACTGAAGCCACATTCAACGAAAGTGGAGATCACCTTTTTCTACACTGTTATGCGACCTTGGAGTTGGTGTGCAGGGTGCTCCCCAAATGGCTGTACAGGGGGCAGCTTGCCCCTGCAAATTTTTTTTCTATGTTCGCTGAAGGTGGTTTCAGTGAACAGGTTTAGGTTTATTTGCATTTGTCAAAACTGGCCTTTGTTGGATTGACATGAACTCATCCCCCTTACCCTGTACTACTTTAGTGCCATTATAGCACACTATCTATTATGCCCTGGAGGTCTAGTGTATCCCTCCACTCCCAATCCCTGTAATGATGTCTATGCCATTGCAGCACTTAAAAATGTCATCATTGGTGTCTAGTATTCCCCATACCTCAATCCATGTACTATCACTGGTGCCATTATAGCACTTTAAAAGTAATCCCTGGTGCCCAGTGGTTCCTCCCACCATGTTCATACTAGGCTGTAGGCCATGTTCAATACCACAACATAGTGGGAATGGCTATGCTGATCTACACTGCTGAGCAATTTCTTGAATCACTCAACCATGTATATGCCTTCTTGGAGGTGGTTCTGGGGAGAGAGAACAATGCTAATTAGCCAATCCTTCATGGTGCTGCACATGTAAGGATGGCTGCTGAATCATTGTACATGTTGTGGTACCTTAATGAAATTGCTCCTATATACTGTCACCCTATTTATTTTACTTTGTTATCCTAGATGTTGTCAGTATTTACACTAATTCTGAATTTGTTTGATAACAGTAGCTATTAGAATTTTCATGTCTAGGAAATTACCTAGAGACATTTTGGAGCAGTCAGATTAATGTTTTATGTACTTTGCCTGACTTACCATTTGAAAATAGTGTTATCCTTTATAAAGAGAATTTTTGCTTTCAAACTATTGGTGTTGCAGTGGGCACATCATATGCAAATATTGTTCTCTTGGAAAGAGAGAGAGAGAAAAAGTGTTTTCTCAGTTTAGCAATATGCCACACATCATTTATATTATATAGTGGATATAAAAAAATGTACACATGCCAAGTTTCTGTGATATAAAAAATGAGACCACAATAAATCATTTCAAAACATTTCCCACCTTTAATGTGACTTATAACCTGTACAATTCAATTGAAAAACAAACAAATCTGTTAGGGGGAAAATATAAAAAAATAAAAAACGTACAATAAGCTGGTTGCATAAGTGTGCACACCCTTAAACTAATACTTTGTTGAAGTACCTTTTGATTTAATTACATCATTCACTCTTCTTTGGTACACACCTGCCATCAGTTAAAGAAATTCTGATTAACCCCAAATAAAGTTCAGCTGTCCTAGTATGATTTTCCTGACATTTACTCAGTTGCCTGCTACAGCAAAAGCCCTAGTTCACACAGAGCTTACAAAGCATCAAAGGGATCTCATCATTGTAAGGTATCAGTCAGGAGAAGAGTACAAAAAAATTTCCACAGCATTGGATATACCATGGAACACAGTGAAGACAGTCATCAAAAAGTGGAGAAAATATGGGACAACAGTGACATTGCAAAAAACTGGACGACCCGCGTCCCTCCAAAATTGATGAAAAGACAAGATGAAAACTGGTCAGGGAGGCTGCCAAGAGACCTACAGCAACACTGAAGGAGCTGCAGGAATTTCTGGCAAGTACTGGTTGTGTACTACATGTGACAACGATCTCCCGTATTCTCCATATGTCTGGGCTATGGGGTAGAGTTGCAAGATGCAAGCCTTTTCTTACACAGAACAACATCTAGGCCCGGCTAAAATTTGAAAAACAATACATCAAGTCTCCCAAAAGCATGTGGGAAAATGTGTTATGGTCTGATTATTTAAAGGCTGAAGTTTTTGGCCACAATTCCAAAAGGTACGTTTTGCGCAAAAACAACACTTTACATCCTCAAAAGAACACCATCCCCACGGTGAAGCATGGTGGTGGCAGTATTATGCTTTGGGATTACTTTTCTTCAGCTGGAACTGGGGTTTGGTCACGGTAGAGGGAATTATGAACAGTTCCAAATACCAGATACTTTTGACCCAAAACTTTCAGGCATCTGCTAGAAAGCTGAAGATGAAGAGGAATTTCACCTTTCAACACGACAATGACCCCAAGCATACATCCAGATCAACAAAAGAATGACTTCATCAGAAGAAAACTAAAGTTTTGGAATGGCCCAGCCAGAGCCCAGACCTAAATCCAATAGAAAATCTGTGGGGTGACCTGAAGAGGGCTGTGCACAAGACATGCCCTCACAATCTGACAGATTTGGAGTGCTTTTGCAAGGAAGAGTGGGCAAATATTGCCAAGTCAAGATATGCCATGCTGATAGACTCCTACCTAAGAAGACTGAATGCTGTAATTAAATCAAAAGGTGCTTCAATAAAGTATTAGTTTAATGGTGTGCACACTTATGCAAACAGCTTATTGTATGTTTTTTACTTTTTATATTTTTCCCCTAACAGATTTGTTTTTCATTTGAATTGTAGAGGTTTTAGGTCACATTAAAAGTGGAAAAAGTTTTGAAATGCTTTATTGTGGTCTCATTTTTTGTATCACAAAAACCTGGCATTTTAACAGGGGTGCGTACACTTTTTATATCCACTGTACATGTTTTTGGATTACATCTTGTGAACATGGGGTCATAATGTCACAGCTTTAAAAGATTTCTATCAGTATATAAGTAGTTCTACAGTCTTTCTAAAGTTTAGGATGGAGCACTGTAGAGAAGTTACTTTTCTTTTGGATGTTAATTATTTTTAAAGATAAGAATGGCACTTTAACTGCAAGACTTTTTAGGAAGCCTCTAAAATTTAAAACGTATTTAAAACACTGGAACATGCACCCTAGTTATGTTTTTAAAGTCTCTAAATGCAAGTTTGCAGAGTCAGGAGGCTGACAACTCATAAAGATTTACATGGTAAAGAACTAGAAAGGGTGACTATTCTTGTGAAATGTGGATATTTACTATCTGAAGTTAATGTGGCCAAGTTGTTCAGCACAAGTAAACAGAGAATAAATCTTATTTTTGACAGTTTCAAGGACAATGTTGTGATTGTTCAAGATATAAGAGTTCTACTGACATACCAGAGATATCGCTTACATGTGCAATATGATTAAGAGAAACATGGAGAGTCTGAACAATAATTCTGGTGTTTGTAAGGTAATATTAATCTGAGCTTTACATTTAAGAATAAGAGCAATCTGAAGCAATAACTATGTTACTACACATGGATATAGCCGGCATTAGGCACCTGACAAACTCACAGCCACATTCATTCAGGTCTGCTTCAAAGAAGCAAGAGATATGATAGGCTGCAGCAGCCAGGGAAGTAAGTTGTCTTTTTTTTGTACAAGGAAGTGCTTTGCAAGAACCTGAGGTATGTCTTGGAGAACCTGTGTGCATTTGGGGAAGGTACAAATGTGACCTGCATATGGTATGATAGCAGTGCAGCACTGTTGATTATAACTTCTTACTGGCAATGAAGGAGTCTAGTCAAAGGCATAAGAGCTGATGACAAGTAGACAAAGGCCATTACTGTGAAGAAGAAGAAAGTATGGTGCAGTGTTTGCTTAAAACCATGAGATAGTTTATAAATGGGCAAAGAAAAAAAAAACATGGGATTGTTCATTAAATGGCAAAGAGGAAAAAAAATAGCCATGGGCTTGCTCATTAAAAGACAAAGAAAAAAATCCATGGGATAGTTCATTAATGGGCAAAGAAGAAGAGAAAATATGCACCCTCCGTGCAGGACAGGTGACTTTATACCTTGCACCCCTTGCTTATAGCCAAATCAGAAATTACTTCATCTTGGAAAATAAACAATATTCCTAGGCAGAGCAACCTGAGTCATGTGTTTTGTACAACTATTCATCCGGATCTCTGCCCTTAGACACTCTGTCCTACTCCTCAGTGGATTCAGCCCACTTAATAGACCTGTATAACTACATTACAACATGCTGCGAGATGATAGCTTCTGTGTGTACAGTATAGCCATCTAAGAATTACTTTAACTCCTCGAATGCATCATGTGAGTCAGCTGGCACTACACCTGTGAATGACATGGAGTCATTCTGCTTGCTTTTTCCTGACAGCCGTCTACCATGCCTATGAAGCACATGCATTACATCTTTGACTAGCATATCATTATCCTTGGAGCATAGCAATATGGTGCCCATGGACTCTGAACTTCTGCCAGCAAATGACTTAACTTTTGGATTTCTGCACTCTCCGTCAGATATGAGACTGACCTTTTTACTGTTTGAGGATTTTGCCAATCACATGCACTATTTTTATTTTTACAAGACTGGTAATAACTTCTATACCGGCTTCATTATTTATTTATTTATTTATTTATTGCATTTGTTGACCGGAAAAGTCCACTGGGCGTAGGATGAGCCAATTTTCAGTGGAGGCCCTTGGAGAAAAGCTCCACAATATTACATACAAAACAAAATAAAAACAATGTTGATACACAGAAAAATTACATACAAGGTTGCAAATGTAAAAAAAAAAACAAAACAAATATAACAATGATGTCATTACATCAATTAGAAACAAATGTCTTAATCTGTTAGAGAGAAAAAGGTTAATACATAGGATGAAATAATGTGGGAAGTTGCTATCGCATGGAAGAAAGTGATAGTAGAAATGGCAAAGTTTATAAAAGTGATAGTAGAAATGGCAGAGTGTATAGAAGTCAGGAAAGAAGGAATGTAGAGTAAGTGAGTTAAGGGCTTGAGTAAAGGTGTGTTACGGTGAAGGGTTAGTAGTTGAGAAGTATAGATATTAGGGTGCAATGCAAGTGAAAAGAATGAGTTAGAAGTATGAAGCAGGTGACAGAAAGAGACAGGAAGGTATAGACAAGAATGGTGGAGAGTTTATAAAGATTGATAGTGATTAGGGATCTAGAGTGGGAAATCATGTGTTTGTATTTAATGGTGGGGTACACGAGCATAGCCAATGAGAGAGAAAATGTACTTTTAGGGATTTTTTTTAAAGGATGCAGGATTACTGATAGTTCTGAGAGATGGAAGAAGATTATTCCATAGCTTGGAGACAACATAGGAATAAAGCATTTGGCCAGCAGAGAGTTTTGGTTTATCTATAGACAACAGCATTTTGTTTTCTGACCTAAGGTGATGATTGGGGTGGTATATGGCCAGTATGGAAGAGATGGAAGGGCAGCTTTCAGGCTGGAAGATTAAATTGTGGGCTGTGGTTAATTGTAGGTAAGTAAGATTCATAGATTCATAGATTCATAGATTAGTACTAGGCTAACTGTCCTCGGGGACCATTTTAAGCCTAGCCAATTACCCCATGTGAGAATCAAACCCCGCACCTTGTGTTTCTAAGGTAAGCACCTTAACCATTACGCCAACCTCCCACCCCTTGGTGGAGAGATTCTAGCCAATTTGGTTGCTGCAGTGAGGAGCAGTGGTGGGTAGAGTATTTTGTGTTTGTAGTAAATTTGGTGATTTTTGTTGTAGCAGGAGTCAAGCTTACTTTTTAGGGAATTGTAGATTGGTGAGGATAGGGGCACCATACAGCACAGTTGGAAGTAGGAATGATGAGGCTAGGGCCTCTTTAGCAGAGAGACTGAGGTAGTAATTGTGTCTGTATAGGGCACCAAGCTTTTGATGCATCTTTTTGATGTTGCTGTGGATGTGAAGTTTGATAATGACACCTAGCAATTTTGTACTCGGGTCAACTTGTATGACAGTGTTATTTTGGGAAATAACAGTAAACAGAGATTTGTCAATGGGGCTGGATTTTGTGGGAGTAAATAATAGGAGTTTAGTTTTATTGGGGTAAAGGGCAAGGTGATTCTGGGTCATCCAGTGCTTAGTAGAGTTGAATGCTTCTTGGGTGAGATGCTGTCATTTGGTGAGAAATTTTGAGGAGCAGATTATTGTTGAGGCATCCACATATTGGATGACAGAACTATGGGTTAGAGTTTGATGAAAGTTATTGACAAATATGGTGAAGAGGAGGAGACCCAGTATTGAACCCTGGGGAACTCCTGTATTAGTGGGAATGAAAGGGGAGGAAGAGTGCTGTCATTTGGTGGAATGCTGCCTGTTATTGAGGTAGTTTGGTAAACTACGTGTCTAAGAAGGAAATAAGGGCAGTGTTGGTGCTATGTCCAGGCCTAAAGCCATGTTGAGTGGGGGAGAGTAGTTGGTGTTTGACTAAATGATTTAGGAGCTGTATATACGGATACACTTCTCTAATATTTTAGAGATGGGGGAAAGAATGGCAATAAGATGGAAGTTTGAGATGTCTGAGTTGTTACCACCTTTATGAAGAGGAATGACAAATGCTTTCTTCCAGATATCTGGTATACAGGATTCTTGAACTGACCTATTGAGGAGGATGCTGATAGGCTAAGCAATGGAAGGGGCTGCTAATTGTAGGTATTCTGTGGGTAGATTATCAGGGGCATTTGTACAAGGTTTTAGTTTAAGGAGAATTTTTTGGATGGTGGATGTGGGAATGGGTGATAGTGAGAAGTTGGGTAGGAGATTTGAGGGATTATGTGATGATGGTGCTCCTAATGTGTCTGGGTTGATGGGTGGGAAGGTAGTAGTAATGATGTCAATAAAGTATGTATTGTAGATTGTGGCTAGCTCAGAGGGGGGTTTATCTGGGTATGGGCATGGGGTATTTTTAGTGCCTGGGTGGAGTAGGGAATTAATAGCTCCCCAGAATTTTTGGGGATTTTGTTTACACTGGTCTTGAATAGATTGGATATATTATTTTTGTTTTTGGCAACTAAACGTTTAGCCTGATTTCTAAGTTGTTTGTATTGAATAAGGTTGGAGGGTGTTTTGTTTTCTTGCCAGGATTTCCAGGCTTTGTTCCTAGGTAGGCATGTGTTGATTTGACTCTCTTTAGTTTGAGGGGGGCAAGACTATTTAGGGTTCTGTGAAATGCGGAATTAAAGAATTCCACAGCTTCATTGAGTGGAAGAGATTTTAGTGGGCTCCAGTTTGCTTTCTGCAGGATGTCATTGAGGGTATTTTGGGAGAAATGAGATAAATCTCTAGAATATCTATATTGGTGAAAGCTAGGTGTAGAGGTGGGATTACGTATAGTGAATGCTGTAGAGTGGTCGCTGATGCTGTCTGGACGATTACCTGAGGAAGAGAATTTGTCAGAATCAGAAACCAGGATCCAGTCCAAGGTTGACCCTTTGTTTCTATTTTTGTCAGGTCTGGTAATATCAGTTATAAGTTGAGAGTAAGTATGAAGGTTAATGTTTGTAGAGGGATTATTATTGGAGATGTCTAGCCTAGTACTATAGTTTTGTTTTGTATGTTGTGGCTTGTCCAGGCTAGAATGTCTTCTAGAATAGAACAGTTGTTACCTGAGGGGATGTATATAACTATGATACAAAGGCTTTTGCAGTTGTTGATTTTGAGGAAAGTAACTAGTAACTCAGCTGAAGGGAAAGGGGGAATTGGCCTAGAGTACGAATGACTGTGTAGGTGCTTGGGAATAGTAAGGTGACACCTCCGCCTTTTTTGTGGAGTCTGTCAGATCTGAGGCAGAAGTAGTTTGGGGGAAGAATTTTAGAATCTTTGATATATGGCTTTGGCCATGTTTCAGTGATGGCGGTGAAATCTGGGTTGCGTTGGCTTAGCCAAGCATGTAGGTGGGGAATTTTGTTCCTAATGCTCTGGAGATTAACAGTGGTAAAGTTTAAGCATTTTATGGAGGTGGGAGAATTATGAGAAGGTGGTGAAGGGCCTAGATTTGGGTGTATGTCACCACAGAGGGCCAAATTACAGAGAGATGGGAAGTAGCTAGGAAGAGGCTTCTTTTTTGTGTTGGCGAAGTGTTTGTGATCTTGGTGATAAATAGTGCTATGTTGTGTGGGGAGAAGGATAATTTTCTTTTGTAGAATAGGATTAGTTAGATATAGGCTAGAGCAGATAGCAGTGTAGCTAGGCAGGGTGTGATAGTGGGTTGATATGGTGGGGGGAGGGTGGGGAAGGAAGATAGGTTGTGTGATATAATGTTAGACTTAGAAGGAGAGAGAGAGAGAGAGAGGTGGAGAGTGAGTATGAGGAGAAAGATGTTAAAGAAAAGAGACATAGCTGGGTAGTGTTTAAATATGGGAGGCTAAGATGAAAGTAGATGGGTGTGGGTGAGAGAGGGTGAATTGGTAGGGTAGAAAAGGAGTAATGGTATACTGAATGTTGGTTGTGGTTAGTTATTTCTGGGGTGAGGTGGAATAAAAGGGCTGGAGTAGAATTAGGAAGTGAGGTGAGTCAGTTAGTGTAAAGTTGGTAGGGAGAGGAGTTAGTACAAGGTAGTATAGCTTGGAGGAGGGGAGTATGGGGAGGAATGAGAGGTGGTAATTAGGAGGGCTATGATTAAAATTTGAAAGCATTATAGCTACAACAAATAAAATAAAAATAGGTATAACTATGCCAATTAATAAGACTGAA
Organism: Protopterus annectens; assembly: GCF_019279795.1. Taxonomy (NCBI): domain Eukaryota; kingdom Metazoa; phylum Chordata; order Ceratodontiformes; family Protopteridae; genus Protopterus; species Protopterus annectens. The sequence goes on along the minus strand of NC_056737.1, from coordinate 1,990,427,011 downwards.
TCAGCTTTTAATAGAAGCCTTACATCACACTTTGCAAATTCCCCAGTATGTGCATATATTTATTTTACAAACTGGCTGACATTATGGAAATGTAAGAGGTATGTGAGTCAAGCACATTCAACAAAGACTTTAATAAGCTTTATGCTTTAATATGAATTCCTTCTCATCAACGATATTTGTTGGTAAGTGGATAAAATGTTACTTTAACTGCTGACAGTTGTAGGTTCAAGTCTTGTTCAAGGACATTTTTTGTCCATTTGTGTTACTATGTGATTAAAAAGTATATGCTATTCATTGCTGCACTATGGTACAAACAGTGGAACATCTGGGGATTTTTTACTGTGTCAAAATCTTACTACTTTAAAATGTTTTTTGGCACCTTTGACCCAATCAAGATACTGAATGGACCAATTAAGTTAGGGTGAGTTCCCTAAGATGTGAGACATTATAATTATTTTACCTTGGAGAATAGTTTCATAGTTTAGTACTAGGCTATCTGCCCTGCGGCATTTGTAAGCCTAGCCATAGTAATGTGGCTTTTGCCACCCCATGAAATGGTACAAAAATGTACAGATTAGATTTAGAATACTGTGCCTCTGTTTAGTAGTGACACAGTGAAGGTCCCCTTATATAATTGCAGAGACATAGCCTAACTGTAGGGCTAGTACAAGAGTGATGGGGGGGGGGGATAACCTGAAGAAAATTAATCATAATTTTTGCCAGTGTGTTCTTATAGGTTCATAGATGTGTATGCTAGGCTAATAACCACTGGGCCTTTTTAAGCCTAGCCATGCTTACCAAAATAGGTGTCAAACCAGGGATGAATCCTATTTCCCAACCAATTGTCCAAGTTACACTTGAACTGAGTGAGGGAGGAACTCTAATTCACATGGATGGTGAGCCTGTTCTAGAGAAGGGGTAGTCTCCTAGACATATACCTGTCTCTCTAGCAGGTCCTATTTATATCACAGGCAAGGTTTAATTCTTTAGAATGTGCACTTCTGGTGTTTGTTTAGTGGATATGCAGTAGGCCCATCAGATTGGGGTTAGATGCCTTTTTAACAAAAAAATCTTTATTGAATTATCACTTATTACATAGGCAGTCATACATTTATATAAATGAAAACAACTCATATTGACATATTTTCAGTTGCAAACATTATACATCATATGTAATCTTATATACAGTAATTTTCAATCTGACATAGCTCATTCAATTCATACCTTCCATTAAACATCATTCCTCTTTCAAAACATTATTCTGCATGCATTGTTCCCACAATTCCCATTTTTTCTACATAATTTGCTCCTACGCTTTTCTAAAGATCTAAGTTCCAGCTCTTTTATTTCTGTTACTGTATTCCCTATTTCTAATACAGTTGGTTTAGACTTTGATTTCCATTTTCTAGTAATTGTTTTTTTGGCAGCCATCAGAATTAAACTCAATCAAGGCCTTACAGAATTTGAATTGCTTAGACATAGTATCACAGCTGAAAACAATAATTTCATTAGACATATCAATTTGCTTACCCGGTATTTCTGGCGGAGTAGTCTGCAGGGAATTTGTTCTGATCCCTCATAGAGCCTCATTATCAACCTTATTTTGAGGGAATGCAAATGCTTACTTTGATCTACTCATAAAAAACAACATTACTCTGTTGAACCTATATGAAGCTGGATCTGATGTGTCTTCTTCCAGAATGTTGGTGCTTCTCCTCCTTTTAAAACAGTCAAGCAAAACCTTCTAGATCTTTACTACTTTCTTCCTTGCCAACTTCCAAACTTGCACAGGAATACTATCTATTCTTGGACTTTCTTGTAGATTGGTTACACATCACCATTTTATCTCCTTTCCACCTATCCTAACTGTTAATTAAGTTATCATGCTGTAACTTTGGTATATTTAATTCTCCCATAAATATTTCCATTTGTATTTTTTCTTGATTTGTACATTTCTTTAATTTATACATATTTTCATAAAATTTCCAAAACATTTCTAATACCTCTACAGGATCTCTGGTTATTTTCCTTTTTTATAGGCTCCCTAAGCTTGGCATTAACCATTTCTATTTTCCGTTGACTAAGCCATCGTGCAAAAATCTTTTGTGCTCTGGAGTTATTATCAGAAACAGTTGCTTAACACTGATCCTTCTACACTCATGCATATTACAGGTAGTCCTTTATTTTCTCTTTTCAGTCTGCAGTTGTCCTTTCTTGCTCTTTGAGATTCCTGTTATTATACACTACTTTTAACCTCTGTAAGTCCCTGTAAATAATTATTGTTGCTATTTAACCACGTTTCTGTTTCTTTTATTTCTACCCTAATTTTTTTAACTAAAAATCCAAGAAAAAGTATGGTCCAAAACACGGCCAGAGTAACAGCAACCAGTAGTTTATTTCACATAAAACAGATAAGCCCTTTCATGAGTAACCGGCTCACTTCTTCAGAACTTATAAAAAAGCTAAAACATACTGCCTGATTTAAAATCACTTTGCTGCCAGTACACTGTGCTAGAGCGATCACATGACCTGAGCTGATACAAATGAACTAACTTAAAGAAACATATAACTAAATAACATTGTTGCAATATTCAGAAGCACTCAGCTGTCTATACAAACTGCAAAACATGGTCTGAATTGTTACATGTTAGATACAAAGTTTCACAACTAATACAAATTATTTCTTAGGAAAACATTAAATGTTCAAGATTGCTCAACTACTTATGCAAACTATAAAGCATGATCTAATCTGCTGCGCATTAGATAAAAAGTTCCTGCACTGATACAAATAATTAAATCACCCTGTTTCCATATTCAAACATTACCCATTTACCTGTGCAAACTTCAGAATAAACAAAATCTACACAAAGTATGAGTGAAAAGGAGTGGGGGGGGGGGGATTCCTGCAACAAATCCAAGTAAAACTGTAGCATTATCCACTCCTGAAACAGCTGAAAAAATGTATGTTCATAAAACATCATACATATAGACAAATGCTAAAATTCAACTTACATATCTCGATATGCAATAATGTAAAATAAGTGGGTAAAAGGCATATATCCAGGAACATTCTAATATAAAAAAATACATACTACTACTACTCTGCCATTCATTTATACAATGGCCTTGCTTTCAGTATTGGTCTCAGTGGAATATTCCATTTAGACCTGGCCATAGATCAGCTCGAAGCCTGATGATGCATTTTGTTTCTGTAACCTCTGTGTGATTTCTCAAATCACCCAAGCACTGACCCTGTGTCACCCTGTCAATGCACATGAACTTGAAGGTATGTTCATTACTAGCATTTACTATTTGTTTAGCTACCGCATTATTAATATTTTTGGTTCTAATATTGTATAGGTGTTCTCGGATACAGTCCCTCAGGCGTCTGTTAGATTTGCCTGTATAAAAACCGCTACAAGATGTGCAATGGGCCAAATAAATCATATCTGTGCTATTGCAATCTGCATTAACATGAAATGTATATCTTCTCCCATTATTGGGGTGGACAAAACAACCACTTGAATCTATATGTTCACAATAAATATTTTCCACAAGGTAAGGTGTTTCTGTGTCCATTGCCATCTACTCCTACCTCTTTGTATCCACATAGCATCCTTTTAACCGATTTCTTATTTTTGTACCTGAAGGTAGGTTTCTCGCTTACTATATTTCTTATCCTTTTGTCCGTTTTTAATACATTCCAGTTCTTACAGATTATTTCCTTGAAGTACTGGACATCACTGAAATAATACAAAGTGCAGTTTTGCCAATCTAATCTGTTCATAGTCTTTCCATGTGAAGGTCTACTTGCTGAAGAATAATACAGCTTGGCTGAATCTTTTCTCATTGTGCATACATCATTGCTAGTCTGTTTGATACACTCATTATTGTAACCCCTGCTAACAAAGCTGGTGTGCAACTTCTATAATTCATCCTGAAAACCTTCATCCAAAACATTTAGTCTGGAGGCTGTGATGGTTTGGCCCCTTACAATGTTAGAAAAAATATGTGGGGGGTGCATGCTGTTCCTGTGTAGCAACTTATTTCTAGAGCAAGATTTTCTGTGTATGGTAGTAGTGATGTGTCCATCTGTTTGCTTCTTAATGCAAACATCTAAGAACTTTATTTCATTGCTTGCTACTGCCATATCAATCTTTACATAAGTGCTAAGGTTCTGTATATACACTCATAAAACCTACTGAGTGTTTCTATATTACCAGTCCAGATGAAAAACAAGTCATCCACAAAATGGTGATAAAAAGGGATAAGGATGGTATATTCCCTGTTGGCAAAATGTATTAATATTCCCATTTGGCCATAAATATGTTGGCGTAGATATTGGTACACATGGTGCCCATAGCTACGCCATCAATTTGTAGAAAGTACTGGTCCTTAAAGACAAAGACATTGTTGTTCAGGACAATCTCCATGAATTTACTCAATAAATAGATATTATCATTATTTAATTTCCCCTCGGAGACCAAATATTACTTTAAGAAGACTACTCCTGTCTCATTGGGTATTACTGTGAATAGGGACCTAACGTCCATGGTTACAAAGTAAAAATTTTAATTGATGACATTTTTATGAAAAAACGTATATAATTCCTGTAAAACGTTTTTGGTGTTTGTAGCAGATATTTGTTTTTATTCAAAATAGGACGTAATGTTTTTCGGTAAATATAAAAAAAGGCTCTGTTAGCCACCCGTCACCCAAGACAATGGGTCTAAAAGGTAGGCAAACAGGATTCTTATGCATTTTTGGTATGCCCTGAATACATGGTATCTTTGGATGGTCAACTAAGCAATATCTATATAACTGTTCATTAATGGCTCTGGTATTCAAAAGTGCTAATAATGTAGAATCTATCCTATTTTTCATACCACTTAGCTCATCACTCAGCATATTACTCATAGTTGTATCATAATAACTAGTATCCATGATCACCTTAGGCCCCCCCTTATGTGCTGATTTTATGATGTACTGATTATTCTGTAACTGTTTCAATGCTTGTTGTTCATTAGCACTTATATGAATGTGCAGTACCTTTTTAGCATGACATTACAAATAAACAGTTTCAAGTCCAAACTTGAAAGGTACGGAACATTCATTTTCTTTTACCAAACCCAGTACTATAACTCTGATAGTACATCCATTGCTGGACGCCTTTAATACTTATGTATAATTATGTACTAATGATCTGTATGAGTTATTTTGTAATGATGTACATAGCAAGAGATTTTACAATATAACTGCTAATGAACAACAAGCACTTAAACAGTTACAGATTAATCAGTACATCACCATAAAACCAGCAGATAAGGGGGGACCTACGGTTTTGGGATTTCGGTCTATATGTGTCCGTTTTGCTGATCTAATATAGACCCAAATCAGAGGGGCTACAGCCAACTGCCACAGAGTATCAGGGGTTGTGTACAACATTAGAATGCCAAAGAAGCCAAAAAAGTGATGTGTATGAGACAGTAGTGTGATCAGTACTACTGTATGGCAGAGAAACTTGGGAAGTAAATGCAGAGCATTTGAGGAAGCTAGAGGTAATGGGGATGAAGAGACTGAGATTGGCAGTAGGATGTGCACTGTGGGACAGATGAAGAAATTAGGACATAAAAACAAACCCGAAGTAGCTCCATTTGCAAAAAAGGTCAAAGAGAACAAGATTACAGTGGTTTGGGCACACGTGCAGAAAAGCAGAAGCAATCTCATGAAGAAGATTTGAGATGGACAAAAAGATACCAAGAGGAAATGAGGGCATCAAGCAAAGAGGTGGATGGATTGTATGAGAGAAGATCTGCAACGGTCAGGCATGAGGGTTGAAGAAGGCAGGAGAGTGGCATTGAATCAAGAGAGATGGTGACGGTTGACATGACACCCTGACCCTATGTATAAAATAGGAAAAATAGGGATGATTATGAATATGAATGATGATGCTGATGACTATTCTACTACACTTCACAAGTAAATGGGGGGAGGGCAAAGTCAAAGATGGGATTCATATCCCTCTACAAAATGTAGGGACTGTATTTTTTTAATTGTCTTTGTATTTCAGCTTCCTTGCAGACAGTGACAGACATAATGTTATATATTTAGGATTATTCAAGTTGTGTAAATCTTTCTATAAAAGGTAAATGAATAGAAAATTAAAGGAAATAATATTAGACCACCTTTCAGATATTAAAATAGGCTAAATACATAATGCCCTACCTAGATATCACAAACTTTTATTTTAGTATTATAATCTGTGTATGCTCATTTATGCTCATTTACATGGTGGGGATGTTGTAAACAAATTTAAGTTTAAGGAGTATACGTGCATGACTCTGTTGAATATATCTAACTTCCCTAGACTGAACAATGCTATTACTTTAAAACAAGTTTGAAAGTCTTACTAAATTATGCATTAATTAGTTTCAGAAGTGTACATTTAGTCACGTGGTTTTCTGTGACTATATAGTTGTTTATTCTTTGATATGACTTTAATTACTTGAAAATGTGTGATGATAATTGAAAGCTTGTTATTTGAGCCTGTGTGCTTTTAATAAACCATGAATCATGTTTCAGGACTACCTTTATTTTGTTTGTTTTATAGTGAAGTGATTTATCTGTGTCATCTAGAGTTTTGGTTCTATTTCAGGAATTTTCATGTTTAATGACATCCCCAAAAAACTTACCAGCAAATGTTCTTGTGGGAGGATAGACTTCCCCTAAAATGATCACATGCAGTATCGCTTTTGCTTATGAAATTGCCGTAAGATATATATATTTTGAAAATAGCGTTACATTTAATGAAACAACTCTTTTCAGATGAGCTAGAAATTTTAAGGCTTTCACTGAGATCCTTGCTTTGGCAAAAGGGAAGTCTGCCACTATTTTGCCAGATAACCTCTGGAAAAACCCAAGCCTTCTTTAATGACTTCTCTGTAAAACAAGAAATTGCAAGTCTCCTAATAGATATGTGACACAGGAAGCTAGAGAAAAGTAAAAATATATACTCAGGCCAGTGACGTGGAATAGAGGGATAAAGCCCTCAGTACTGCCCAGATAGCCGAGGTTTGATTAGTGGCTCAGGCTTCTGAGGTGCTGGGAAGGATGGATGGGCTGACCCATCTAGGAGAGGGCTGTATGGGCATTCTTCATGAAAATTCCTGACAGAGACTGAGGATGTTGTCAGGATGATGTGGTCCTAGGGGGGAAAAAGTGGTGGACTTGCCTGAGTTACTCCAGAGACAGGACTAGATGTTGCATGTCCTCACTGCATTTCCATCCTATGGATGGAATCAACACAATCGCAGGGAGCAGGATGTAACAGTAGTAAGCCATAAGGAATGTAATCCTTCAGCCAAAGACTGACAGCAAGACTCCCCTGGAGGCCCTTAGGTTCCATACCATCTCCAGCACAAATCAATCAAATCACAAATCAAAAAATCTGGGGTAAAAAGGCAGATGCAGTGATATATGTGAGGCACTAAGGTATGCTATAAGGCTGAAGCATGAGAGCAAAGAGAGCTCATAAAATGTACTTATGTGTATTTAGTGGCACACAGATGTCTAACATCTTGTGATTGAGGAAGTTATCACAGTATGGCCTGTGTCCTCTGAGACCATGGAGAATGTGGTTCACTCCTTTCTTACACAAGAAGTTCTATCTACTGCCATATCTGCATTTTCAAAATATGGAGATACTGATGTAGGTAAAACATATATGGCAGATTGGTCTTTAACTCATTTATAACTAGATCTTGTGAATGCTTACCCAGCCAAACAATGAAGACTCCCCAACCACCCATCCATCATAGCAGTGCTGAACTGCCCACTCTGGAAATCATGTCATCTAAATAATGTACTTCAGTTTATTAGGCATCCAACAACAGATCCATAGATGTTTACTGAGAAAGGGCACAAATCATCGAGATGTCCACAAACCAGATTCCAGTAGATCAGACACCAGCCACAAGATTGCCTAAGGGGGTTCCAGTTAATTATGAGTATAAAAATGCTGAGGAGTACTTCACAGTGTTACAAAGACCAGCCTAAGTACTGACTACTGGTCTGTTTCTTTATGTCTCTGGGGTAAGAGTCGGTAAAAAGATGCATCACCCATGTCAGAAATCAGAAGCAAACTGAATCTGGTATACATGGCTCAGATATAGTTGGCCTATGTCTTGAACAATGGTATTGAGGATTTTCTGTTTACAGATTCACCTCCAGAAGACATTACTTTTTAGATACATTTAAATGGGGCATGAGGGAATGGTCACCTTTAAGAAAGAGACACATTAAACTATCACAGAAGTGAACAGCTGAGACCTTCTCTTATTCACCTTGACATTAAGGCCTTTGAAGGTGTGTTCCACAGTGTTTCTTTGGAACAGGACTGTTAGTCACTGGCAAATATTTCTGAGAGCAGAAACATCACCAATATTTACATAAGAACCCAGCCCCAACTCTTCCTGTAACATCTTTGAAATTATGTTGGAGATGTAAGCTTGTGCCAAGCCTTAATTAAAAATATAGTCCTCAATAGGCAGAATATAAGTTTATGTATAAACTCTATTAATTGCCAAACTCATATATGCAATACCAGGGGAACATAAACAGACTAATGAAGTAGCTCAGGGACTTCTAATGTCTCACTTGAGGACAAGATTGGTAAACTACCTCTGACTATATAAAAGGTAGGCAAGCACATGGGCAGGTATGATATAGTAGATGCTTGGCTTCTGGTCTTGTACTCAGGATACGTGCTTGGCTTTACATCCACCCATTCCCTGTCAATGTTAAGGAACAGTTACTTAATGGTCCACTCAAGAAAACATTCTATATGTCTGCCATTTCAGGAGTTATTTAAAAAGTTGGCATGAAAAGTGAAAAAGATGGAATCACTTAATAGTTTTATACACCTATTTCAAATTTGAGAAATTAGATATCAGTAGCTTACCCTTTTTACAAGAGGCAAAAAAGTAGAAATAGTGTAAACAACATAAGCAATTTCAGAAAAAAGAGCAATGCTTTAGGGTATGAAAGACTCAGTGCAAATACAGCAATGGACACAGGCCTATGGGATAGATGTACTGCAATGGAGGTACCCAGTAACTACCAGATAGAGCCCCCTTCTCTTCCACCACCTGGAAGGGACATTCTCTCTTTTTAGGCAGCAGTGATTATTCCTATACTAGGACAGATGGCTAGGGAAGATGGGTGGTATCCACTAGCTGCACAACATAATTTTTCATCTCCACCTTTAGAAGGGATTGCTCCAACTCCAAGAGACCAGATACAGAATACTCTGTTGTAAAATAATTTCTGGTCTGTCAAGCAATCCAAGTAATCCTCAATTGTGAAGAAGGACAATGGATACAATTATGGGTTATTTCAAGCACCAAAGGAAGATGACCATTGAATAATTGCCTTAGTGGCTTTTGAGTTGTCCACCTCTACTATAAATTTAATATTGGACACTCCTCCCAGTCTTATCGCATCAGCTTATTCTGCTGAGTACAGTGAGATAATTTGGGAAGGCCAATCCCCTTAGTTTTTTATCCTTGAATTATCATCTGTCTCCTCCATTACTAGTTAGAAAAATTACCCTTTATTCAGCTCATTTTAATATATTTTTGTCTCTTCCTACTTTATTACTTTATTTTGTTGCTGCTGCTTGTTCTTAAAAGTGTTCAATGTTAAGCTTCCCTTGTTATGGTCTATTCTAGCAGTGGCTAGGAAAATAATAACTAGAAATTGGATTTCAGATACACCTCCTTCGTTCAATGAATTTAAAAATGTTATGAATATAGTGTGCCATATGGAAATAAACACAATTAGGACTAGAACAAATAGAAAAACATCTTATTTTATTGTATGGGATAATTTACAAAATTTGTTAAAAAAATTTTAATTTCAATAGCATGGTATTTTAGTTTAATTAATTGATCTGATTGTAGTGGATGTCTTTGTAAATACTTTAGTTGTTATGTTGAATATTATAATAATACCTATTTTTAATTACTTGTATAAAATTGTTATGATATTTCTCTTATATGTTAAAACAATAAACCTGTTTTGAAAAAAAAAGTGTTCAATTGCATTTATTCTGCTGCATTTATTACTGCTTGTTAGTAGCCTGATTAAATTGTAATTGATATTCTAAGCCCCTTGGTTTTGGTTTAAGGAATTGGGCTTCAAGCCAGTTATTTTACATTAAGAAGGTCTGTGGTCTATACTCTTGTGGGAGGAGAAGGTAGCTTCTGCCCTTCTGAGCTGGGAATTGCTGGTTGAAGGTTTATTATGCATTTGTTCTGGTTTAAACACTTGGGTTCCAAACCAGTTATTTTACATTAGGAAGATTTGTGGTCTAAACTCTTGTGGCAGGATAGGATAGCCTAAACCCTTCTAAGCTGTGCATTGCAGGTTGAAGGCACATGGTGTCTGTTATTCTGAAAATGTCTTACTTCTGGTTGTGCCTGTTGTGCCTGTTGTTCTAGGTGTCTTTGTTCTGGTTTAAGCATTTGGTTTCCAAACCAGTTATTTTACATTAGAATGTTTTATGGTCTAAACACCTGTGGCAGGAGATAATAGCCTACACACTTCTAAGCTGGGCATTGCTAGTTGAAGGCTCATTGTATCTGTTATTCTGAAAGTGTCTTAGTGCTGGTTTAAGTACTTGGGTTCCAAACCAGTTATTTTACATTAGGAGAGTTGAAGTCTACACCCTTGTGGCAGGAGAGTGTGGCCTACACCCTTCTAAGATGAGAACTGCTGGTGAAGGCTTATTGTGACTGTTATTATAAGTGTCTTTACTCTGGTTTAAGCACTTGAGTTCCAAACCAGTTATTTTACATTAGGAAGACTTGTGGTCTAAAGTCTTGTGGCAGGAGAGGATAGCCTACACCCTTCTAAGCTGGAATGTGCTGGTTGAAGGTCTATTGTATCTGTTATTCTGAAGTGTCTTAGTTCTGACTTAAGCAACTGGGCTCCAAAAGTAGTTGTTTTACATTAGGAGGGATTTTGTGGCCTAGATTCTTGTGGTTGGAGGGTGTGGCCTACACCCTTCTAAGCTGGGAAATGGTGAATTGCTGCTTTATTTAAACAGTTTTTTTTTTTTTTGCTGTTGTGAGTGTGATTTTATGCACTTTGAATTTCGAGTACTTCTGCATTTTGTAGCATAGGCCAGATTCAGACTTGCTGAATCTAGACTGTTTGGTATAACTTGAGCATTAAAACCAGCTCTTCATTGACATACTGAAAGATCTGAGGCATCCATTGCATCCAACTGTAAGTAACTGGTTTTGCTCTTATATTGTACTTTTAATTTGTATTTACATTCTACCATCTGTTTCAATTGTCTGAACTGTTTTTTTTTTGCCACATTTTACTGTATACTGTACTAGTTCAGTGGTAACATAGCCCATTTCCAGGTTTGCTGTTTCTGGGTCTGTTTTGTAACTTCTGCACATCAAATTCAAGCCACCCTTGTTGGTGAATGCCCTTCTGCACCCTTGCAGGAGGAGAGTGCTGTCTGGGTCCCATCGGATTGGGAGTGATTGGACTACAGCTCAGAGACAGCATCCTTATTGGCTAGTTTGAGTTAAAGGGTTATTTCTTGTTTTATTTAATCCTTGCGTTTGCACTTGTTTGCGTGTAGTACACCATCATGCACTGCCACATAGCTGTGGTTCCCATTGGTGGTTATACATACAAACATTTTGCTTGTTAAGTTTTCCCTTAACACTTTACTTGTGGTCCTCCAGAGTTTTTTCATGGCCCTGCTTTACTGTCACGTGGAACACTAAGTCTAGCCTCAGAGATACCAACACACCTTTCACCCACTAGCCATTCTTAAGTGTGACCTCTTTTCCTGACCATATAAATTTACCTAACACTACGGATGGACAATTTCCCACAGTTTTTCTACCCTGCTTGGTCGACATTGACATCCTGAGGCAGAGTAGCAACTGCCTCATGTTCACTGACAACCCTCTACTCCTAGTCCACACAAACTCAACATGTGACATATGCAACTATATTAAGAACCTTGAATCCATGCTCTCTCACATACCAGACAGTATATATGACAATGAGTGGGTTGTCAGCATGCATATCTCACCTCCTACTCCACTCAAACACATATCACACATACCTACATATGCCATATGTGGAGGTTCTCACCAGAAACATACCTAAACACCAGAGACCTCCCAAACACAAACACAAGCACATTACACATAATACTTCCTCTACAGAACACAATACATAATAGATCATGCACCAGTGTCTCACCTGTCAAGCCCTTAAGGCAAAACAGGAAACCAAACATATTAGTCATAGGTGATTCCATCATGAGACACACAGATGTCAAGCTCACCAGGCTGGATAAGGAAAAGGTCACCATCAGCTGTCTGTTAGATGCTAGGATCTGCCATATCACACATGCACTTAAGACTCACAACAAGTACTGTTATGACTCCGTCATAGTCTATGTTGGTGTGAATGACTTGAGATATAACTCTCTGGACTATACAAAGAGAGACATGACTGAGCTCTTTGATTACATGTCTCAGGCAAGTATGACCCTAGCTTTAAGCAGCATTTTACCTTCACCTAGGATGATGCCTCACTACAAACAGAAAATTATTGACTTCAATAATTGGCTTAGTTTCTGGAGTCATTCCAAGGGTATCCAGTATCTGTCAGCCTGGGTTGACGTGATTGACAGATCTCGATGCTTTGCCAGACATGATCTTCATCTGTCACCCCTGATATTTTGGCTACTGGCTAAGTCTCTTGCCACCCCCATAATGCCTTTTTAGGCAGTGTCTCAAGAACAAAATTCTCAGTGTAAAAACTCCACCTAAAAACAACCTCAGGGTAATGCTGCCAAATGCTAGGAGTCTTAACGTGAAACTGCACTCAATGGAAGCAGTCCTCACCTTGCAAGATGCAGACATTTGTGCAGTCACGGAGACCTGGTTCAAGGCTGTGGAGAACATCCCAGCCATACCAGGTTACACCTCCTTCCACATGTTTAGACCACAAACTGAAGACATGAAAACTAAAGGAGGCGGTGTATCAGTATTCATTAAAGACAAATACACCTCCAGATTGGTTAAACAGTATGATTCCCTGGAGATACTTCAGGTGCAATTAACTGTTGGTAGGACATCTATTCAAGTCATTACCAGCTACAGGACCCCCTCCATGAATCAGGACACACACTCTACCTATTTGGATATACTTGAGTCTATCGAGATACATCTGAACACCATTGTTTTGGGTGACTTTAACTACCCATGAATTGACTGGGTAAATAACTCTTCCTCAAACTCACTTGCCCAAAGGTTCTTTACCTTCATTAACTCCAATGCCCTGGACCAGCTGGTTGACACCCCCACAAGGGGTGCCAACATTGGATCTGGTGCTTACCAATATGCAGGCCCACTGTAGCATTCCCCCCACACACACTGTGAAGTCTTCCCTGGTGACATCTGAGACCACAAATCAGTCTCATTCAAAGTAATTATCACACCTGATCCCCCCCAGCAGCAACTAAACTAAACAACTTCTCCAAAGCAGATCATAAACTCTTACAGGATGGTATAAATAGCTTCACTGCACCCCCCCCCCACCAGATGGAATTGGCAACTCTGCTGAGTTCTACACCAATGCTTTATACAAACACCTGTATAACTGCATTGACTCAGCCATACCTGGTAGGACCAAAACAACCTCCTCAAGGAAGAGCAAGCCTGCCTTCTGGACAACTACCATTAACAGGTTTTACAATAAGAGAAAAAAATGCCTAAGAGTAAGAGGGTGCAAGCCCTAAACTGGAAACACTCCTCCTCAGTTAAACAATAAATAAAACTTAATAAGCCACCATGACCACTAAACAATGAAACCACAAATTGCCAGTATCCAAAACATTTATTACACTCTGACATCTCAGCAAACTGCCTTCAAGGAGTCACTCATGTGTAAAGCAAATAAAACTTCTTGTGAAGTCCTTCAACGCAAACTATGAATCCAAATTAGCTTCCTCAACTGAAGAAAACTAAGAGTCATTCTTTAGTTACATCGTAACCTAAAAGGAAAGGCCCAGGTTTGTGCCAAATTGGTAGTTAAGAATACCACGTATACTGAGCCTGTGGACATAGCTAACCTGCTAGCCGACAGGTTCTGTGAAAACTTCACTCCTCTGTCACCACCACATGCACCCCATTATGTTCCTACCACCTGTCCCCCACATTGTATCTCTAAAGAACAGGTTGTAAATGCCCTCTTTGAGGTTAAAAACTCAGCATCTATGGGACCTGATAACATTCCAGACTGGCTTCCTACATGGGCTCCAACAAGAATTAATAACACCATTGAGTACACTTTACAACCATAGTCTAAGCACCAGTTTCATCCCAGCTGAATGGAAAATGGCCACCATTATTCCCTAGCACAAAGATGGTGTTTCCACTGACCGTGGAAACTATAGACCTTATTAGCCTGTCTAGCCTTATTTGCAAGGCCGTGGAGTGAATCATCATGGACCTTATCAACAAAGATATAGATAATTTCCAATCACTTGACCCTACTCAGTTTGGATTTGTCAAAGGGATATCATGCCTGTTAAATCTGGTGGACTTCTTTGAGACAGTCACCAAGGGCTTGGACAAGAGGAAATCTGTGCATACAGCCTACCTAGACTTGGCCAAGGCTTTTGACATTATTCCCCATTCGAGCATCATTGACAAACTCACCCAGTAAGGTACCAACCCTTATATCGTTAGACGGGTTGCCAACTGGCTCATTGATAGAAATCATATAGTCAAAAATAGGGGAATCTGCTTCCAACAGCAGACCTGTAACCAGTGGTATTCCACAGGGATCAGTCCTGGAACCTCTACTGTTTGGAATCTGTTTCTGAAAAGTACAAGCAAAACTAAAGGTCTGTGGCTGGCAAAGTTTGCTGATGACTGCAAACTGGTAGCTGTCATAGAATCTCCAAATGATGTCAACATCCTACAAGAGGGACTTACACAAACAAATGATTGGTGCCAAAGTCATGGCCTTAAACTCAATGCAAAAAAATGTATTATCATCCCTTTCAGTAAGATCCATGTTCTTGCTAACTATCACATCAATAGCAACACCCTTAGTATGCACTCAGAGGTGAGAGACCTGGGGACACAAGTTGACAAACAGCCTTACCTTTAATCACCATGTCTTCACAGTGGTAAGAAGTGCATTCTATATTGCTCAACTGATAAGTAAGGGCATTTCCTCCAGAAAAAAAAAGTTAGAACCTCCCTGTAGTCTTCCCTCATCAGGCCAATAATTGAGTACACTGCCCCTTTTGGTATGTACCTTTCCAAGCACCTGCAACATTAGAAGAAATCACAAAGCTTTCTCACAAGGAAAATTCAAGGTCTTCAGCATCTGTCCTATGTGAATCGTCTGAAATCACTGTATCTTCATTCTGTTTCATACAGACTACTCAGAGACGATTGCTGCCTTGCATATAAGGCTGCTTTACTGGAAATGCTGCAGATCCGCAAGTCAAATGACACATGGGTTACTCACTCTAAAGACCTTAACCTGGTATGTGACATTAATAGAACCTGCTAGAGGGACAAATTTCTCTCCCAGAGGTTACCACAACTTTGGAACAGACTCCCACTTCAAATCAAACATAGCACCTCGTTGGCCCTCTTCAAACACAGTCTGGATGATTGGATGGGTAGCCGTAAATTCACCCCAGGGATTCCACCTGTGTCTCACTTGGACACAGACTTTAGTTGCTGATCATACAAATAAGGGTAGAACTTGGCTAGGCTTGTAAGGGCCCTAGGGCTATTAGCCTAGTAACTTTCCACAATCCTATCAGCCTATGATCCTATGAATCTTTTCAGATTAAATGCATGGATGACAGTGAAAAAATGATCCATAGCTTGATTCTTCCTTTTTAAAATATGCCTTCCTCATTGCTTTTGACATGAATGATGAAGCATCAAGAAAGAATATGTAATATATACTTTGCTCACTTTTATAGCTAGGCTGTATTTTTAAAGCTGTGGCATGAGAGGTAACCTTGTGCTCCCTAGTGATATCTGACTGCTTTTAAGATCTGACCAGAATGTTGACATCCACCTGTGCATGTGTTCCATTCATCTTATGAATGTCATACAGCAGTGATGCTTGGATGAATTTCTAAGGTTACTGAGTGCCCTCACACAACTTTGCATTCCAGTGTTTATTGCATTACTTTACTGGATAAACCCAACTAAGATTTCATGTGTGATGGCAGTCACAAAGTAGTAATAAAGTTTTGTCCCACAAGGTATACATCATTCCTGTGTCCTGATTTAAAAAGTATAATACATTCGAATTGTAAGCATGCAGTGAATTTGATGCTTGTTAAATGCACGTCTGCATTATGTAATAACATATTTAAATAGAAAATTGCTAGAATTAAGTGAATTAGACAAATGGTCAGATGCAGCAGCACAAGTATCTCATCTGAAATAAATAAAAACAAGGGGCATGCTTTTTATCAGTTCTATAGAGAAACAAGTCATCTTTTACTGCAAAGCCCACATTTGTGTTAACTGAGTTGATTAGGTCATAAGGTGTGATTTTTGGAACTCTGTACTGCTTAATGTACTAAGGTGTTGCCCTAAAGTTATTATGTAGGGCAATTAACAAGTTTAAAATATTCACAAGTTTTCTTTGCTACTAAAGATTGGGCTTAGTAGCTATGCTTCAGTGAAATGTCCTGAGAAGGGATGAAACAGCTGCGAGCACTTGAATTTCAGCTGTCTTTTCAGGGAGTTCATGATCTCATTTTAAAAGTCTTGCAGGTGTAAAGTAACCCATAAGCTTTATAAATCATGTCTATTATACATCCAAGGCAGCCAAAATAAACTCTTGCCAATGTCCAAATCTCGGATTAAATATCACCTAGACTAAGTGTACACTGTTCTGCATGAACAGACAACACAGACATAACTCACACCTTCTTCCTCCTAATTTTAGTTTTCCTGCTGATATTCTTGCAGCTTTACATATTGACAGGGATTCATAGAAGTGTAGACTATATGTACATTTAGTGTAATCTTTCCGAGTGACTAGAAAGCACAAATTAAATGATGAGAATGCTCTTGAATACATATCATGTACACATAGTGTACACTTAGTGTAGCCTTTATTGAATCTAGCACTCACGGTTTTAGTAGTACTTAATTTATATTGTGTTATTACTATCAGTGTTTAAATGCCATAGTGTACAAAATATACATTTTGCACTAAATATTTAAATAATGAAACAGTTTTGGTTTATCATTAAGTATTTAAATATTAACTTTAGACTGCACATCTAAATTAAACTTTTTTTTTTTAATAAAATCTGAACCACCGCAATATAGAATAGAGCATTTGCTATATATTTATGAAACTGTGATTTTTTTTTTCCTTATGAAGCAGTAATTGCTGTGCAGTTTAATTTCCATAGTATTTTTTTCTTGAAAATACTTAGATATTGTTTTTTTTTAAATAACCAAATGAAAAAAAAAAGGCTGTAGATGGAAATCACCACATATATTATTAAACACAACTTAGCACATTTGTCCGAGTTAAATGGACTTCATTAGAATGCCATGGCACAAAAAATTAAAGCCTTTATCCCCTCCCAAAACCACTTGATCTAATTAAAAATAATCAAACAAATAACTAATTAAAACATTTAAAGGCACAGAAAATAAATGCAGTGCATGGACTACATACAAAATGTATATTTTTTACAAACTCGAAACCCTTCATAGTAGCCTTTCAAATGGTATAGCCTGCTTTAGTTTAAGGACACTACTGACCAAGACTGTTTTGCTCATTCCTGAAAAAACAGTGCCAGTGCATTTCAATTGCCATCTGAGTTATTTTAATTCGAGAAAATCATCAAAAGGACCTCAACATTGCCCCAAATTAACATGGTCTATGATAAAGAACTTAAATGAATGTGCACAATATCTCCTGATATGCTTACAAAGACCTTTTCTTTCATGTGTTTTAATGTCATAGCAATGGTGATAAATATTAGCCTTCAATGTCTGCTTGATTTTCCTTATATAAAAACAAGTACAGGATTGGCACTGTGCTACATAAACAACACCTTTCCTATCACAATATTATTTCTGCCCTAACTTAATTTCACCATAATTTTCCAAACTAAAACTGGCCTCCTCAAAGATATATTGGCATTTTGAGCAGTGGCCACATTCAACTGTCCTACCATTACCAACAGGGAGTTTAATCCATTCAAGTAAACCTTTAAAGCAAACATCTTTCTTATAAACTATTCAGGGGCCTTCGCCCACCATCCCAGTATACTCAGGATCGATACCAAAAATACTCCAGTTTTTTTAACTATAGATTGAATATTATAAAAATTGGTAATGTAAGGTAGTATTAGTGTTCTTTTAAATTGGTTTAGATTTGTATCATTACCCCTTCTTACAGTAGTGGACTGTCCCACATTTGTTTCCCCAGTAAAGGGTTGAAATGACCCAATGATCTTTTTGTTTCAACTTCCTTAAAAGTATCATTAAGGAAGAGCTCTTGGTAGCCCTTCCTTACCATAATTTTTACACTCTTCCTGGAATCCAGTATCACTGAACACCATCTGAACTAACCTGATGCACTGTCCCTTGACCAGAGACTGTTTTTGATGGATGGGGTGCCAACTATTGAAATGCAGTAAGGATTTGGACTACGTGGTTTTTCGGTAAATTGTGGGTTTAAACTGTTTCAAAACTATGTTCTTTGTAATAGAAACATCAAGGTAGTTAACTTAATTGACCTGTATGTCCATGGTGAACTTGAGAAAATTTGTAGTGGTATGTAAATACCTTAAAAAATTGATCTAGTCTTACTTCAGTGTCTGTCCAAAATATAATGATGTCATCAAGGAAATGACCATAAAGGGACTAAGAATTCCAGTATTCTGATGTAAACACAAAGCCACCCCCATCAGTACTCCCCTTCTCTGCCTGAAGAGTTGGTTTTCAAATGCAGTAAAATTATTCTCAAGGACCGCTTCCATGTTTGTTCTGAGTGTAAGAATTCTGGTATGATCTAAGTCAGAACTGAAACATAGGTATTCATAATATGACTCTAAACCAACATCATGGTGAATAACAGAAAAAAATATCTTGAATGTCAATGGTCACAAAATAAATCTATCAGTGGTTGGAAACTTTGGATTGAAAATCCCATGAATCCTTAAACAGATAAACATTATTCTGCAAAACTCCCTTGATTTCATGGTCAATAAACAAGTTCCACATCCCAAGGTTCCTACTGTCTTCGGTATTCTGAAGATCCATAAGAGAGTGGCCAACCCTCCCCTGTGGCCTGTTGTGGATGCAAAAGCATCCAAGACATTTCTAGTAGAGTACAGGAATTGTTGGTCCCTTTATGGTCAGTTCCTTGATGACATGATTATATTTTGGACAAACACTGAGGTAAGATTGGATCATTTTTTTAGGTATTTACAGACCACTACAAATTTTCTCAAGTCCACCATGGACATGCAGGTAGATCAAGTTAACTACCTTGATGTTTCTATTACAAAGAATTTTGAAGCAGTTTGAATTTACAATTTACAGAAAACCATGTATTTCATCTCCTTCCTGCATTTCAATAGTTGGCACCCTATCCATCAAAAAAGTCCCTGGTCAAGGGACAGTGTGTCAGGTCAGCTCAGATGGTGTCTGATAATATTGCATTCCAGAAAGAGTGTAAAAAACTGAAGCTTATTTTGGTAAGGAGGGGGTACCCAGAGTTCTTCTTAATGATATTTTTAAGGAAGTTGAAACAAAAAGATCAGTGGATCATTTCACCCCTTTACTGGGGGCAACAAACGAGGGGCAGTCCACTACTGTAAGAAGGGATAATGATACGAATCTAAACCAATTCCAGAGAGCACTAATACTACCTTACAACACCCATCAGTATAATATTCAATCTATAGTTATAAAAACTGGAGTATTTTTGGTATTGACCCTGAGTATACTGGGGTGGTGGGAGAAGGCCTCCAAATAGTTTATAAGAAAGATGTTTTTTTTAAAGGTTTACTTGAATGAATTAAACTCCCTGTTGGTAATGGTAGGGCGGTC
Source organism: Protopterus annectens (assembly GCF_019279795.1). NCBI lineage: Eukaryota > Metazoa > Chordata > Ceratodontiformes > Protopteridae > Protopterus > Protopterus annectens. The sequence continues at coordinate 1,990,406,840 of NC_056737.1, read as the reverse complement.
AAATGTGGCCACTGCTCCCAATGTCAATATATCCTTGATGGAACCAGTTTTATTTGGGAAAACTATGGTGAAATTAAGTTAGGTTAGAAATATTATTGTGACAGCAAATGTGTCATTTATGTAGCACAGTGCCAATCCTGTACTTGTTTTTATATAGGGAAAACCAAGCAGACATTGAGGGCTGGGGTTTATCAGCATTGTTATGATATACAAAAAGCAATGAAAGACATGCTCTTTGCAAATATAGCAGGAGACATCGTATACATTCATTTAAGTTCTTTGACATAGACCATGTTAATTTGGGGCAACGAGGATGTCCTTTTGATGATTTTACTCGAGTTCAAAGAATTTAAATGGCAACTGAAATGCAATGCCATGATCTCAATCAGTAGTGTCCTCAAACTAAAAGCAGCCTATGATATTTGAAAGGATACTATGAAGGGTTTCAAGTCTGTAAAAAATCTACATTTTTATGTAATCCATGTACTGTATGTATTTATTTTCTTATGCACCTTTAATTTTCCTATGTGCCTTTAAATGTTTCAATTAGTTAATTGTTTGATTATTTTTAATTATATCAAGTGGTTTTGAGAGGGGATAAAGGCTTTTTCTACTTGTGACATGGCATTCTGATGAAGTCCATTTAACTTGGCGTAAAGCGCTAAAGTTCTATTTAGTAAAACGTGTGTGATTTCTGTTTACATCTCCTTTTTTAATTTGGTTATTTGGTTTTGGTTCCTGTTTTGAATTTTACTAATTTTTTTTTTTTTTTTGCATTAAAATGTTTATTGAATATAATTACACATTATCTTTTCTTAAAAATATTTAAATATTGTTTTTTTCATTAAAATGTCTATTGAATATATGTATGCAGTATATAAAAAACAGAGTCAGTTAATTTAAGTAAAACATTCACTATAGTGAAATATTTGCAAACACCTTTTGCAAAAATAAAAATAATCAGAATGCATGATTGATTGATCAAATGCAGTATTAAATATAAAATGGTACTACAAGGTACTTGTATTGAAGAACTTCTGGTTTACATGTATTTTAAATAGCATATTTCTTTTCAGATGAAAGAATCTTTCAAGGAACTGAGAAAAAGATTTAACAATTTTAAATTTAATTATATGAAGAAAACGGAAAAAACTCGAAATTTGAAGGCTGTGAAAAGTCAAGCTCAGCAAGTTGATATATACTATGAAAAAATTCAGGTAAATTATATTGCTCATTTAAATATTTTATTCAGCATTGCATTGACAATGAACTGGAAAAAGAAAGCTGTAAATGTTTCTTAAAATGATTATAGTAATATGAGCTTTTACTAAAATGCATTCTGAATATTCAAAAAGCTAGCAGTGTAACCACTTCCTGTGGCCAAAGTGAACTCACCATCATGAATTGTTTAGGTGTGGCTTGTTTATATGCCTGGCATATTTATTCAAATCAGTACCCTCATGTAAAAACATATTGTTATTGTAATCTTGCTATAAAAAGAACAGAAAATATGAATGTTGTGCAGATCAGCAAACTTCAGAGGAAAAAATATATATATTACCTACCCTTCCCCATATCAGATTTTTAGTCTGTTCTGAGTTAGGCACCTTATTTACTGTAGTGTCAGCCCATTCTTAGATAATCATGTTCACCTAAATTGTACTAATCCTTCCCAACCCATACCTGAGAATGACATGTTAAACTAGTTGCTAGTTTGCACTATTGTTTTCTTTGCACTCATTAAGCTAATAAAATATTACAATTATCCTGATGTTCATTGGTGTCATACCCACTCAGTCACAGCTCAATTTAATGTTACCACTTCCTCATTGTCCAGCAGTAAATTGCTATATAAGGAGACCTAACAGTATTTTATATTGTAAATGTTTTCTACATTGTGATAGCATCACCCGGATCCTCTTCAGCATTTTATTCCACTATATCTGATAGATGCCATTCATGTCTGCTTTATAGTGTAAAAAAATATATTCCTTTGTGTCCAGATAAACTACTGCTCTACCCTGGCAGTTAGTTTCTTATCGCTCTTTTCCACTTCGCCATCCTAGCCTTATAACAGAGGTTGGAATTAACTTGCTGCTTATGACCTGCATTTCACATAGTTTGTTCTGATTCTTGACTTTAGTAATTAAAATGTGGTTCAGCTCTGAAAGTAAAAGTGATAGCTTAGTGTATATGGCTATAAATATAAAATATAAAGAGCTAATATAAAAATGACTTACTCTTCATCTTACCTGACTACTGACGTCATTGTTAAAAATGTGTATTTATGCATATAAGTGCAAGTTTATTGTGTGACAGTTAAGCTGCTGATTAATAACAGACAGTCATATGTAGATTAGTGCAAATGACACATACTGGGTAAGTTTCAGAAAACTTTATGATGAGGGGACACACACAGGGTGTGCACAATTCAGAGATGCATATACCGCTAGTGGGGAATGGTACAGAGTAAGGTCAATCACATGTTAATGGTTGCATAATGAAATGATAATGAGCAACATTATTAAAATAAGCAGCATGATATATGCAAATGAGGCAAAACTAAATGGTGGAGCAATTCTTAAAAGCTGCACGTCAGAGCTGTGCACACTGTATAATAGAATGTTTGTGTTCATGCTAAGGGAATTACTAATTAATGTTAGAGGTTGCTCCAGCAAATGTGCATCTTCATGAAGCTCTCATTGTTGCTATGTTCCATGACAGTACCCTTCATTGCCCCCAGATTCTCTGGGCCATCTGAATATGCTTAACATTTCATGGACTCCACAGCACCAACATTGTTGACTGGCACTGTGTGGATAGGGGGCCATGTGAGACACTATGGACACATGTTGATCTCGTATGTAGCCGTGTGGGAGTCATGAAATCCCTATCTCAGTGGATACTAAGGTTTGTACAGTTTATGTATATTAACTACAAAGAGCTTTCGGCAACCTGATGAGGACATAGTGTTGGGCTATCTCAGGCATATGCCTCAAGAATACTCAATCAGTTTTGTGATGCCACACTTCAAAATGTGGGAGAGCATATGTGGTTCCCACATTTACAAAGGAGAAAGGGAAAACCATGCAGAAATTCTATGATATTTCCCATTTCCCTAAGGTACTGGGGGGGGTCTTAGACTGTAAAAACATTGAAATAAAGGTCCCACTTGGTAAACTGGGAAGGAGGTATGTGAACAGCAAAGTGTATCATGCCATCAACTGCCATTTTGTCTATAATCCACATGGTATAATCTACAGTCTGTTTGAAGAATACCCAGGCAGTTATTATGACTGTCACATATGACACACCTATGACCTGTACCAGAATTTTGCAAGGAATGACTATCCCAGGGGCAGATATGCCCTGGAATCCTGGATGATGACACCTATTGGAACTCGACAAAATGAAACAGACCAGTTGCAAGCAAGAAATATGACTGAGTGTGTGCTTGGGCTGCTGAAAGCATGTTTTTGCCATCAGGATTCATCCAGTGATGCCTTGCAGTGATACCCTGGTACATGTGTAAAAATATTTTCCATGTGTGTAATGTTACACAATATCACATTTAAGAGGTAGTTACAGCAGAGAGGGTACTTGCAGGAGCTGCAGTCCCCAGCATGCCAGGCAGTGGAGGCTGATTCAGATTAGGAGTTAGTGGAATTACCAGCAACAGGGGATAATCATACCAAAAGGAGGCAGGTACAGACACAGCCTCCAAATATAGTAGACCAAAGTAAAGCAGATAAAGTGCAGTATAAGAGACACACGCAAAACCACTAGGCTGTGAAATTCCATACATAGGCTGGCCATGCTGTGCACCAGGCATATACAACCAAGTAGCAATTGTTAAGAAATATAAACTGATAGTACAGTTACTCAAATAATATCACAAATTATAAAAGAATACATAGCACGTGTTTTCTATTTCATAGTAGCTTTATTACCACACGTGTGGGAGACCCCAAAGTCAATATAGGGAATCTCCTTGAACAAAAGAAACTGTGAACTTTTAAACACTTAGATAACACTGATATCAAGTTAAATATGCACACCAATAGACAATGGAGGATTTACATATACCAGTCAGGTAGTTCCCCATAAGCATTAAGACACACCTGAATACTTATTGCTAGGAAGAAAAAGAAAATCAGACATAAGTCCATATAAGGACTTGTTTTCTTGACCACATAGAACCAAGTCAAAAGGCAGTCACGAAACGAAACTTTTCGCCACCAGGAAGTCAGCCAAAGCTCCTTATTCCAAAAACAAGTGAACAAGGCTGAAAGCCAGCCATATAAACGTGTAAACGCCTTAATCCTCTAATAGCAGACAGTATGTGTTTTCGTCAGATTCTCGACTTCGTCAGACAGTCAGTACATCCAATTAACACTGTATATATAACATTTACCATCAATTAATTAATTCAAATTATTTCAAAATTTAAAGACACATCAAGATTAAAATTGTAAAAAAAGTCATTTGAAAATGCCATTTAAAAATACTATGCATATAACAATTTGTAAGAATTCATAGGGCATATATATACAACATTAAAAAATAAAAAATACATGCAATTACATATTTCCATTGATGTTTCAAAAAATGCATAAAATTATAATATGATGAGGTAAAAAATTGTAGATCAACACCACGAAAAGTAAAACAAATTTTATTCACAGAATGAGCGCTTTTGCGTGCTTCCAACTGCACGCTTCTTCAGATGAGTATAAAACTTTAGTAAATCCACTCACTATATATATATACATAGACTTAACAATTACTTAACACACTAATTAATACAATAATTCAATTATGTTCAAATTGTCAAAGGTGCATAAGTCAGCTTAAAGCTACAATCATAATATGAGTGTCTTTTCTTGTTGTATCTCATAGCACGTTGTTAAAGCTATTAAATTAGTAGCTGCTGAAAACTTTAAATAACAGCCCATTCTAAGGGATGCCTATCTTATAAAATAGCTTATACCAACTGATATTCAACGAACTATATGCTATGACAGAGCAAGCAACCAGATATGACATATCTAAAATTTCATGAGTTTTCGCAGCATTGATAAAGACAGATTTTATATTATTGTTATTAATTTTCATTTTAGAAAACAATAGATACATTCAAAATGTTTAAAATCAGTTGATTAATTAATAAATATATATTATATATTTTTTATCTTGTATCTAATTAAATAAATAAATATAAATAAATATAAAAAATCAACAAATGTATATAAATGAAGTAAACATCTCAGGCTTGGCAAACAGATGACATCAAATGTGTTATGATTGTATATATCTATCATATATCACTAGTGTATGCCATCAAATATGTACATGCCCAGATATATATATATACATATATATAAAAGTATAAATGTATCTAAAAAATCCGCATATAAAATTCTTTATACATATAATTTATCATAACATTTAATATTCTAGCATAAATAATTATTTAATTATATATATAGATAAATATAAATAAATATTCATGAATATGCCATATCAAGTTTAAAAAGTATCAAGCTTAAAAAGGTGCATAAAATTCAAAATAATTATATTGTTATATAACTTATCACCTTGTCTTATAAGCATTCTCTTTGCAGGTCAAGCACTCCTATATTATACAAATCTCTCACTAGCAAACCCCCCCAGGAGTGCCCACTTCCCTGCTAAGCCCACTACTTTTCTGTCTCATACCAACTCATAATTCTTTCTAGCATGTCGAAGGGTCAGATGCTGGCGTCCTCTCCTGCCCAGTTGGTGAATCTGGGAATTCTGAGACAATGTTACAATTGTCTCATGTACACGGACAACCCTCTCCTCCTCCCACGTAACACTAACACTTGTGAGAGATGCAGCTATTTAGCCAGACTGGAGGCTGAGCTCTCTCAACTCAGGACTGGCAAGACCAGGCAGGAGGAGAAGGCAACTACACACACCACAATACCAGTCTCACATAACTCAACCACACCACTGAATCAAACACATAAACACACTAAGACATACTCGGAGGCTCTGAGTAAAAGTTTACCTAAACAGCAGAGGCCTCCAAAGCAGACACCCAAGCAACCGCAAACTCAATACACCACACAAACAACACATAAACAACAAAATCAGTGTGCAAAGCAGTCACTGCCCTTAAGGCCAAATACAACACCAAACATACTTGTCATAGGTGACTCCATAGTCAGACACACTGACGTCCCGCTCACCAGACTGAGTAAGGAGAAGGTCACAGTAAGCTGCCTGTCGGGCGCTAGAATCCGCCACATAACACAAGCACTCAGGTCTCTCAACAGCAGGTACAAGTACGACTCAGTCATTGTCCATGCTGGTGTCAACGACCTGAGACGCACCTCCTTGGACTACATGAAAAGAGACATTGAGGAGCTCTCTGATTATGTAGCCCAGGCAGGTATGACCCTGACCTTGAGCAGTATCCTACCTTCACCTAGAATGATGCCACAATACAGTGATAAGATGATCAGCTTTAATAATTGGCTTAAATTCTGGTGTCATTCAAAGGGGATCCAATGTCTGTCTGCCTGGGATGACATGCTGGACAAGCCACGCTGCTTCACAAGGGACGGCTTGCACCTGTCACCCCTAGGCTTCCGGATATTGGCAAAGGCTCTTGCCACCCCATAGTGCCTTTTTAGGCAAGGCTCAAATTCTAAACCTACCACCCTAGAACACAAAAAGTAAAAACTAAGGGTAATGCTGCTCAATGCCAGAAGTCTCAATCTCAAGATGCACGCACTCGAGGCCCTTCTCAGTATGGAGAACATCGATGTCTGTGCTGTGACAGAAACCTGGTTCAAGGCTCCTGAGAGCACCCCAGCACTAGCAGGTTTCACCTCATATCATGCGTTCCGGCCCCAAAATCCGGACAACACCAAGAAAGGAGGGGGGGGGTGTCCATATTCATAAAGGACACCCACACCTCAAGGTTGGTGGCAACGCACGATGCATTGGAGACCATCCAGGTGCAATTAACCATAGGCAAGACTGCTTTGCAATTTGCAGCATGTTACAGGCCACCCTCTCAAACTCAGGAACCTCACATGGCCTTCCTGAAAACAATGGAGGGGATAAATGTATCTCCAAACACCATCATACTAGGTGACTTCAACTACCCTAATATAGACTGGGAACACTACTCAAGCCCAAACACTCTAGCCCAAAGGTTCCTGGAGTTCATAAACTCAAATGCCATGGAACAACTAGTCACCATCCCCACAAGAGGAGAAAACATACTTGATCTCATCATCACGAACATGGGATCAAAATGTTCAACACCGAAGTATACCCTCACTGGTGAGATCAGATCATAAACTAATCTCGCTGGAGGTCCTCATCCCGCCCCACCTGAAATAAAAAGACCACAGTGAAAAACTTCTCAAAAGCTGACTTCACACTTCTAAAAACTAATGTGGTCTCCTTTAAGGCCCCTGAGCCAGTGGTAAACATTACTCAAACCGCTGAATCACTTACAAATGCCTTCTACCAGCACCTACAGGACTGCATGGATCAGGCAATCCCAAACAAAACTAAGACTCTTTGTACCAAAGGCAAGCGTCCAGTCTGGTGGACCCCAGCCATAAACAAGCTCTACAACAAAAGGAGGAAGCTACTACAAGATAGAGCAAAATCCTTGAAAGGTAAGACACCTTTGATCATTATAAGTAAAAAACTAAGAGCTCTCATAAAATCATCCAAGGCAAATTTTGAGAGAAAAATCGCCAAGGACTCAAAAGACAATCATAAGGCCTTCTTTAGCTATGTTAGAAACCTAGGAGGAAACTCCCAGATATGCTCAGAATTAGTTCAAAATGATGTGAAAATTACTGAACCTACACACATTGCCAACATACTGGCTGACAGGTTCAGTGCAAACTTCTCCCCCTCCCCAAAAGGAGAGATATCTATACCAGAGGATTGTAGCCCCCCAAACATCTCCAACACCCAGGTGAGAACTGCTCTCTCCAAAGCAAAAAACACAGCATCCATGGGACCGGATGGTGTCCCCGGCTGTGTGCTCCACGAACTCAATGAGGAATTAAACCCGCAGTTAGGACAGCTGTTTAATCTTAGCCTCACCTCAGGATACGTACCCAAGGAGTGGCGCACTGCGACTGTGGTCCCACTTCACAAAGGCGGTGCCTCCACCGACCCTGGAAATTACCATCCCATTAGCTTGACAAGCCTTATCTGCAAAGCCATGGAGAGGATCATAATGGAACTCATAAATAAAGACATAGGGAACTTTCAGACTTTGGATCCAACCCAGTTTGGCTTTGTCAAAGGCAGATCATGCCTTTTAAACTTGGTTGACTTTTTCGAGACAGTCACCAAGGCCATTGATGAGGGAAAGGCAGTCCATACAGCCTACCTTGACCTGGCAAAGGCCTTTGACACAATACCACACTCAGGTATCATCGAAAAACTCATCAGCTTGAATGTAAACCCATACATCACAAGATGGGTTGCAAACTGGCTAAGTGACAGAACCCACAGGGTCAGAGTTGCTGGAGCCATGTCAGACTCAAAGCCTGTCACAAGTGGTGTCCCACAGGGATCAGTCCTGGGTCCACTCTTGTTCGGCATCTACTTTTCTGAAGTACAAGCAAACACAGGAGGGTTATGGCTGACAAAGTTTGCAGATGACTGCAAACTGGGCGCCATAGTCGAAAACACATCTGACACAGATATCCTTCAGAAGGGCCTCACAGAAACGGATAACTGGTGCCAGAGCCATGGCCTAAAGTTAAATGCCAAGAAATGCATAGTCATACCCTTCGGGAAAAACAAGGTTACCCCTAGCTACCATATAGGTGGCAATCCACTGAGCACAGAAGAAGTCATCAGGGATCTGGGGACGCAGGTTGACAGTAGTCTTTCGTTTGACACTCATGTTGCTAAAGTAGTTAGGAAAACCTTCTACATTGCCCACCTGATCATGAAGGGATTCACATCTAGATCAAGGGAGGTCATCGTCCCCCTGTACTCATCACTCATTAGACCTATGATTGAGTACAATGCCCCATTCGGAATGTATCTGACCCGACACCTGCAGCAGCTGGAAAGGCCCCAAAAGTTCCTCACCAAAAGGATAAAGGGTCTCAAAAATATGTCTTATGCTGCCCGACTGAAAGAACTCCAGCTCTAATATATCTAATATACTAACTGAATTACGAGTGTTTACACGCAACATTGCTTTAAAAATGTTTTTTAAACATACTTTGCAGAACACTAATAATTCTAATAATATACAAAACAGTTTTGAATGTTTTAAAAGAAAAGGTGCGTTTACACCTGTATTACATCCCTGTTTGGATTGCTTCTTAAAAGCATGTGAAAATGATTTATATAAACATTATTCAAATTATAGGAAAGGATCCTTATTATTGTTTCACAATGTAACCAATGATGAAAGGGTAGCAATGAATACAGTAGCTAATAATACAGGGATCACGATAAGACCGGCAGATAAAGGGGGGGGGGATGGTCATCATGAATACGGATGACTACCTGCATCATATGGGGATACTGTTACAGGATGACAATACATATAAGGAAATAGATATAAAGATGGTAGACAAGCTAATATGTGAGGTACATCAAAACATTTATGATTTGTTGTTAACCAGACAAATTAGCTATGATTTTTATGTTTTTGTTCATTGAACATCCGACTATACCTTACATCAAGGGGCTACCCAAGATGCATAAAGGCATATTACCACCACCACTACGCCCCATAGTGGTCGGACATCAATGGGTTACAGAAAATATTTCTATTTTCATTGAAAGAAAACTGAAACCATTAGTTACTGAAATTCCCACTATTTTAAAGGATTCATATCAGCTACTTAACAGTCTCAGCAATTTACAACATAATATATTAGAAAAACATTTATTGGTTACTTTAGATGTTCAAAGTTTATTTACAGCAATACCCAACACCTATGGCCTTGAAGCAGTGAGATTTTTATTAAATAGAAATTCTCTTTATAATAATCATGAACAGATCTTATTAAATGCTCTACTTGAGATAGTCCTTACTAACAATGTTATGATGTTCAACAGCTTATTTTATATTCAACAGTGAGGGGTGGCCATGGGCACCCCCTGCGCAAATACTTATGCTAATTTAGCTGTTTATAAATGGGAAATTACAAACCTATTTACACATCCAGATTATTGCAAGGTTCTTGCATATTATAGGTTTGTAGATGACATACTGTTAATATGGGATGGAACACCAACTGAATTAAATATATTTATCAATGATCTAGAAAAAACAACAGATTTTTTAAGGTTTTCAATTGAACATTCATATTCCAGCATAAATTTTCTAGATCTAAATATTAAAAAAGATAGTAATGGAAAATTAACTACATCTCTTTATAGAAAAAAATGCTGGAAAAATATATTATTACAATATGACAGTATGCATCCCAGGTTTACTTTTAATAACATTGTAAAAGGACAATATACAAGGATACATAGGATCTGCCAGAATGAAAGTGAACGTAATAATGAATTTAATAAATTAGAACAATTATTCCTAGATTGAGGGTATAATCCTAAAATGGTGGCTGGTATAAAAGAGAATTTTGTTAAGGAATCTAAATATGCGCAGAAAACATTTCATAAATATAAATTTGAAGGACAATATAGACAACAAGATTCAAAACAGGTTAGATGTATAATTAGCTACACTAGTGATAATAAATAAATAACAAATATTATCACCGAGAATTGGTCAATTTTGACTACCAATGAGGAAATCAAAAGAATAATAGGTGAAAGGCCCACCTTCACCTATAGAAATACAAAGAATTTACAAAGAATATTATGCAATGAGAAATTGAATGGTAGGACCAATAATAGGGACTACATAGGTACTCATCCTTGTGGAAAATGTAATTCATGCCAATGGACATCAACTAAAAATAGTTTTTTACATTCTGAATTATTATTTGAATTTGATTTTAGATGTCCAGCTAACTGTGAGGATAATAATGTGATATATTTAGCTACGTGTGAGATATGTCCTGTCTTCTATGTAGGCATGACTACAAGAAGACTCAGAGACAGGATACAGGAGCATTTATATGCGATAAAGAAAGCAGATCCTAAAAATGCACTATCAAAACATATTATTGAGTATCCTGAACATAAATTTGTTTTTAGGGTGTTACAAAAAAGACCTATGAATAAGAGAAGGGGTGATAATTTTAATGACCTAGAAAATCTAGAATTAGATTGGATTTTCAGATTTCTGGCACAATAACATCCAGGCCTGAATAGCTATATTAGCATTAGATCACATCTAAAGAAATGAAAATATCACTGATTTTGAGAATGTTTTAATACACAGATATATATTAACTAACACCTAGGTAATATACAATATATAGTTTCCAGGATGATGTTTAATTTAACCAAGTAGCTGCTATTAATATTTGATCGAATGATTCATGTTCTTTATAAGTAATAAAAGACAATATGTAGTAAACAGGTGATAAGTTATATAACAATATAATTATTTTGAATTTTATGCACCTTTTTAAGCTTGATACTTTTTAAACTTGATATGGAATATTCATGAATATTTATTTATATTTATCTATATATATAATTAAATAATTATTTATGCTAGAATATTAAATGTTATGATAAATTATATGTATAAAGAATTTTATATGCGGATTTTTTAGATACATTTATACTTTTATATATATGGATATATATTTCTTATATATGTATATATATATATCTGGGCATGTACATATTTGATGGCATACACTAATGATATATGATAGATATATACAATCATAACACATTTGATGTCATCTGTTTGCCAAGCCTGAGATGTTTACTTCATTTATATACATTTGTTGATTTTTTATATTTATTTATATTTATTTATTTAATTAGATACAAGATAAAAAATATATAATATATATTTATTAATTAATCAACTGATTTTAAACATTTTGAATGTATCTATTGTTTTCTAAAATGAAAATTAATAACAATAATATAAAATCTGTCTTTATCAATGCTGCGAAAACTCATGAAATTTTAGATATGTCATATCTGGTTGCTTGCTCTGTCATAGCATATAGTTCGTTGAATATCAGTTGGTATAAGCTATTTTATAAGATAGGCATCCCTTAGAATGGGCTGTTATTTAAAGTTTTCAGCAGCTACTAATTTAATAGCTTTAACAACGTGCTATGAGATACAACAAGAAAAGACACTCATATTGTATTATGATTGTAGCTTTAAGCTGACTTATGCACCTTTGACAATTTGAACATAATTGAATTATTGCATTAATTAGTGTGTTAAGTAATTGTTAAGTCTATGTATATATAGTGAGTGGATTTACTAAAGTTTTATACTCATCTGAAGAAGCGTGCAGTTGGAAGCACGCAAAAGCGCTCATTCTGTGAATAAAATTCGTTTTACTTTTCGTGGTGTTGATCTACAATTTTTTACCTCATCATCTTCTGCATCTTGGTCGTTGGTCAACTTTAAGGGAGAGGTTTGCCTTTTATCTGAATAAAATTATAATATGATAATCTTGTAATAATAAAGTGCTGCTGCAGAAAAATCAATTCAATTCTCATGTATTGTAACTACCACATGAAATAAAAAACATAAGCACCTAAATATAAATATACCTATAAATTCTCATATATAAAACTTGAAACTTAAAAACTTTAAGAGCTGCAAAACTGTAAGAAAACTGTTTTGCGGTAATAATTTTTATGACCACAAGAGGGCTCCATTTCACTAGATTTAGGCTCATATCATGCCATTTTATTTGTTTTATTCAGGTCATTTTATATGGATTTATGAATTTTAACAAGTTTTTCTTATGAAAACACTTTCATAAAGTTTTTAAGTTTCAAGTTTTATATATGAGAATTTATAGGTATATTTATATTTAGGTGCTTATGTTTTTTATTTCATGTGGTAGTTACAATACATGAGAATTGAATTGATTTTTCTGCAGCAGCACTTTATTATTACAAGATTATCATATTATAATTTTATGCATTTTTTGAAACATCTATGGAAATATGTAATTGCATATATTTTTTATTTTTTAATGTTATATATATATGCCCTATGAATTCTTACAAATTGTTATATGCATAGTATTTTTAAATGGCATTTTCAAATGACTTTTTTTACAATTTTAATCTTGATGTGTCTTTAAATTTTGAAATAATTTTAATTAATTAATTGATGGTAAATGTTATATATACAGTGTTAATTGGATGTACTGACTGTCTGACGAAGTCGAGAATCTGACGAAAACGCATACTGTCTGCTATTAGAGGATTAAGGCGTTTACACGTTTATATGGCTGGCTTTCAGCCTTGTTCACTTGTTTTTGGAATAAAGAGCTTTGGCTGACTTCCTGGTGGCGAAAAGTTTCATTTCGTGACTGCCTTTTGACTTGGTTCTAGTTTGGTTGCAGATCCAATACTTTGTTCTTTCTTGACCACATAACTTTCTTGAACTCAGTGCTTACTTACTCAGTGCAGTCAGTCACGTACTCTTAACCTTCAATGTACCTGCTTTTGACCGTTCAGATTTTACAATCCCCCATTTGATGCTGATTAAGCATCACCATATAGTCTATCAAACATTTTTCCATAACTCAACATTACCATAACATCTGAAATCTCAATATTATTGCACACATTTACTTCATTGCTTTTGTCTTTAAAAATTGGCATGTAAAACTTTGATTGAACTTTTGCTGTCTAAAGGTTATTAAAGCAAGAATAGCAATCAACATTAGTAGTTTTAGTATGCCACCACCCCAGCTGGAGAATTCATTTTTTAGCCATGCCCAAGTGGATCTATTGGCTCACTTAGCCTCTGACAGTCCCAACACCTTCTGAATCAGCTCCAAATGGCTAGTTATCTCGTGTTTGTCAAGGATAAAAGTGCAGCACTCCTCCTGTATTAAAGCACAAGTACCCCCTTTAGTTGTAAGTATGAAGTCAAGAGCCATACGGTTTTGTAGGACCACAGCTCTAATGGCTGTCAGCTCATCAGTTACAAGTTCTAATGCTGAAAAGGTTGCATTGTTCAGGGTTTCAAGGGGTTTTTGACAGTTTTCATAGCTCCCAAATTGATTTTATAGTCCCAAAGAGGGCATCACGCCAGCCCAGCAACAGACATCTTCCCCGAAGTCCATATGTGCTAATACTTTATTGTTGACATGGTCAAGATCATGGTGATAGATCCAGGATGCATCCACCTTACACATAGGGATATTGGGAGCCTTTACTTCTCAAATATTTTGGATTTTCCCTCGGGGTAATGTATATACATGTCATATGGCTGGGACTAAATAACCCTGGAAACAGCTGCCAGACCAGTTTTCAGGTAGCCATTCGTATGCTCTTTTCTAGCAGATAAAGTAGCAGCCATCATTCAATATTACCTTTGAGATGTTTTCAGAAGCTTTATTGTTGATAACAGTGTGAAAAAAATAAATTGAAGCCCAGGTCATCTTGCATTTGAGCATATTTAGAGAGATTATGTCCCTGCATATCAAAAATCCATTCTTGCTGATGAAGTAGTTTGTGCATGCTATTTAATCTCTTTGATGTTGCTTTCTTTCTGGCAGTACCCTGTGGGCACAGTTTCCAGTCAAAAAAAGACATTTCTTTGACCCTTGATTATTTTGCAATGGAAGATAGAAGGATGGCATGGCAAACTCTTATGATAGAAGTGTCACACCTGCTCCACCCCACTTTTTTGGATCCATTCTGCTTGAGACACAAAATGACAAGCTGTGGAAAGGCCAACAAAAGTGACACAGTCTTGTTAGGATGTGACAACAATCCACCAGTGAGATTGGTTAAAATAGGCTGATACATAGAAGTGTTGAGGGGAAAGCTGGTGAATAGAATGCCATCATGAGTAGTAGGAATTGTGGTGCAAACCCAACAATTACTGATATTGAAAGAGGAGGCATACATGAACTTAAAGGCATGATACGTGTTAAAGTTCAGGTGCCAAGTAGATGCTCATTGGTGAACATGAAGGTGTGAGGAGGTCACAAGACCAGTGAAGGTAACCGAAAAAAGGAATGGCCACAACAGAAAAATTAGGAGTACAATAAGTGTGCTACAAATACACGTACAGTGTTTCTGAGGAAATGATGTGGCCCACAAAGAAGGTTGAGATTGCAGCTGTACAGTCATGCCAAAGGGATAAAGTGTCCTGAGTGAAGAATCAGTTGAGTCTGTCAGGAGGTGCATGATAGTGGGAGAAGCTGTGGTCATGGCTGGAGAGGTAAAATAAAGTTCATGGCCTTAAGAGGGTGGTTTAGTGTGGCTCCAGGTGCAACATGCAACATGTTCCGGAATGTCCTGAGGTGAAGAGAAGGAAAGTGGTTGCTGATCTTTTGAAGGCACGATTGTCTTGATTTGTGAAACGTGTATCCAGGTAGATGATTCTTGTAGTCAAACAGCAGAAGAGGTGGTGAGCAATACCAGGTAAGGCCCCTTCCAGCAGGGCTGCAAGGCTGTTTTCCGAATGAAGGATTTAACATACACCCAGTCGCCTGGTTGAAGGTGATTTGCCAGGTCAGGTTCAGGTATGCTGAAAGATATCCAGGTCTTAATGGCACTACTTCTTTGATTCCATTTTTAAAAGCTAGACGCCTTAAACACTAACTGTTGATACTGTCCATGTAAAGAATTCATGTGTACATTCTAGATGGAGATACATATATAAATATATATATATATATATATATATATATATATATATATATATATATATATATATATTTTATATATATTTTATGTCCTAGCTTATGTTGGTTTTAGTTTTTCTATTGCGTTCTTTATTGTATTTTTATAACAGAGGTATATGCCTTGCAGTTGCTTATTTAAAGTATTTAAAGTATGACATCATTAACTAATTATAATTGATGTGATAATTGATTTCTTTTGTACCTATTTAAGCACTGAAATGTATTTTAGTTTTGTCTGATGAAGCAACTACTAGCGCTCACCTTTGTTCATCTGTTTTTATTTTATTAAACGTTATTGTGTGTCACCTTGGTGCATTGTGTTTATATTACTTATTTTTGGCACCCTGGTATTACCCGCAGCTGTTTATTTTTAGTGTTTGTTTGGTTTCTATTCAGCTAAGGGGCACACGCATACATGGAGGATACTTCTACAGAGCTGTCCATGAATGGACAACACCATCATTTTTTAAGAATCCTGGACATTCCAGTTAATCCGTTATTGAATATGGATTTATGCGTTGGCTTCAATGATATTTCAACCACCCAACGGTTACCGGAATTTCTTGAACATTATAAAAACTTGGAGAATCTAATGTATAAATATAAAAGGCTGCAATGGCAGTGACTGCACCTACAAGCTTCATTGGAAGCGAAGATTATTCCTCATGGCCTCAGAATACTGAATATGACTACTTACGGAGAAACATATCCTGTTTTACTCCATAAATTGCAAGAGCTTAATCTGCAGGTTAGCTCTAAATACATGGAACTCCTTTTGGAGTTTTTTTCACCTATTGAATTAGAGCTTAAATCATAAATTATTGCTCTAGAGTCTAAAATTACTGAGAGTTTTTCATCTGATATTACTCTCAACAAGATGAGTCAACTGCAAGATAACATAATTGCATATGAAAAAAAGCTTCAAACGACTAAACTATCCAAATTGAACAGAGATAAATCTGATTTTGCTAAGAATAACATTTTCTCATGGCCCAGAGAAGCTGCAAATAAATTTATTCAGGGTAATTCTATTTCCAATGGTGTTCCTAATGCAAATATTACTTTAAATGACCGTGCGGTCCGAGCTGCTACTTCCAGTTCTAAATCCGGTTCTTCTACCGACCAGGTTGCCATAATGATGGTATCTTCGAATGCTGAATGCAACGATAGTGTTAATCAGGTTGCAGCTTCTGTATCCAATGGTTTTAAGGTTCCTATCAGTACTGGGGACAAACCGGGACATAATACGAGAACTATACATCCATCTACACCACCAGCAGCACCGCACACTTCAAATATCCCCACAATTGTGGACTCTTGTGTGCAGGAAGCTAGAAATAATGCTAGTGTTTTTGTAGACAAGTCCAAGAAGGGCGACTATATGCTGAAGGCAGCATTACCCTTCAAAACTCGCACAAAGAGCCTTCCGCACAATGGGCAGACATCCAGGATCAACCAGATGAAAGGAACAGTTCATTCGTCCAAAAGGAGATGCATGTAGCTCCAGGTCTGGTTATAAATATTTCTTCCCTTGAACTGAATACTGAACAACTTAATTTATTAAATAAAGGGTTATAGTTTGTACCTGCGAGGAAGGCTGATTTAACAGAGATGTTAAAGGATTTAAGGTTATTAGGTAGAAGCCTAAAATGTTTGTTTCCAACAAGTGCAGACAGTGTGAATTTTACCTATAAACAGCCTAGTACATTTGTTCCAATAACCCCAGCAGGGGTCCAAAGATTTAATGACACTTGTGAAATTGCCTTTAGAGAAATAAGTGCTTCACCTAGTAATAATCACTCTTTTTGTAATGTGACTACAGAAGAGCATAGAGCTCTGCAAGAACTAAACAAATTACATTCTTTGGTTATTAAACAAGCAGACAAAGGTGGTGGTATAGTTCTATTAGATAAAGAGTTATATGTTCAACAAATGGAAAAACTCTTATTAAATGCTCATACATATCAATGCATTTCTAAATCTGCTGTTAATGCTATTATTGATAAAGTTTCCTTTTTGCTTTTCGATCTATTAATTACTGGTTTAATTGATGAGTCACTTTTTAAGTATTTTAACATCATTAAGCCTACTGTTCCAAGTATCTATGGTCTACCTAAGGTCCATAAGAACCTACTTACACCACCGATGCGGCCCATAGTCTCAGGGGATGGATGGTGCACTGATCCTCTCTCTATATATGGTGAGGGCAGTCTACATGGCCTTTTAGAGAACTGTCATACCATATTGAGGGATACTAAGATGTTTTTGGAATGGTTACAAAATAGAATGGCTAGTATTGCTGAAGATGTGGAATTTGTCCTTGTTACTATGGACATAGAATCATTATTCACCAGCATTCCTAATTTTTGGGGTGTTGAAATGATAAGAGAGTTTCTGACAGCTAACAAATGTTATATTAATAATAAGATTCAATTAATCTGCAGCTTACTAGAAATCATTCTAGAAAATAATATTGTTATGTTTCAAGATCAGTTTTTTTCTTCAGAAGATTGGCGTGGCCATGGAGACTCTATGTGCCAACAGTTACGCCAATCTAGACTTAGTCTGTTGGTAAGAGCTAAATATTCTCTCTGATAAGAATCCCTTTTTAGGACAAGTACTCTGGTATGTACGTTTTGTAGACAATGTCTTCATGTTGTGGAAGGGTTGTGGTTCGGATTTTGCACAGATTCTACAATATTTGCATACTACAACTGACTTTTTGAGATTTTCTCATCAGATCACTGCCACTGACATCAATTTTCTTGATGTCCACATCACTAGGTCTCATTTAAATCATCTGAGTAGCAACATCTATTTTAAACCAACTAGAAAAAATACACTCTTGCATAAATCCAGCATGCACCCTAGACACATTCCTAGGAATGTGCTTAAGGGGCAAGTTTTTAGGACATTAAGACTACATGATAAAGATGAGGATGCAGTGACTGCACTTAATAATCTAAAATCTGATTTTTTGGAAAGGGGCTATCAAGGTGCTGACATTGACCAGACTATTTCTAACACCTGGCAACTGAGACATACTAGATGTAGACCGTATTTGTATTCTAATAATACTGCTATTAACACAGGCAATCATACTACTGCTACTAGTGATTACTTTAGAGTTGTATTTCAATTTGACAGCAATATTAACCAATACACAGATGTTGTCAAGAGATACTGGCATTTATTACAAGATGTCCCTAGCCTTAATGACATAATTGGTGATAGTCCTAGTTTCAGCTTTAGGAACAACAGGTCACTTAAGCAGCATCTCTGTAACAGAGAACCACGTAATATTACATGTATTTCTACCCGTTTGGGTACATTTCCTTGTAGATCTTGTAGTGCTTGCCCTTACATTTATAGTAAAAGTACGTACACTCACCCAACAAGGCATTTTAAACTATGTTCTAATCAATATTCAGATTGCAAGACCACTGATGTTGTTTACTTCTGTTTTTGTCAGCAATGTCCTGCCTTTTATGTAGGCAAAACCAACAGGTTGTTCAAAGACAGAATTTTAGGGCATATCCGTGATATTAGAAATAACAAGCAATCTAATGCACTTAATAACCTTCGTAGTGTAAAAGCTTCCACAGCAAAACAACCAAAAAATACAAAAGTAAGTGCTGTAAATGACGCTAAGTGCTCAAAAGTACCTCCAGGCAGCCAGATGGATAATTCCACAATTTATTAAGTAAACCACACGAAAAAATTAACGCTCTTCAAAACAGTAATAATTGCGTTTTCGTCTCACTATGTGGGACTTCATCAGATATAAGGAAGTTGTGCAAATAACATTTAAATATCTTATTTCCTTTACAATTAAGGAAAAATACCAATGACAATTGATTTCCACATTTTAAAATGCCCTATCGGCTTCACTTTCTCATGAATATTCATGAGTATTACATTCATTATTCAAAATCTCCTAGATGTTCACAGATCTCCATTCCAAAAACGTACATCCTTATGTGTGTTTTATATGATATACTTAATAGGAGATACTTGACATTAGGCTTTCATATTAAACTTTTCTACTCTTGAATGTATTCATATACTGATTAAAGACGTACAATAAACATACAATATATAAAAACATTAAAAACATCTTAAAAATGTTTAGTTTTATAAACTTCTTAATTACCTATCTTAATGTGCAAATATAATTAATAATACATATGTATTATATAATAAATACTTGAATATTTAAATAATAGCTAAGTGTGTATAAATATATAAATATATAAATATATAAATAATTAAATATGAATGATAAATATAAAGTGCATACAGTATAAATTTTGTGTATAATATAAAACATAAAACATTATGTATGACTTGTGAATTGGTGTTATTGAATTAAAGGGACATTATAAAACTACCTAATAGGATTCCATGAATCTTTATTAAAAACTTCTTTGTAGAAAGAAAGAAAAAAGAAATAAAAATGACAATAACATTCCATTTACTTAATGATTCTGTAGTCTACTGCCCTCTAGTGGTAAAACCTAGGATATATTGGTTTAAAATTTATTTGCTTTTAGTCTCAGTATAGCTCCTATGGATATATAATCATTTAATCCAGGGCTTTTACTAGCATCTAAATGTACCTGCCACCATAACTCCCTACTTTCTAATGTATCCTCCCATGGGCCTCCCCTGGGATCCATTTGAATTTGTTCTAATACAAAAAACAAGTAGGTTGCACCTAAACAATTTTTGGTGTGTTTGTAAAGTGCATTTGTTTCTCTTTTTTAGTGGTCTTTCTGTCTTTCCAATATAGAAAGATTGACATTTTTGGCAGGTCGCTAAATATACTACTCTCTGAGTTTCACAGTTATAGTGACTGAAACTTTTTATTAATTTGTTTCTACTCTCCAAGTATATTTCATCCTTATTTATTATAAAGATGCACTGGGGGCATCTACCACACTTAAACGTTCCTACTGTTTCACCAGATGTTATTCTCTTTGTCTTCCCTGTTCTTTCTAACATATTCCTAATATTAGGTGGATTTTTATAAACAATTTTAGGTACTATCTTTCTGACTTCCTCAATGTCAGTGTAAGCTAGGAATGTTTTCCATTCTCTATTAATTATTCCGCCTATTTTCTTATTGAAGGAATTATATTCTAATATTAATCTTCTTTGATAACTTTCGCCTTCATTATCTGTTTTTCCTATATTTTCTGTTCTTTCATTTCCTAAACCATTAGTGGTATTTCGTTCTATACCCTTAATAGGGTGAAATCTTCCACTTCTACCTAGCTCAACTTCTTTCCTTATGTTTTTTATAAATTCAATAGGATAACCTTTTTCCATAAACATATTTTCTAGTCTATCACATTCTTCATAAAAATCCTCTTGTCTACTCGTCATCCTAGACCCCCTCACAAATTGTCCTTTTAAAATATTTTTCTTACTGTGGAAGGGGTGTGCACTTTCAAAGTGTAAAAAAGAATTAACATAAGTTGATTTCCTGTATACTTTAGTTTCAAAACTACTTTTGTATTTGTAAATCTCTACATCTAAATAGTTTAACATTTTCTTGTTTGTAGTATACGTAAATTTCAAAAAGCTTGTGGTAGTATTTAAATAATCCATGAATTCTAGGAAGTCATTTTTACCCCCTATCCAGAACATAACCATATCATCCAAATATCTATGATATAATATCCATTTATCTTTATATTTGGAATTTATGATATATTTTTCTTCCCATCTGGATAGTACTAAATTCGCATATGTGGGGCATGCATGCTCCCATTGAAACTCCGGATTTTTGTTTATAATATTCACCATTAAAGATTAGGTAGTTATTTTTCAAAATCACATCCATAAAGCTGACAGTAGCTATTTTTTCTTCTTGAGTCATAACATTATCTAAGAAAATACTTTCTTCAAATAATTTCATTCCTTCATTATGTGGAATGCAAGAGAACAAATCAACTATATCTATAGTTATGAAGGTAATTTCTTCCCTAAATACTTTAGGTGTTATTTCTCTTAGAAAATCCCAAGAATCTTTTAGAATAATACTGTTATTTACCCATATATGCTTTGCTTTTGTATCAACGTATTTAGCTAATGGAACTGTCATTGCTCCTGCTGCTGACACTATGGGTCTTAATGGGGGGTTTTCCTGATTTTTATGTATTTTGGGTATGCCGAAGATAGTGGCCACCCTTGGTTTTTTCACTTTTAAGTAGTTAACAGTTTTAATATCAATAACTTTTTCTAAGTGTAAATCATGAATTAATAATTCAATTTTCATGTGTGCCATCTCAACCTCTTGCTTTGAAGCTACACAATAATTATCTTCATTATTTAAGATGGTACACATTTTTGCTTCATATAGAATTTTATCCATTATTACTATCCCACCCCCTTTATCAGGTTTCATGATTCTCACTGTTTTGTCCTCTATAATTTCTTGTAATAATTTGTTCTCTTCCTTTGATAGATTCTGGTAAAAATAAATTCCTTTCTTAGTACATTTCTTTCTTATTTCTTTTTCCATTACCATCTCTAAGTTCTTGATTTGTGGTAAAAGAGGGGGATTATATATTGATTTCCTGTTCAATTCCTTAATTTCTTTATTTTCTCTGTTCTCTTTGTTAAATCCAGCTCTAGAAGCCAAAATAGTTAAATTAATTTTCCTTAAAAAAAGTTTCATATCTATAATAGTACTAGCTGTATCTCCTTTTTTAGATGGAATATATTTTAATCCTTTACTTAATAAACTGAAATGTTTTTTGTCAAGGGTATAATTACTAAAATTATATATAGAAAATCCTTCAAAACTATTTTTGACATTTTCTCTAAAAATATTGTTGTCCCCTATCATATTGTTAGTGTTATTTTTGTCAACTTCATAATTTAAATCAATATCAACAACTAAATTAATATTAGAATTAGAATTAGAGTTAGGACTAATATTCAAACCACTTCCTACATCATAATTAGTCTCAAATAGAAGATCTGTACTTTGTTCTTGGCCTATATCAACATGGGTGAGGGTATCTAATACCTGAATCTCCCTCTTCCCCTTTTCCCCCCACGCATCTGAAAATTCCTTCTCCTATCATTTCCTTGTTCAAAGAAAATTTCTTGATTTTCATTTCCTAGGGGTGGAAATTCTATATCATATAGTTGTTCCTCTATTCTATCCCTATTGTAGTTCCTGTTGTCATCCCTTTTGTATTTACTTATATTTTTATTGTTATTATTATTACCATAATTCTTACTACCTTTATAATATTTTTGTGTAGGTTTAGGATAACTCATATCGTTTGCATATTCATACATGTCCCTATTTAATTTATTCCATTTACGCTGTATAATTTCATCACATTTCAAGTCAATATCACTTCTAATTTTAAAATATTTCTCCTTCTCTTCTTTAATACTAAAAATCATGTCACTTTTAATACATACATCAATTTCAACAATATCCCTATCTAAAAGTGTTAACTTTCTTTCATTCTCATCAATAATGTGTTGCACAACTTCCAGCCCACATTTATTAAACGTTTTCAATAAACTTTCATAAAAAACTGTCCCCATTTGCACATTGTTGGGGTATTTACATATACGAAGTCCCTTTGGGACTATTTCCTTTTTAATGCATTCTTTTAGATAAGCATTCTCAATAGTGCATGTTCTATATTGTAACATTAATTTGTAAAGTTTGTCTAATTTCGCACTATAAGTGTCACCATCCGCAACACTTTTTCTCGTATTATCAGTACTTTGAAAGTTAAAGTTCTTCTGAAGCCACTCGTTAGTGGTTGTAACATTAATAACAGTACCTGGTATGGTTTTAGGTCTAGCTCCTAAGTCCTTGTATGTCGTTCCTCTTTGAGTGGAACCACTACTTCCTTCCCCAAAAATGTTCGGCGTATTACGAGGATCAAATTCTGAATTTTGTAAATTTCCTGGGTCGCCGGCGTCCTCGTCCTCGCCAATGAGCTCCCTTTTCCTTTTATGTTGCTGCTGGACTAACCCTTCGGTTCCTTGTATTCTGTCCTCGTTTCTTAGTTGAATCAGATTCGAACATACTGGTGTGAGTAAATTCACAAGTTCTGTGAGCTGACCTATTAACTTCCTGGTCAAACCGAGTTCTTCCTGCCCGTCTGGATTCATAGTAGATGTACGGCAGGCTGCTACCCGATGTTCTCTGAGCACTCACTGCTATCCAACTACTAACCTTCGTAGTGTAAAAGCTTCCACAGCAAAACAACCAAAAAATACAAAAGTAAGTACTGTAAATGACACTAAGTGCTCAAAAGTACCTCCAGGCAGCCAGATGGATAATTCCACAATTTATTAAGTAAACCACACGAAAAAATTAACGCTCTTCAAAACAATAATAATTGCGTTTTCGTGTGGTTTACTTAATAAATTGTGGAATTATCCATCTGGCTGCCTGGAGGTACTTTTAATCTAATGCACTTGCCAATCACGTTATGTGTACAAATCATTCTCATTCTTTTAAATATTTTGTTTTGCAACATATTTACAGAAGTCTTAGGGGTGGAGACATAGAAAATGTTACAGAGAGTCATGAACAGAAATGGATACTAAAGCTGAATGCTGAAAGATATCCAGGTCTTAATGGCGCTACTTCTTTGATTCCATTTTTAAAAGCTAGACGCCTTAAACACTAACTGTTGATACTGTCCATGTAAAGGATTCATGTGTACATTCTAGATGGAGATACATATACACATATATATATATATATATATATATATATATATGTATATATATATATATATATATATATATATATATATATATATATATATATAATTTTTTTTTATATATATATATATTTTTTATATATATTTTATGTCCTAGCTTATGTTGGTTTTAGTTTTACTATTGCATTCTTTATTGCATTTTATAACAGAGGTATATGCCTTGCAGTTGCTTATTTAAAGTATTTAAAGTATGTCATCATTAACTAATTATAATTGATGTGATAATTGGTTTCTTTTGTACCTATTTAAGCACTGAAATGTATTTTAGTTTTGTCTGATGAAGCAACTATGAAGCACTACTAAAGGTAGTGGTTGTACCCAGGTGATGCCTGTTTCTGCAGTAAGCTTAGATAATCATACCTTGATAGTCTGATTTGCCCTTTCAATAATACCAGAGGCTTTTGGTCTATAAGGGCAATGAAATTTTAATACAATACCTAACATTTTGCAAATTGCTTGTGTCAATTGTGAGGTAAAGTGCATGCTTCTGTCAAAATAAATATGGCACAGTACCCCAAAATTGGGGATAAACTCAGTGCATAGCTTCTTAGCAACAGATATAGCATCATTCTTGGCACATGGATAGACCTTGACCCAGCCAGAAAAGACATCAATTATAGTAACATATTTGAAATGTGCAGAGGGAGGTAGTTCAATAAAATCCCATTGGAGTGCACAAAAGGTACCTCAAAGTTTTGGCAGTGGCTGGGGGTGAGACCTGGGTGCCTTATGAAATGTTAAACTGTAAACAGATTGAGCAGCTTGACACAAAATGGCGTACAGATTCTGAAAGACCAGGTGCATACCAATAGCATTGGATCTGCTTAATTAGTGAGTTCTGGCCCAATTGGACAGGAAGATGATAGGCGGGGATCAATTGGTGTAAAAAGGCTTTTGGTGCTACAGGATACCCATCTGGACGTCTCCAGTTGGAGTCTTTGCCACATTTACAATTTGCATGTATCTACTGAGTCACCTCAGAATCTGAAGTTTTGTAAATTCAGTAGACACTGAATTGAAAAAAGTAGGTGTCTGCAAAGCCTGTTGAAATACACACAGCTGCATTGGTTGTCCCTGAACAGAGGTGGAAAGAGCAGCTTGTTTCACAACCCAGTCTGCCATAGAGTTTCCCTTACTTTCAAAAGGGTCATCAGACTGGTGAGCTGCAATTTTAATAACAGCAACTTGTTTTGGTAACAAAAGATGGTGTAACAACATGACATAAAATGCATTTTTGATAATAGTACCATTGGATGTAAGGAATCCCCTTTCTTTCCATAAGGTCCCAAAGTCATGTAGTACACCATGCGCATAGTGGGAGTCAGTATATATATTGACTATTTTATCATTGGCCAATTGACAGGCAGTAGAGAGAGCTACTTATTTGGCTACTTGAGCTGATGAACCAAATGATAAAGTCCCAGTTGACAATACAGAGTTTTGTGAGCAGACAGCCCAAGCAGCTGACAGCTGTCCATTGTGGTTGTGCAGACAAGCTCCATCAACGAAAAGTACCACTTCTGGATTTTTCAAAGGGACGTCATGGAGATCTAACCTAGGAGGAAGGGAAGAGTTAACAATAAAACAATCATGGGGTTCACCCTCATCCAAGGTAAGGATCAATGATGCTGGATTAAGTGCAGTACATATGACAATTTGGAGGGCAGGGTTAGCACGTAAAGTCAGTCTAGAGGGAGATAAATATTGTGTTTTTGTCTTTAAGCGTAAAGCGTGAACTGCATGAGGGACAGCTAAAAAGGTGTTGTGTCCTAAAATGATGGAAGCTGCAAGGTCCACCAAGATGCCTGCAGCTGCGACTGCACTTAGGCACGTGGGTAATCTGGAAGCTACTACATCCAATTGGGTCTAAAATATACTACCGGTTGGTACCCTTCAGTACATTGTTGGGTTAAGAGACCCAATACCACTTTATTTCATTCACTACAGAAAAGAATGAATGGTTTTGAGTAGTCCAGTAGGCCTAGGGCAAGCGGGTTGGATAATTGTACCGTGACCTGTATAAAGGCATTCTCATGTTCCCCTGACCATGGAAGAGGCTCAGCAGTATCCTTCTTTAATAACGCTAGTAAGGGCTGAGTAATCACTGAGAAATTAGGGATGCATTGGTGGCAGTAGCCAGCCAATCCCAGAAACCCTCAGAGTTGGCGTTGGATAGTAGGACAGGGTGCATTTTGGATGGCAGTTATGCAGGAGGGCAGAACTTTCCGAACACCAGGCAAGATCAAATGACCCAAATACTTGACTTCAGGTTGATAAACTGCAGTTTGGGTCTGTTTACTTTAAAACCCTGAAGAGCCAATACTGCAAAATCCAAGGCTGTCCCTTTGACACGCTTGCGGAGTAGTAGAGGCAATGAGAAGGTTATCGACAAACATCACTAGTGCTGTTTTAGCAGGTAGAACAAGGGCATCTAGCTGTCACTTCATTTCTCTGGAAAAAAGAGTAGGTGATTTCACATATCCCTGGGGAAGTCTAGTCCATGTATATTGCTGCCCCTGGTATGTGAACACAAAAAGATATTGACTATCCGAATGAATCAGAATAGAGAAAAAGGTGGAAGAAATGTCTATCACAGAGAAGGTGGTGGCAAATGGAGGGATGCAGCTCAAGACAGTGGCAGGATTGGGCACTATAGGGGAAGTAGGTAGAACAGCTCTGTTAACAGCTCTGAGGTCTTGAACAAACCGATAAGTTTCCCTGCCTGGTTTCTTAACTGGTAGAGTAGGAGTATTGCATGGGCTAATGGTAGGAACTATGATGCCCTGTTGCAATAAAGACTGGATTACTGGAGAGACTCCTGCTTCTGCCTGGGTAGAAAGGAAGTATTGAGGTACCTTGGGCAATGCTGGACCAGGTCTCAAGGTGATTTTGACTGGATCCGCAAAATGCAAGAGGTCAACGTCATTGCCATGGGCACTCCATAGTGATGCAGGAAGAGTGTCTAGTGAAGGGTGAGAAGAAACAGATTGTGATTGACACTGGGTGAACACCGCTTGCAAATATTTTGAATGGGCTGAGGTACAAGTTCCTAACATAACATGGTCTTGCTCTTCCGGTAGGATTTCCAGAAAGATTCCCTCTTTGGTGCAATAAATTGTGCAACCTAGTTTGCATACAGATCACAGCCAAGTAGGTTCAATGGTGCTGACATGCCAACTAAAAAAACATTATGTTCTGTTAAAGGACCCAGGCTCACTGGTACCTGGACTGTCTCAGGGTAACTTATGCAGACTCCTGAAACTCCCACACCTTTAGTGGCGCTACTGGAGAAAGGAGGATTTTGAGCAGCTTTCAATGTAAGCATAGATCTGGTCTGTATCTACTAGAAAAGGAATAGGATTATTTTTCACAGTTAACATCACGAATGGAACATGCTAGTCAATTGGAACAAGTTGGAAAAGTTGGTGCTTCTGTTCAGGGGAGTCCTATAGTGACTGTTGGGCATCAGGCCAGATGGGAGGGGTCCAGGAGGAGTCCCAATGCTGATTAATTTTGACCTGGTTGAGACTGTTCCTCTTGCCTAAAGGGGTTGCCTTGTAAAAATTCTTGAGAGGGAGGTGGCGGTTGTGGTAGTATTTAAGGACAACTGTCCCTCCAATGACCAGCCTGTCCACAGTTGAAACAGAAGTTATTATTTCCACCAACATCCCCCATTTGCCTCTGACCTTGTTGTTGAAGCCATTACCTGCAGGGGGTCACTGAGAGGGGCCTTGCACTCGAAATCCTTGTCCATTAGTGCCTTGTCTTCCCAAGTGATTTCTTCCTCTCCAGCCACGCTGCCCAAAAGAAGAGAAAATATGTAATTGTGCTTGGAGAAATTGATTTTGTATTTCCTTCTTTTCCTTTACTATAAGGTCAGACAAATACTGCATCTGCGTACTAGATCATGCAAGCCTAGGCTGGACCATTTCAAACACACCTTCTTCAACTGGTCTTGAACCTGGGGGAGAAGACCATCTACAAAAGTAGTGGACAGCCTGCTGGCTTTGAGACCTTCTGTTGGCTCGGGATACCCTGAGTAGGCTTCGAAAGCATCAGTAAGACATGACAAATAGGAATCCACTGGTTCATCTTCCCATTGTTGGATGGCCTTAATCTTCGACCAGTTGGGAAGAGGGGGACAGATAACCATAATGGTGTCCAGTATATGGCTTCTGATCAACTTGAAGCCATCATTTCCTGTCGTTCCATGCTGTGGGATGGGATTTGGGACATTTGCATGTCTCATATTTGTTTTAAAAGGTCAGCTGGAACAGCATATTGCAATACTACCCTTACTTCTTCAATAGTAGGGTTCTGAAGACTGACATGACCAGCCAAAATTTGTTTTGCTGGGTTAGACCATATGGGTGGAAGTGACTTGACGATCACCTGAAAATCTACTGCCGACCATGCCCTAGTGACAGTTATGGTAGAAGGAGCAGTCTCATCTCTACCATGCGCAGGGTTTGGGACTTCTCGTAAGGGGAAATACCCTTTTTCATCATCCTCCTTGGATGAAGATGAGGAGGAAGTGTCCTGATCAGAATCAGGATTGAATTTATCTGGTCTTAAATATCCTTTTCCAGTATCAATGAGAATTGGGAAATGCCCTAGCAGTTTCCGCTTGGATTTTGAGCCTGCTTCTTGTCATCCTTAAAAAATTTGAAAAACATTAGATTCATATCCCTAAATCTAGTGTGTACCACTGGGCTAGTATAAGGTGTTGATTTATCTCTAAGCTGACATCTGGAGTCAAGCTGGTCTGTACTTTGACCAGCAGCGCCATCAGAAGTAGATGTAACTTGGGAATCACTTACTATAGGTGCTAGCTGATCCACACTTTGCAGCAACTGTGGTTGTTGAACAGTATCATTGGTGGGTTGCTAGACAGGCTGGATCATGACAGGTTGTTGCACCTGTTGCTGAGCTGGTGGCTCATGCATCTGCACCTGGCCCGCTATTTCATAAGCAGGTAGCACAGTTGGTTGAGGCAGAGTAAAAACATATTCATCCTTGGAGGATTCAGTTGAGCCTATATTTAACTGACTTAAGCCCACTACGGGGTACAGTCCTTTGCATGGTGGGGTCACTAAGGGTTTTCCTTCTACTATTCCCATATTATACGCTGTATGATTCAATGCCCTCAATTGTCCTTTTAATTTGTCTTCATAGGATCATAGAATCATAGGAAGTTACTAGGCTGTTGGCCCTGAGACCCTTATAAGCTTAGCCAAGAGCCCATGCATAGACAAATCAGCACCTGATGCCCCTGTCCAGCAGGGACATGGGTGGAATCCCAGGGATGTATTTTCTATTTCCCATCCAGTTATCCAGATTGTGCTTAAAAAGGGGTAAAGAGGTACTCTGCTTGATGTGGAGAGGGAGTTTATTCCATAGATGGGGGAGTCTCTGGGACACAAATTTGTCCCACCAGCAAGTCCTATTGATGTCACAGACCAGGTTGAGGGCATGTGTGTGGGTTACTCGAGTAGAGTTTGACTTGCGGATATGCAGCAGTCCCACCAAGGCAGGGTCCAAAATCGCCTTGTATGCCAGATAGAGGTCACCTCTGAGGAGTCTGTATGAAACAGAGTAGAGGCATAGGGCTTTTAGCCTATCTGTGTATGGTAGATATTTGAGGCCCTGGATTCTACTGGTGAGGAACTTCTGTGGTCCCTCCAGCTGCTGCAAGTGCTTTGCGAGGTACATGCCAAATGGGTCACTGTACTCAATAATGGGCCTTATAAGGGAAGAATCCAGGGATGTTATGACCTCCTTATTCCTGGATGAGATACCCTTACTTATGAGGTGGGCCATGTAGAAAGCTTTATGTACAATGGAAGCAACATGGTGGTCAAAAGTCAGGCTGCTTTCAATCTGGGTGCCCAAATCCCTCATGACTGATTGCACGCTTAGAACATTGTTATTAATGTGATAATTTGTGGGGGACATCCCTCCCCCCAAAGGGGATGATGATGATGATGATGATGCATTTTTTTGTATTGAGCTTGAGGCCATGTTTGTGGCACCAGTCATTTGTTTTGGTGAGACCCTCTTGGAGGATGTGTGCACTGTCTTCCCCTCATCCATGGCTTTGGTGACTGTCTCAAAAAAGTCGACCAAATTTAACAGACATGTCCTCCCCTTGATGAAGCCACGTTGTGTGAGATCGAATGTTTGGAGGTTGCCAATGTCCTTGTTTATGAGGTTCATGATAATCTATTCCATGGCCTTGCAGATCAGGCTAGTTAGGCTTATGGGTCTGTAATTTTCCAGGTCAGTGGACACTCCAACTTTGTGTAAAGGGATGACAGTGGCTGTCCTCCACTCAGCTGGGACAAAACCAGTACTCAGGCTTTGGTTGAATAGGGTGCTTAACGGTGCTGCAAGTTCCTGCCTGAGTTCATGTAGGATGCAGCCGGGGATGTTATCAGGTCCCATGGAGGCTGTATTTTTTGCCTTTGAGAGAGCATTGATGACATGATCTCTATTTATAAGGGGAAAGGGGCAGGTACTGGGAATGTCCTGATTTACTGATGGGGGGACAGAGGGGTGACATTTTCACTGAATCTGTCAGCCAGCAAGTTTGCTATATCTATGCCATTTGTATATGTGGTGTCCTTGACCATCAGTTCTGAAAAGATCTGGGTGCTACCTTTGAGATTATGGACATATGTGAAGAAGGCCTTATGATTGTCATTAGTAGATGTGGCCAATTTGGACTTGAAGTTTGCTTTAGAGGATTTCACTAGTGCTCTTATTTGTTTGTTTAGGCTAAGGAGAGATTGCTTCCAATTGGGCACCTGCTCCTTCTTGGTCCTGGTCAGCAATTTTTTTATCCTGTTACAGAGTTTATTTATTGCAGATGTCCACCAGACAGGTTTACTCTTCCTTGTGAAGGATGATTTAGTCCTGTCAGGTATTCCTGATTCCATGCATCTATATAAATGTTCGTATAGTAATTTGGTATAGTTTTGGATACTGGTGCCAGTTCCTAGAGAGGGGGAAGGGACTGTGAAGCTGTTTATACCATCCCTCAGGAGTCTGCAATCAGCTTTGAAGAAGTTTTTTTCACTGACCCTAGCTAGAGGAGGGTCGGGGGAGATGGTGACTTCAAATGTGACTATTTTATGGTTGGATTTTACAAGGGAGGATGAAACTGCAGGGATGCTGCAGTGGCTACTCATGTTGGTTAATACCAAGTCCAAGATATTATCACCTCTTATGGTGGTATTGACTAGCTGTTCCAAAGCATTTGCATTTATAAAATCGAGAAACCTCTGGGTATTTGTGTTCTAGCAAGAGTAGCTATTCCAGTCTATGTTTGGGTAGTTAAAATTACCCAGGATCAGGGTAAAGGGTTGAATCTTGATAGATTCGAAGAGGTCTAGATAGGCAGTTTGGGCATCTTGGGTCAGATTTGGGGGCCAGTAGCTAGCTATTATTTGTATAGGGGTCTTGTCGATAGTTAACTGCACCTTGAGTGTCTCCTGTGTGTCAAACTGTTTGACCAGCCTGTAGGTGTGCATGTCTTTAATATATATTGAAACTCCACCTCCTTTGGCTTTACTACCCACAGTTTGGGGTCTGAATGTATGACAGGATGAGTAACCAGGTAAGGCTGGGGTGCTCTCCACAGCTTTGAACCTGGTTTCTGTGACCACACATTTGTCAGCATTTTACAGGGTTAGGAATGCTTGCAATGAGTGCAGTTACATGTTTAGACTCCTACCATTTAGCAGCATGAACTTTAATTTGTGTTTTGTTGAAATTTTTATGTTGGTAGTTTTAACCTCATCACTTTTCCTAAAAACAAGGCACTATCGGGAAGGCAAGAGCTTTTGCCAGAATCCTGAATCCCAGGTGAGGCAGATGTAGGCCATCTCTGGCAAATCATAGTGGTCTGTCGATCATATCTTCTCAGGCTGTCAGGTACTGGATCCCCCTGAAATGACACCAGAAACTAAGCCAATTGTTAAAGTCAATCATTTTCTGTTTGTATTTAGGCATCGTTCTGGGTGACAGTAGAATGCTGCTTACAGCTAAGGACATACCTACCTGGGACACATACTCAGCGAGTTCAATCATGTATCTCTTCATATAGTCCAGGGAGGTACATCTCAAGTCATTCACACCAACATGGACTATGACACAGTCATAATAGTACCTGTTGTTGAGAGACTTGAGAGCATGTGTGATATGGTAGATTCTGGCCCCTGACAGACAACTAACCGTGACTTTCTCCTTATTCAGCCTGTTGAGAGGCACATCTGTGTGTCTCACAATGGAGTCACCTATGACTAATATGTTGGGTTTATGGTTAAGCCTTAGTGGTTGTGAGACAGAGGTGTGTGAACTATGAGTGGTATGTGGTGTGGAGGGCTGTGGAGATTGTGTGTGTAGTTGCCTCGCAGGTTTTTGCCTCGGAGGTCTCCTTTGTTTCGGTATGTTTTTTGTTGAGGACCTCCACATATGTGGGTATGTGTTGTGTAGGTGTGGGTGTTGTTTGAGGTGTAGTGATTGTGTCGACTGCCTTCTCAGTGCCAGATATGCTGGCTTGTGAGGGAGAGAGCTCGGACTCTAGGTTCCTAATGTAATTGCATCTCTCGCAAATTGTGTTCCTAGGTGGTATTAGTAGGTGGTTATCTGTGTATATAAGGCAGTTGCTACTACACTGTCTCAGGATATCAACCAGACTAACAGGAGAAACTGTAGGACATTGTTCATCCATATTTTTCAGAATCTAAGAGGAAAAGGCCAGGGAGAGCTAAGGGGTTAGCCTAAAGCCCAAGTGCTTAAACCAAAACTAAGTGGCTTAGAATAACACTTACAATTTAAACAGTCTATAAACAAGCAGTAACAAATGCAACAGAAAGGATGTAACTAAACACTTTAGAGAACAAGCCACAGCAAGTAGCAGAAACAGCAAGATGAAGTAATGGAGCAGGAGGAGGAAACACAAATATACAAAAAGAAGCTGAATAAAGTGTTTTTTTTTGTTTTTTTTTTATTAGTAAAGTGGAAAGGGAGAGAGGAGGAACAGAAGAAAATTCAAGATAAAGGAACTAAGGGATTTGACCTTCCCAAATGATCTCTGTATTGGGTAGAATGAGCTAATGAGATGGGACTGTGAGTGTCCCTTATCAAATTTACAGTAGGGGCAGGCAACAGCAAAAGCAACTATAAGAGCATACTGCAATGGAGTGGGTGGGCAGGAGAAAAAAAAATTCAACCACGGATCAGCAATTATATAAATGGAGACACAGAAAAGTAAATAGTTCAGTCAAACAAATAAATAAAAACAGTGCAGTAAACTAGTGCAGAACTGTTACAGAAATAAATAAAAAAACAATGCCGTATTGATAAGCAAAATAAATACAATCAGTGCAGTGCTGATAAGAAACACTGAACAATTAAAGTTCGAAAAATATACTTATGTAGCTCTGTAATTCAGATTGTTTAAGAAGTATTTTCCGTCAAGCACAAATGGAGCTCAGCAAGACAAGCATTGATTCAACTCAAATGTAATATTTTTATACCAACAGATAAAAGACCCTTCCAAAGTCACACCCTGAGACAAAGAGATAACACAGAAGCTGTTTGACCAGTTTTAGCTCTCTGGACTGAGTACACCTCCAACTCCCAGTATAGGCAGGCAACAGCAAAAGCCACAAACTATACAAAAATTCAACCACAAATCAGCAATTATATAAATGGATACACAGAAAAGTAAATAATTCAGTCAGACAAATAAATAAATAAAAACAATGCAGTAAAGATGTGCAGAACTGTTACACAAGTAAATAAAAAACAATGCAGTACTGATAAGCAAAATAAATACAGCCAGTGCAGTGCTGATACAAAACACTGCACAATTAAAGTTTGAAAAATATACTTATATAGCTCTGTAATTCAGATTGTTTAAGAAGTATTCTGTTAGGTACAAATGGAGCTCAGCAAGATAAGCAGTGATTCAACTCAAATGTAATATTTTTATACCAACAGATAAAAGACCCTTCCAAAGTCACACCCTGAGACAAAAAGATAACATAGAAGCTGTTTGACCAGTTTTAGCTCTCTGGACTGAGTACACCACAAACTCCCAGTAGGGCAGGGCAACAGCAAAAGACACAAACTATACAAGAATTCAACCACAGATCAGCAATTATATAAATGGAGACACAGAAAAGTAAATAATTCAGTCAAACAAATAAATAAAAATAAATAAATAAATAAATAATTCTAAGCTTGTTTCCGATCTTTCTTGTAACTGGTCTACAGATTTTCCGTATCTAGGACTGTTTGTAAACTTCTGAGTCCCCCAAGCCTTTCTGTGTTGAGGGAAGCCTTCTAGCTTATCATTGGAAGTGGTAAGCACTAGGTAGCCTATCTATCACAAGAGAAGTGGTTTCTGGCCCAGAAATTGTAGTTAATTGGCCATTTGGGCAGTTTTTTCCATCTCCTTCAACTTTCTGGTTTAAAAGCCCGCAGTTGCACTTGTTTCCCACCTTTTCTATAACTAGTCTACTCCAGATACAGATTTGCTGTATCCAAGACTGTTTGTAAGCTTCTGAGCCCCCCAAACCTCTTTGTGTTGGAGGGAAGCCTTCTAGCTTGTCCGTGGGATTGGTAAGCACTAGGTAGCCTATCTTCCACAAGAGGACTGGTTTCTGGCCCAGAAACTGTAGTTTATTGGCTGTTTGGGCAGTTTTTTTCCATCCCCTTCAACTTTCTGGTCTAAAAGCCTGTGTTGTGCTTTTCCCGCCTTTTCTGTAACTAGTCTAGTCCAGATACAGATTTGCTGTATCCAGGACTGTATATAAGCTTCTGAGCCCCCCAAACCATTCTGTGTTCAGGGAAGCCTTCTAGCTTATCAGTGGGAGTGGTAAGCACTAGGTAGCCTATCTACCACAAGAAGAATGATTTCTGGCCCAGAAATTGTAGTTTATTGGCCGTTTGAGCACTTTTTTCCATCTCCTTCAACTTTCTGGTTTAAAAGCCCATATTTGCACTTGTTTCCTGCCTTTCCTGTAACTAGTCTAATCCAGATACCTTGGAAATCCACATCTCTCCCACCCCACCCCCGCAAAGGTAACCACCATGAAAAACTTCTCCAAAGCTAACTTTGGGATCCTAGTAACAGAGGTGGCTAACTTCATGGCACCTATGCAAATGGAGAATAGTTGCATGATTACTGAATCATACATCAGTGCTCTGTATGAACATGTACACAAATGCATGGATCTCGCCATACCCAATAGAACCAAGACTCTCTCCTCCAAAAAAAAGAAAGCCAATCTGGTGGTCCCCTGCCATAAACAAACTCTACAACAGAAGGAGGAAACTGATGCGAAACATGGTAAAGTCCCAAGACTGGGAAAACTCCCTTATCAGCCTCAACAAAAAGTTGAGATCCCTCATCAAATCCTCTAAAGCTAGCTATGAAAACAGATTTGCAGCAGATAGTAAAGATAACCACAAGGCCTTCTATAGTTATGTAAAAAACCTCCATGGCAATAGCCAGATTTGCTCTAAGCTACTGCACAGTGGTATCTCCTGTAGCAAGACAACAGATATTGCAAATATACTGGCCAATAGATTCAGTGCCAACTTTACCCATCTATCCCCCCAAAGGACCAATCACAATACCAGTAGATTGCCAGGCACCCAGTATTACTACTGCACAGGTTAAAACAGCACTGTCCAAGGCCAAGAATACAGCTTCTATGAGACCTGAAAATATCCCTGGCTGTGTTCTGCAGGTTCCCCTATTAGAAAACCGAAGACACATTCTTTCAAATGTGTCTTGGTCAAACTCAAAATCCTGAAATGGCAAAATATCAAAGTGGCTTTTGAGCAAATTCTTTCCCTTGGAAAGAATTCGCTTGGCCGTTTTGTTACTTTGCCGTTTTCGGCACTGTAGTGCAGTCTTGGAGTTGGTATATTTAAGTAGGGGTGTGTGGGGGGCACAGCCCCCCACATCGGGGGGTGTGGGAGGTGAAACCCCCCACTTAATATAATGTTTAAAGTGTTTAATATTTTCTTTTTTTTTTTTTTTTGGAACAGCGATTTTTTTCCCTAGGAAAAAAATCGCTGTTCTGACAGTTCGAAATTGTAAGCTTTCACTTACATAGGGTCGATTAATCACCGTTTGCTTTTTTAAGCATTCGGCAATCTAATATAGACCCATTCTACATGAACTACAGAGTGAATTGGCACCTCACCTGTGTGCCTTGTTCAATCACAGCCTCACCTCAGGCTTTGTCCCTACTGAATGGTGCACTGGTATAGTCATCCCTCTCCACAAAGGATGAGCGATTACAGATCCTGGCAACTATCACCCCAGGGATATTTTCAGGTCTCATATTTTTTTCTTATTATAGTAGGAGCCTTATGGCATAGCCTGTTTGAATTATGTTAGAAGCTTTGAAACTGACCTAACTCTAATCACTACTTTTTGATGGTGTGCCTTAATTGTGTTAACTTTATCACCAGGTTTTATTATTATTACTATTTTTTATTACTACTTTTTTCTTATTTTTATTCAATGTGTTTATTAACAATATGTCTCATTGTTTATGTCGCATTGCTTATGTTTTATGTGGAGCTTTTCTCCCCGGGCCTCTACTGAAAATGGAAATATATCCAGCTAGACTAGCCCGGTCAACAAATGTAAAATAAAATAAAAAAAATAAATAAAAATTAGTCTGACAAGTCTGATATGCTAAGCTATGGAATGCATCATCATGGTCCTAATAAACAAGGATATAGGGAATCTCCAAACTCTGGATCCCACACAGTTTGGTTTTGTGAAGGGTAAATCATGCCCGATCAACTTGGTCAATTTCTTGGAGTCAGTCACCAAAGCTGTGGATGAAAGCAAGGTGGTTCATACAGCCTACCTTGATCTACCAAAGGTCTCTGATAACATTCTCCACTCAGGAATCATAGAAAAACTCACTAAGCTAGGCATCAACCCCTATATCACTAGGTGGGTTGCAAACTGGCTCACAGATAAAACCCACAGTGTGAAAGTAGCTGACTCCAAGTCAGACTGCTGAGCAGTCACAAGTGGAGTTCCACAGGGATCAGTCCTGGGTCCTCTCCTGTTTGGTATCTACTTCTCAGAAATCCAGGCCAACACAAAGGGACTCTGGCTGACAAAGTTCACTGATGATTGCAAGTTAGGAACCATTATTAACTCCCCAAGTGATGTTGACATCCTACAGAAAAGCCAAACTGAGACCAACGACTGATGTCAGAAGCATGGCCTTAAGCTAGTGCCAAAAAATGTGTTGTCATCCCCTTTGGAAAAACCACGTTCCCATGAACTACCACATCGATGGTAGTCCACTGAACACAAAAGGCATTATAACAGATCTGGGAACACAGGTTGACAGCAACCTCTCTTTTGACCACCACACCGCCACTGTGGTCAGAATGTTGTTATAGGTGGCAAATCTCATTACTAAGGGTTTTGCATCCAGGAAGAAAGAGGTTATTGTCTCCCTCTACTCTTCCCTCATTAGGCCAATCATCAAGTACACTGCCCCATTTGGCATGTATCTCACTAGACACCTGCAATGACTGGAGAGGCCACAAAAGTACCTCACAAAGAGGATACTAGGCCTTAAACACTTGTCCTATATGGACAGACTCAAAAAACACCAACTATTCTCTGTCTCATATTGCCTACTTAGAGGTGATCTCTGCTTGACTTACAAAGCCATGTCTGACCCAGCTCTGTTAGAAATGCTACATCTAAAGAAATCTCAATCCCTCTGCACCACAATGCTCCAGAGATCTCAACCTCATTACCACAATCAACAGAAGATGCTGAAGGGACAGGTTCATAACTCAGAGACTGCCCATGCTATGGAATAGACTGCCCATATATGTCAAACAAAGCATCTCACTGGCCCTCTTCAAGAGAAATCTTGATGAGTGGATGGGAAATAGGAAATTCACCCTGGGGTTCACTCCAGTGGCTCTACTCAACTGAGGCACTGGAAACTAAAGTCAGGTGGTACAATGCCAGGGTAATCCTATGGGCTAGGCTTGTAAAGGCTCCAGAGCTATTAGCCTAGTACACGCCTATGAACCTAAATAAAAACAGTGCAGTAAACTACTGCAGAACTGTTACACAAATAAATAAAAAACAATGCAGTACTGATAAGCAAAATAAATACAACCAGTGCAGTGCTGATAAGAAACACTGAACAATTAAACTGTGAAAAATATACTTATGTAGCTCTGTAATTCAGATTGTTTAAGAAGTATTCTCCGTCAGGCACAAATGGAGCTCAGCAAGATAAGCAGTGATTTAACTCAAATGTAATATTTTTATAGCAACAGATAAAAGACCCTTCCAAAGTCACACCCTGAGACAAAAAGATAACACAGAAGCTGTTTGACCAGTTTTATCTCTCTGGACTGAGTACACCACAAACTCCCAGTAGGGGTGGGCTACAGAAAAAGCCACAAACTATACAAAAATTCAACCACAGATCAGCAATTATATAAATGGAGACACAGAAAAGAAAATATTTCAATCAAACAAATAAATAAATAAAAACAGTGCAGTAAACTAGTCCAAAATTGTTACACAAATAAATTAAAAACAATGCAGTAATGATAAGCAAAATAAATACAACAGTCCAGTAAACTAGTGCAGAACTGTTACACAAATAAATAAAAAACAATGCAGTACTGATAAGCAAAATAAATGCAACCAGTGCAGTGCTGATAAGAAACACTGAACAATTAAAGTTTGAAAAATATACTTATGTAGCTCTGTAATTCAGATTGTTTAAGAAGCATTCTCCGTCAGGCAAAAATGGAGCTCAGCAAGATAAGCAGTGAATCAACTCAAATGTAATATTTTTATACCCGCAAATAAAAGACCCTTCCAAAGTCACACCCTGAGACAAAGAGATAACACAGAAGCTGTTTGACCAGTTTTAGCTCTCTGGACTGAGAACACCACAAACTCCCAGTAGGGGTGGGCAACAGCAAAAGCCACAAACTATACAAAAATTCAACCACAGATCAGCAATTATATAAATGGAGACACAGAAAAGTAAATCATTCATTCAAACAAATAAAAACAGTGCAGTAAACTAGTGCAGAACTGTTACACAAATAAATAGAAAACAATGCAGGACTGATAAGCAAAATAAACACAACAGTGCAGTAAACTAGTGCAGAACTGTTACACAAATAAATAAAAAACAATGCAGCACTAATAAGTAAAATAAATACAACCAGTGCAGTGCTGATAAAAAACACTAAACAATTAAAGTGCAAAAAATATACTCATGTAGCTTTGTAATTCTGATTGTTTAAGAGCTTCTTACTATGGAGTCCTTTTCCCTATCTTTTGATTCCGTTACCAGTCATTAAAAGCCACCCATCATCCTGGCTGTACCTTTTCCCCTTTTTCTTTTTGTTTCCTTTGTAATTTAGCCAGAACATCCTTGTCAAAACTGTCATTAGCTGGAAAGCATAATTTCCCATCATTCTTGTTGAGGGTAACCCAATGATTCAGATACCAACAGCTTTCTCGTGAAACTTTGCAAAACATATAGCTGGCAGGAATTCCTATTTCTGGCTGTAATTCTTTAACCGC
This sequence comes from Protopterus annectens, assembly GCF_019279795.1. Taxonomy (NCBI): domain Eukaryota; kingdom Metazoa; phylum Chordata; order Ceratodontiformes; family Protopteridae; genus Protopterus; species Protopterus annectens. The sequence goes on along the minus strand of NC_056737.1, from coordinate 1,990,366,609 downwards.
ACTTGCTCCCATGTTAAAAGAAAGACCTCTTTTTTTTTTTTTTTGATACCGAACTACAGTCGGTAACTCACACTCACACGTATGTTGCCAGAAGATTATCATTTAACCCTCACTCATTCAGTAACAAATCATGCCACCTACCTTTTGAAAGTTCCACAAAAGAGAGAAAAAAAAAACGTATAATGTGAATCAGGCACTTGTAAATGGCTGAGGTCCCGAAAGACAGAAAATCACCTACGGGCCCTTTAATGAGATGTCAGCTGTTCACCTGAGCCTATCCCTGGATTTCTGAAACGAGTCCTGGCACCAACAGTTAAGAAATATAAACTGCTAGTACAGTTACTCAAATAATTAATCACAAATTATAAAAGAATACGCAACACGTCTACTCTTTCATAGTAGCTTTATTAACACACGTGTGGAAGACCCCAAAGTCAATATAGGGAATCTCCTTGAACAAAAGAAACTGTGAGCTTATATATGCTTAGATAACACTGATATTGAGTTAAATATGCACACTAATAGACAATGAAGGATTTACACATACCAGTCAGGTAGTTCCCCGTAAGTATTATGACACACCTGAATACTTATTGCTAGGTAGAAAAAGAAAATCGGACATAAGTCCATATAAGGACTTGTTTTCTTGACCACATAACTTTCTTGAACTCAGTGCATACTTACTCTGTGCAATCAATCATGTACTCTTAACCTTCAATGCACCTGCTTTTGACCTTTCAGATTTTTCACAATGTATAATATGTCAGGGCACAGTTATTTGCACAAGTAAAGGAGGAAACACATGTGGAGATGTCTTTCACAGGGAATTGTGTTGAGTGCTGAGGACAATTAAAAGAAATAGTACTGTTTTGTGTATGGGTTTTCAGTGGTGGGACTTAATGTAAAAGGCATTGTGAAGGGTCACTGTCAGTGAAGGTGTGTGTGTTTATATGTGTGATGTACTGTGGACTGTAGTGGTGATGTGAGCATGCATCTGCTGAGTCACAGTCTCATCAGTAGTGGCAGCACTATGACTTTAGGTACTAGACAGGTCTAGGGCCTACATGGTAAAGGTCAAGCATCCCATATATGCACCTTCCCATGACAGCTGGCTCTACCAGGAGTTGCACTTGTTTTACACACTAACTGCCTGGTGAGGGCAGAAATCATGTCTCCAGCAAACATCAGAACTGCCCCCCCCCCAAGGAGGGCCTAGGGGCAGATCCTGATGTGTTCTCTAGTGGTACCATACTTCCATGACTGCTAGTGTTCCCAGTAACCTGACCTCCCTGTGTGGTATGTCTCTCCTGAGTGTTTGCAGGCACAGAGACTATGCCAATGCCCTATGTAGGAGCTGCAGTGGTTCCATTCCCTGTGTCCAGCACACACACACACACACACACACACACACACACACACACACACACACACACACACACACACACACACACACACACACACACACACACACACACACACACACACACACACACACACACACACACACACATTCATACTTTGCTTCCTGATTTTTCCTTCTTCATCAAATGTTGCAGATCCTCCAGTATCAGCTGGTAACAGTTTTAAAGTACTGACACTGGATAAATAATCTCCTGCAAATACACCAATACACAGTATCCTGTGTAAGTATGACCCAGCATCAGATGTATACGTAAAAGTGAGGTGTGCAAACAGTAACATTTATAAACAAAAACTTGCATACTTTGTGTAGATGATCTTGCAGGGGGAATTCCTGATGTTCCCATATACCACAAATCAGACATCTGTAATAAACTGGACAATAACTAAGAGGTAAAAAGGGCTTACAGGTACTCTTACATAGAAAGAGGTCTATATACCTGGGACATCTTCATTAGATACTTTTACTGGTCACTCAGGCTCAATATGCAGCACTCCCATTGGAGATGCCACTGTCTCTGAAACAGGCCAGAAACTCCTCAATCTCCATGAGAGGTGGCTCAAATAATGGCCCAGCATTTGACATGCTCCCTTCCAGCAGGACAGCTCTTTATTTTGTAGCATTTGTAATCTCAGTGGCTCTATGGCATACTATTTCATAAGTACAGTCCTGGTTACCAACTGCATTAATGCCCACCACCAGATATTTACAGATGTATTGTTAGAATGTCCAGTCAGCAGCATCCAACCCAAGCTGCCATCAGCCATGTAGACAGAGGACCTAGAGTAACACCTCATTCTTCACATCCGATACCTCTGGTCTCCATGTCCTCTTTCCGTCAGTGTCTGCAGTGCTATCTTTCTTAGTCTGTTTTTAGGCATTGTTCTGCAGCTATGGAAAACACTGATATTAACATTTTTGAAAAATCATCTTAAAAAGAATAAGATTAACAAATGTAAATATTCTGTGAGTAATAAAAGCTATTAAAAGTGTAAAATAGCAATATTATCAGTAAGACATATTTTACGTTGATAATAATCAGTGCATTCATATTCTTTCCATAAGTACTATAATACATTATAAAACACACAAAACCAGAATTATATTTTTTGCCAAACTTTTACAAAATGTCATATCTTGAAAACTGTACAATCTAACATATATTCATAAAACCCTTTTGTTAATCAGACATAAGCATTCACATGTCAGTAAGAAATTCCTCTCTGAGGGCATGCTTATTGAGATGTTTACAGAAATATGAAAAATAAATGCTTAATTGTATAATTAGCAAAATAAATAAAAGTGAAAGTCTTTTAAGTAAGGTGCTCATCACTGCACTTCAGATGGCACACATAAGAATGGGTTTTAGCTTGAAGTCTGCCATTTTTCTCTGTTTCTTCTAGGTGAGGCATTATGGCTGCAGGAGAAGATAGTGCTCATTGTAGAGCACAAATATGGGGTGTGGAGGAGATTAAAATCTTTTCCCACTTCCTTCATAATGACTGCAGCCAGAGCATCTTTCAAGAGGACTATGAAAGACCTCAGTATAAGACTGAGGCTTGAAAGAGTTTGGCCCAGGCAGTCAACTGTGCCACTGACGTCCCACATACAGGGACATAAAGTATTGACATCCTGGCCTCCTAGGCTGAGAGGAAGATGAGGTTAGATCTGAAGCACCACTTATGTACCCTAAGTACAACTTATGCTAGCTACACATACAACCTGCCAGTGCATGCAATCCATGGATCTTACACAGTGCTGCTTTTCTCTCCACAGCACCTAATGTCATTGCAGAGAATAGGCAGCTGCACAAGTGAAAGACAGAGCACCTAAGAGAGAATCACATGAGAATATTGGCATAATACTGTACAGGTTTCAATGTTAATAATCTATTCAGGAAGTATAGATAGAGTTTCATGCAGAATGGTTTTATACACTACTGACACTTCTGTGCTAACATTCATAGCTTAAATGTAGCAGTCTGTCTGTTAGATGTTATCAGTGCCTGCATGCATGCCAGTATGACTGTTGGATGATATTAGTGTATGTGTGCATGGCAGTATGACTGTTGCATGGTATTAGTGTCTGTGTTCATGGCAGTATGACTGTTACTGCCGGCCCAGCTAGCTGGAATTTTGTAAATATTTATATGTCATCCGTGAATATTAACATGACTTATATAAGAAGTGTAACAAAGAGAGATACTGCCAGCACAGCTGTCTGGAATTTTGTAAATGGTTATGTGTCATTTGGCAATGTCAACATGCCTCATGTAAGATGCGTGTGCTACAACTGTATTAGAACTGTATGTAATGGTATATGAAACGTGTTTGTACAGAAGTGTGTTTTGAAAAAGGTTTGTAACATACTGAGCTTAAAAATGTAATCACAGTGTACCCTACTGGAAAAGAACAGAAATGTACATGCACTATTGTAACCGATTAAATGTATATATTTTAACAGTGGAAACTGGAACACAGGAGGTTAACTTCATAAAAATAGCTGAAATTAAATTACTGTATGGCAGCAAGGAGACACAATGTCTAAAGCTAGGGAACTTTCTGTATTGTCTTGGAAGTGTTTTATTGTTTTATGACTTCCAGTCTTTGCAATAGATCTGAGGAAAAGCCTTTGTCTATGTATTTTACAGGCAGAGGCTAAATGCTACCAGCTGCCATCAATGGTTGCTTTGACCCTGGGAACTGAAGTCAGATGTCAAGAATTGATGTAATTCTGCAAGTTATCCCAGCAGTAATATTTGATATATTAATTTGAGAACTCTCTGAGAGTAACATCAGTCTGTTTTCTGTCTTTGACCTGACAACAGCTAGAAGATCCATTCACCACATGTGCCTTGCTCTTATTAAGTAAGTTAACTAGGTTATAGTATAATTCTCTTAGATATAGTCAGGGATATAGCAAAGCTTAGTTTAGATATTTTTCTTCATTTATTCAAGACTGTCCTGCAATGTTGTTTTAAATATTTCCTGAGATTTTGAACTCTGATGTTGCTGTATATATATATATATATATATATATATATATATATATATATATCTATATATATATCTATATCTATCTATATATATATATATATATATATATATATATATATATATATATATATTTACACACACACACACATATATATATATATATATATAGTATTGTCTTGTTCTTTTATTTTTTTATTAAATATATTGAAACATTTCATTGTGGCTGCTCTGTCTAGAGATATTTAAGTTCTGAGAGTACTTGCATATTTATCTGGTGACACTGTGGGGCACTCCTAATAGCCTTGCTCTTGGTCAAACTACCATTTTTATTGATAGTAACATTACTCAGTAAGACTGGACACCCTTTGTTAAAGGCCTTAAAGTAGCTGATAAGGGGTTCTGTTGACAGTGATAACTACCTTATAGTCTGGGCAGAAGGTGCATAGCTAGTAAACAAAACTCCAAGAGTGAGTGAGTGTGTATGTGTGTGTGTGTGTGTGTGTGTGTGTGTGTGTGTGTGTGTGTGTGTGTGTGTGTGTATGTGTGTGTCAGCTACATGGGCAGGGACACGAAACAGTGGTTGGACAGAGAGAGTGTTGGAGGACTTGGCTTGGAACCCTGGCTAAGGACTCAACTCTATAGCTGTGCCAGTGAGGAGCCTTATGATCTGGAGAAAGAGGGAGAAACCAGCCCCAGAATGACTGTGGTCTCTGTGTGCTCTTAAGGAAAATTGCACTTGATGCAGACAGTTGCATCTGGAAATACAGTGTGTGTACTTGTCATTCTACCAATGTACATCCCCCACTGCTGTCAGTGGTGAGGATTGAGGCTCCTTAATTACGGTTCCACTGGTTGGGTGTCACACATGTATTAGCATTTGTGTGCATGGCAGTATGACTGTTGGATGATGTTAGCATCTGTGTGCATGGCAGTAAGACTGTTGGATGGTATCAGTGTCTGAGTGCATGGTAATATGACTCCTAGATTGTATCGATGTCTGCATGCATGGCAGTATGACTGTTTTATAGTATTAGTGGCTGCATGCATGCCAGTATGACTGCTGGATGGTATTAGTGTCTGTGTGTATGGCTATATGACTGCTAGATGGTATCAATGTCTGTGTACATGGCAGTATGTCTGCTGGATGGTATCAGCATCTGTGTGCATGGCAGTATGACTGTTGGATGGTATTAGTATCTGTGTATATGGCAGTATGACTGCTGGATGGCATTAGTGTCTGTGTACATGGCATTATGACTGCTGGATGGTATTAGTGTCTGTGTATATGGCAGTATGACTGCTGGATGGTATTAGTGTCTGTGTGCTTGGCAGTATGACTGTTGGATGGTATTAGCATCTGAATCCATGGCAGTATGACTGCTGGATGATAACAGTGGCTGTGTAAATATCAATATAACTGTTGGATGGTATCTGTGACTGCATGCATGGCAGTATGACTGCTGGATGGTATAAGCATCTATTTTCATGGTAGTATGAATGTTGATGGTATTAACGTCTGTGTGCTGCATGGAAGTGTGACTGTTGGATGTTATTAGTGTCTACATGCATGGCAGTATGACTGTTGGATGGCACTAATGTCTGCATGCATGGATATTTGACTGCTGGATGATATTAATATCTGCGTGCATGGCAGTATGACTGCTGGATGATACCAGTGTCTGCGTGCATGGCAGTATGACTGTTGGAAGGTATCAGTGTCTGTGTGCATGGTAGTATGACTGTTGGATGGTGTTAGTGCCTGTGTGCATGGAAATATTACTGCTGGATAGTATTAGTGTCTGTGTGCATGGCAGTATGAGAGTTGGATGGTATTAGTGTCTGTGTATATGGCAGTATGACTGCTGGATGGTATTAGTGTCTGTGTACATGGCAGTATAACTGCTGGATGGTATTAGTATCTGTGTGCATGGCAGTATAAGAGTTGGATGGTATTAGTGTCTATGTGCATGGCAGTATGACAGTTTGATGGTATTAGTGTCTATGTGCTTGCATGCTTTCATATAAATGGAGGACTGGCTGAAGACATCAAGGCTTTGCTTACACATTGTGATAATGCCTGTTGGTTCATTTCCTCATTCCCATGTGTATTGTGATATAATGTGCAATATGAAGTATCTGTTTCATTATTGTACCTACAACATTAGAAGGGAGAAAGATGTATGATGTACTTTTTTCATTTTGGAAATTTGTCTCACTGGCCTTCTTTTTCAGTCCACTTGGCATGATGATATTGTCTATTTGATAGCACCTTTACTTAATCCACAGATGTAGCTAAACATGTTAAGATTATGACTTGTGGATTGTGTGTAATGATGTATCTTGTCTGACTCCCCTTGCAGCTGTGTGCCATCCTTGGGCACTTAGAAAATGTCTTTGTAGTTCCTTCAATTGTAGTACCTGTGAAGAGAATGACATTTTTGAGTACCCTTTTTTATTTGTATATGTATATTTTGTCAGACATATCATTACTGTTTGTTAGACTACAAGCGTCATTTGCTTTGGCAAAGTAGCTCACCATGTTCATATGTTGTCTTTCAGAATGTATTTGATGATGGTCTGGGTTTGAAGTCCCCCCCTCAGCTGTGAATGATAACAGCTCTGATAATCTGAGAAGTCTGTTTGTAGTTCCTTTGTTTATAGTACCTGTGAAGTGAATGTTTTTCTGAGTGGCCTTGTTTTTCTTTGTACAATTCTTTTGTCCCAGAGATTTGGTTACCTGTAGTAGAATATGCATCAGCAGCATATGTAGTAGCATCTAGACCGGCACCCATCCTTAAGACAAGGCCTGTTGGCCCCACCACAGATAACAAGAGCAACACTAACATCAACAACACCAGAAACACCCACATCAGCTGCCATAACCACCTCCACACCACCTGCTCTACCCAGTACAGAGAGATCTGCACTGGATGCTGATACTGTTGAACCCACTGATAGCAGTACTAGTGGAGGTGACAGCTTTGTCACCCATCGACAACTAGCAGACATATTCGGAGGTATGTCTGGAGGTTAGATGCCCACATTGGCCACATGACACTGAGTCATGTCCTTACCCAGCATTGGTTCTTCTATCTGATACAGGTCCCAGTGGTGAGAGAACAGAGGTGATGAGTGAGCTCCTATTATGCTGCAGCTAGTAGGGATAGCAGCTGCACAACCCCAATCTATCCTCCATCCTAGTTTTCTCCTAACTTTTGTGGCTTTACCCAACGTTGTCCACTTCACCACTCACCATCGTCTTCCCTCGGTCTGATGTCTCCTTCACCACTTGGCTCCCCCTCCTCATTTTGTTAGCATACCTCCATCAATCTTGCCTGTGTTCTATGCTCGTTTGTGTGACTTTGTTAAATACCCTAATCATCTTACCTTCCTCTTACTTCCTCCTCCAACTTATCCTCTCTTCAAATATGAAAAATGGGCACCTGACTCCACTTTCCTCACTTCCATCTGCTTGCTTACCCTTTTCATCTCTTTCTTATACTCCAATTTCTACTCTTTAGTCTGTACAAAATATAGATGAAGACACCTGAAATATAGCCCTTGATGGCTTCTAAATCACTTCTGCTTTCTTAACACAAATGTGTGCACAGGATTGTGCCAAACTTCACATGTACAACGGTCTGGACAAAAACTACTACTACTCATCTTATCCTAGAGAAGTACCTGAACACTGTGTGCTGTTCCCACAGACCCTGCTAAAGCCACAAGCAGCATGTTTAATAATATCACCTCCTTCACTTATTCCATTGCTATTCAGTCTTAATGAGCATTAGGGCTTGTCTCACATGCACACAAAGTAAACAGAGAAGGGCTGGCCACAATTGTGCCCATACACTTTCTGCATCCCCTGGATCATGTTATTAGATAAAAAAGTAAATCATGAACTATCATTTTAGAGGCCCCCAGGCACTTTCAGTCTGTCACCCTGTCACTTCCTCCCCTCCTAAGGAACCTTTTAGTTCATGTTGCTACAAATAGTTTGCACATACTGAACTGCAGCTACAATGCTATAATATTAACACACAGACCTGTGTACCACTGCTCGCCTATCTCACAGAGGGACATTCACAGTTACTGGCATTTAGTTATAAAAATGATGCATTACAAATATATTTTCAGAATGGACTTGGGTGAAAGTTTTTTTTTTTTTTTCTTTTTACACAGTGTGATCATTCAGTGATGCCTTGAAAAGAAATTATGATTAAGGGGAGAAATTCATTGTTGCTATTCATACTTAGTTTTCCTTGCATCCTTTCAGTACACATTTCCTGATAAAGACAGCACAGTAATATCCATTTAGGAAATAACTCAAGCCGAGGCTCCCAGAATCCATAGTGTTATAGATGTCTTGGATGTATTTTGGAACATTTTCTCAACCTTTTAATCCAATGGCTAGCCTGAACTAAAAACATCAGGATTTCAAGGAAGATATAAGTTGTGCCCAATACATAATGTTCAAAACAGAAGCTCACAGTAAATTAAAAGGACAATTGTGAGGATACATAAATACTTTCTGGGAATACTACCTGCCTCCCTAACTCCCCAAAACAGTGCCTGTGCATTCCTCTGGTGTTACACTGCAATGAAAGCAGAAACTGGAGGAATTTCCATTTAACATGTCACGTGCTTTGGTGGTGGTGGATTTAACCAGAGCTCATAGATAGATATTATGCAAACAAAGATATAAAGGGTATGCAGACTCCACAAAAAAAAAAAAAAAAAAAAAATAGCCAAAAACTCAACCAGAGTAAAGCACTATGAAATGGCAATGATATTCACTGCACCACAGAAGCAATCAACAGTTGTTTCTGCATAGATCTTTGTGCCAAACCACCAAAGATAGCCACTTATCATGTGTAAGTTTGTTTGTGATGGTAAGCAAAAGAAAATATGGACAGTTCATTACTCTGAAATACACTGTAAACACATCCCCTACACACACACATACACAATAGTAATGGCAATGCTGATTCATGAATCATGTTTGTGCTAGACAGTCAAACAAATCATCATAGCAAGCTTGTTACTCTTACACTGCAAAATGCAACACACACACACACACACAAACACACACACACAAATTTTGGACAGATCTCAGTAAATAGCAATACATTGTGCAATATTGGTAATGCCTCACCAGATCAGGGGTAAGTCATTTTTATTTACTTCATTGAGATGTAATTCATACCTGTCACTGTCCCTGATTTCACAGAGCATCCCTGATTTGCCCTCATAATTTTTTTCTGTCACTTGAATAAAAGTTTGACTTGCTAATAAATCTTTCAGTATTACAGATGGTCAGTAAAGCCACAAATCAGAGATTCATACGTCATATTGTCCAAAAAGTGCATGTTGATGCAAAATGTGTTATTCTGTTAACTTTTTAAATGAACTAGAGCAGTAGTAGTGTTCCTGATTTTGAACCTTTATTTTGCTGTTATTTTTGGCTTTGCCCAAAATTCTTTGGGAACGAAGTTGAGAGTTATGGTATGTGCTGTTCTGCCTGTATTTATAAAACCCCCTAAAAGAGAAAACCATCCCTGAATATCAGAAGCATCAGCTCTTCTTAAAAGCCAAGGTAAGCACTGAGATTGGTTGCTTTGAGCATTTTGCTCATGTTCACTCATTGTCATTATCTTAACTGGGTCATATCCCAATCCTGTTTTAGTTAAAGAGCATAATCAGAAAAAAAATAATCTTTTTTTTCTTCTCATTTTTCCCCAAAAGCAGCAGCTTTTGTGGGGCTCAAACACAGTCAAGTATGATTGGTGGGGGGGGGGGGGTTGCAGCCACACGTACTGCAGGTGATTAAAGCCACCTACAGTGACAGTTTTAGTGTTGAGAATGCACACCAGCAGGGTTAACTAAGTCAAAGGCAGTATGTCGGTAGTAAAACAATTTTATGAAATTGTGAAGTCTCTGTTACTTGACAAAGCTCACTTTCAGTTTTAACGGAGATATAAATATTATTATTACCCATCTGGTTTATTAGGTATGCAAGACTGCTGTATTAGCTGTTATAAAATACCAAAATAAGAACTTGCTGTGGTTGGGGGGCTTCCCCCAGAACTAGGGGGCCTCCAATGACCGCAGGGTTCGCCGGAACCTAAAGAAGGTTATACTGACCAGAAAATGACAGCGGCAGATTAAAAACAGTTATGCTTCTGCCTGCTGTCTGTGCTGGTAATGTGTTCCTCATTTATAAACTTAGAAAGTTGCTAAAATAGCAGGATTTGTTCTAGCCTGCATTTTCTTTAGGACTGAAATTCAAATATATTGCATTATTTATTGACTTCAATCCTCAGTGATTTGTCATAAAACCACAGATTTTATGAGGAACAGAACAAACATTTTAGGCAAAAATTTGGACAGTTGAGAGGCATGGAAGGTGACTATAAACATAAAAGACTGAGTTACAGTCTGATAGTGCTGGCTAAGTGCTTTATGTCTCTGAAAGTTGGCAACACACGTAGTTTTTTTTTCTTTCCTGTAACTAGTAGCACATGGAGCAGATAAAGCTCCATGTACTACACTGGGACTCCGATCATAACCTTTTATTATTTTCTCAACATGGATGTCTAAATTCATCTCTGTAGTTTAGCTCTCAAGGTGATTTATTTGGCATCTATGCCTTAAATACATAATAAGCAAGTTATGATCTGCAAAAAAGCTCATAATCCTCTATGTAATGGACAATTGAGGCAACTTGGAATTAACATGATAGGCCTGTAAGAAATCTAGGACCGCTAACCTAGTAAACTCCTATGACCCTATGAACGTCTGCAAGTTAAGAGATCTCATTGCTCCCTGATTCACATTGTTGGTAGTACAATTACAGAAATAAAATATTGCAATGGTAAGAGTTACAATGGACTGAGGTTAAGGGCACCATGTTAGCTCTTGTTTTCTTTCATTCTTCATTCTTTCTTGTACAGTTATTCTATTCTGAGAATAAAATAAAATTGCATAAAGTAAACATTGTCTACTGAGTGAAACACTAGACTTTGTGATTTTCAAGTCAAAGGGAAAAATACAAAATTAAATAATAAATATTCCAGAGTCAAATTGCTAACAGACAAATAATTCATATTTGAATGAAAGTAAGTGGATTTTGCCGCAAGAATATTTAAATGCTGTCAAGATAAATTTCACTCCTATTATTATCAGTTAGGAGAGCAAATATTAATAATAAATACATGTGCTTCTCAGAAAAGATTTTCCATACCTCCCATAAACATTCTGAAAGGCGTGTTTCTCCTGGAAATCAGAAGTATGAAATGTTGACAATAAACCACTTTAGAGTACCTCCACAGAAATCATTTGAGTGACAAGGCTGTAAGTCACCTTATTTTATATTTGTTATTTTATTGGGTATAATGAGAAGCACTGACACTTGTAATTTATTAATCTAGACTAAGTCCAGGTTGCAATCTGTTCCCTAAATATAAAGAAAGTGGAAGGCATGATCTCTAGATGCTCACGTTCTCTATTTACACTTTAAAATATAAACCAGTATGGAAGAAATTAGCATTTATCATTAATAAAAATATGTAAATATCACAGAATTTAAAATGTATGACTCTTTTTCCTGGAACGTTAACTTGTCTGTTTGCTGGTGGCAAAATCAGACATCTGCTCTCTATTACCTATCCATATGCACGGAATATATAGACATCTCCCTTGCCCCAGGAATGGGGATCAGTCCTACAGGAGTATGAGTCAGTTCATGAAACATGATTGCTAAGACCACAAGCATAAATTCAGATATTGCATTCTACACCAGTAGAGCAATTTTTGACCACTGTTTTGAATTAACAGTCCATTTTTTTCTTTTATAACAATTATAGAGAGGGAATATTCTTCTTGTAGGCAAGCATTAATCTCTCTAACTTGCACCTATGATTTGTTCCTATGAATATAAGTTATAGTTGTAGACCTTTTAGCATGTATTAATGAGACCTTTCTAAATAATTAAAGTAGATGGATTCATGACAGCTAGGTAAAACCACAAAAAAATAGTAATGCTGAAAGTAAAACAAAGAAAGCTACAAATAGGGAAAATTGTTCAAAATAAATTGTTTTTGCAGGACGGCAAACCCCTTTGTATCCCTGTATATATGGGATCTTCATTCCCTACCCATGTACCTTTTATTTAAGTATACTCACCAGGTTTGACCCAGTGCTGTGTTACATCTGCAAAATACTAGTCTCACACAATGCTTAGGTCGAGGTTATAAAATTAATTATAAACATACAACATAATAAAAATGTATTTATGTGTCTGATCTAGACACTAATATTATCTATTAAACACATGTTATACACGTCTGTACAACAATGATGTTTATCTTTTTAGACTAATAAATCTAGTATTATAACTCAGTCTTTACTAACTGTTCCTGATATGTCCATACATAGTACCTGATTCATAACTCCCTGCATTTTTTGAATGTTAATTTTCTTTGCAAACTTTGTATTAATTTGTATTGCATATTATTGTTCTGTCGGGAGCTTTCCTTTTGCAAACTTTGTATTAATTTGTATTACATGTTATTGTTCTGTCGAGATGAGGTGCATGGCAAAGAGAGAGGTGGCGAAGGCTAAGGATAAGGCGTATGAAGAGTTGTATGAAGGGTTAGACACTAAGGAGGGAGAAAAGGACCTGTACCAATTGGCTAGACAGAGGGACCGAGCTAGTAAAGATGTGCAGCAGGTAAGTGTGATAAAGGATAATGAGGGAAACGTACTTACAAGCGAGGAGAGTGTGTTGAGCAGAATGGAAAGAGTACTTTGAGGGGCTGATGAATGAAGAGAATGAGAGGGAAAGAAGGTTGGATGATGTGCGGATAGTGAATCATGAAGTGCAGTGGATTAGCAAGGAGGAAGTAAGGATAGCTATGAAGAGGATGAAGAATAGAAAGGCTGTTGGTCCAGATGATATACCTGTGGAAGCATGGAGGTGTTTAGGTGAAATGGCAGTGAAGTTTTTAACTAGATTGTATAATGAAATCTTGGAAGATCAGAGGATGCCTGAGGAATGGAGAAAGTGTTTTGGTACCGATTTTTAAGAATAAAGGTGATATGCAGAACTGTAGTAACTACAGAGGGATTAAATTGATCAGTCACAGCATAAAGTTGTGGGAAAGAGTAGTGGAAGCTAGGTTAAGAAGGGACGTGATGATTAGTGATCAGCAGTATGGTTTCATGCCAGGAAAGAGCACTACAGATGCGATGTTTGCTCTGAGACTGTTGATAGAGAAGTACGGAGAAGGTCAGAAGGAGTTACATTGTGTCTTTGTGGACTTAGAGAAAGCATATGACAAGGTGCCTAGAGAGGAGTTGTGGTACTGTATGAGGAAGTCGGGAGTGTCAGAGAAGTATGTAAGAGTGGTACAGGATATGTACGAGGGTAGTGTGACAGTGGTGAGGTCTGCGGTGGAAGTGACGGATGCATTTAAGGTGGAGGTGAGATTACATCAAGGATCAGCTTTGAGCCCTTTCTTATTTGCAATGGTGATGGACAGGTTGACAGATGACATCAGACAGGAGTCCCCGTGGACTATGATGTTTGTAGATGACATTGTGATCTGTAGTGAGAGTAGGGAACAGGTGGGAAAGACCCTAGAGAGGTGGAGATATGTGCTAGAGAGAAGAGGAATGAAGGTCATCAGGACTAAAACAGAATATATGTGTGTAAATGAGAGGGAGGACAGAGGAATAGTGAGGATGCAGGGAGTAGAGGTGGCAAAGGTGGATGAGTTTAAATACTTGGGATCAACAGTTCAGAGTAATAGTGAGTGTGGAAGAGAGGTGAAGAGGAGAGTACAGGCAGGATGGAGTGGGTGGAGAAGAGTGTCAGGAGTGATTTGTGACAGACTAGTACCAATAAGAGTGAAAGGGAAGGTCTACAAGAGCATAGTGAGACCAGCTATGTTATATGGGTTGGAGACAGTGGCATTGACAAAAAGGCAAGAGTCAGAGCTGGACGTGGCAGAGTTAAAGATGTTAAGATTTGCACTGGGTGTGACAAGGGTGGACAGGATTAGGAATAAGTATATTAGAGGGTCGGTCCAGGTTGGAAGGTTTAGAGGCAAAGCCAGAGATGCAAGATTACGTTGGTTTGGACATGTGCTGAGGAGGGATGCAGAGTATATTGGGAAAAAGATGCTAAGGGTGAAGCTGCCAGGTAACCGTAAAAGAGGAAGGCCTAAGATAAGGTTTATGGATGTGGTGAGAGAGGACATGAAGATGGTTGGTGTGACAGAGCAGGATGCAGAGGACAGGAAGAAATGGAAACAGAAGATCCGCTGTGGCGACCCCTAATGTGAGCAGCCGAAAGAAGAAGAAGACATGTTATTGTTCTGTCGGGAGCTTTTCTCCCCGGGCCTCCACTGAAAATGGACCTGTGACCAATTGACTATCCCAGTTAACAAATGTAAAATAAAAATAAATAAATAAAAATACTAACTACATAGTCTTAAAGCTATGGGGAAATACAAGCATCATTACAAATAAAATTTCTATTTCTGCCCAACATTTGACACACTTTGCTATAAAAAAAAATAAAATAAGACACACAAATAAGTAAAATTAACTTATTTAAGAAGATGAAAGAAAATACTACAGTGTATGCTCATGTCCAATCTCAAGTACAACCGGAAGCACTATTAAAAATCACAACATCTGCTTATTTTGATAAATAATATTGTTCCACTGTTACTGCATTCTGTAAGCATCAAACAACAAATACCATGCACCCAATGTAGATTTCTGAAAGCCATACTCAAATGCTTGCATGCATTTGATTTTATATTCTGCTATTATTATTTGCTATCCCCATATGTTTAAGTGTTTTATTTTATCTGCACTTCCCAAATGTGATGGCAATGACTATAGGCAAGATGTATCTATGCTAAAGTCAGGACAGTCTCTAAACGCCACACCCACGACTGTTGCAATCAAATAGAAGGCAGAGTGTACCCCTATAAAACTCACCACAACATGAGCCAAAGTGAATATATAGGACTGAGTGTGCTCTGCATATGAAGGTGTGCATGAGCATCTGTTTGCAAGATCGGCATTGTCCCCAGGAAGAGAAGCCTAGAGTTAGGAAAAGTAATATATATGCAAGGGGTTGTAGTATTCTTTAAATGCACCACTCAAAGCCACTCAAAAATTTTTTTTTTTATTGAAATAGTAGAAAAACATAATTTATAAACCAAAAAATATATCCAAACAATTGTCAACAACCTACAGTATTCTATAACTCTGTTTGCTATATTACACATGCTTCATCTGACATCCTACACCTGCATGGCTACTACAAAGTATAAGTAGGGACCTAGGCAAAATGTAAACTATTGTTAAATTCCTAAAGGGTTAGGTCTAGTAACACTAGATAAGTTTTTATTGTTAGTTATTATTTAGTATGAAATGCTGTTCATCAGGATTTAAGATTGTTTTATCCCAGTACTGAACAAACTCAGTAATTGGGAAATTTGCTTACAGATGTAAAAATAAAGTTATTGTCTAACTTTGTATATCTGGCTAAAGACGATAGATAGAAAGGCACTTGCTGAATGTCCTCTTATATTGTTTACTTTGCTGTTCAAACACTATCAGACTGTCTCTTGAGTCTCCTCATAGAAAGTCAAAGAAAAGTTCATATTGTAGTGTTCGATAATACCGGACATATTGCATTAAGGTTTTCCACATTTTTTAATAAATACTTTTACTGGATTTGTTATATTCATTCTTTCACTGATGCCATTGCAATCAATAAAAAAAAAAAAAATCAAACTTCTTTACAAACATATCACATTGCCAAGTGTTACACTGTCATGGTCCCTCTCCTTTGCTAAGATGCTGTATCCTCTTTCAGTCTCTTCTCCCACTTATTTATTTATTTTTGATATACATGGTTATCTTTCTTCCCTCTCTATTACATTAATTTCCTTCCCAGCTCATTGTTTTCATATGCTGTCATCGCCTTCACATCCAATCTAAATTTCCATGAAGCCCACTTTCCTACTAGATCCATTGTTCTTTCATTTCTACCCTACTACTTACACCTATGCCAGGCATTACCTAAATCTCTGTTTCACAGCCTTTATCACCACCTTTAACACTATAAAGCTTCCTTGATTTTAACCCACTCTAATATCAATCGGTTCATAGGTTCATAGGATGACTAGGCTATTGGCTTGGAGGCCCTTAGCCAAGAATTTTGTCCATGTTCTATTCTGTTTTCACTAAGACACCATTTCCCATCCCTACACCAGAGACCTCTATCCATCAGGCCCTTATTATCTGCATCTTACACATTTCCTCAACTTACCTCTGTCCACCAAGCCTCTGTTATCTGCATCTTACACACTTCACAAACTTAGCTCTGTCTACTAGGCCTCTATTATTTGCTTCTTACACACTTCCTCAACTTATCTCTGTCCACCAGGCCCCTATTATCTGCATCTTACACCGTTCCTTAACTGAACTACCATATGGACCTAAGACCATAGATATTTATGCTCTTGAACCCCCACAACAAAGGCAAATGATAATTTCTTTATTCCCACATCTCTAGTACGTACTGCCTCTTTTATTCCACATTTATATAGTTTCTTCCAAGTAATATACCATCAGAGCAAGACATACAGCTGCTGATTAAATACCAGATCAAGCCATCTGAGATCGATCCAGATCTGAAATGCTGTCTGCACACACTTCCATTCTAACCCACTCTCCTTCTCCTTTAACAGCTAACTCATCCTTCTTCCAAATCACTACACACCTGTCTAGCCAAGCCACTCTCTGCTATTTACTGTCACCTTTCTTCACATACTACTCTCCCAGCCATCTTGAACCACCTTTATACCTCAATATATAACAGCCAATTCCTTCTTGACAGCTCAAAGTGCTGTGTTTCCTCATCATAAGACTTCCATGTGATATCCATCATTATTCTCATAACTTTAGAGGTTACCCCCTTCCTCCAGCTAAATCTGTGCTAACCCTTTCATCCATGTACTGTTACTCCCTTCACTACCCATAAATCCTTCACTCACTCTCCTTGCAACCTTGTGCAACATACCCTGTTGTCTCCGCAAACTACCATGCTTCTTATTATTTATGTTTATATTCACATTCTAACCTAGTGCCTGCATATAATTTCCCTACTTCTTAGCAACACCTCCCTTGGCCTCCAGATGACTTACCATGCATCCTCTATTCATAGCTACTACCTAGTTCAACAGATCAGGAACACAAATATTTTACTCTTGTTATAAAGGTATCTTTTTCTATTTTCCCCATATCAGTATGCCCTATCACACATCTCTTGCCATTCCTTAAGCTAAAGCTTACTAAGGGAAAGTGACAAAGGGTACACCTGATAAGAAGCATAGCTGGTTCAAGCAGTGCCCTGGGCCATTACAGTGCAAAAAAAAGCACTTCACTGTAATAAGCCAATTGCTAAAATGTACATGATTGGCTTATTACAAATAAATCTACATTCCCCCCCAAAAATGGGTGTTCCTTCTACTGGCATATTAACCAGGTGGCCAGATGCATGACACACACACCCTCTCCTGCCCCAGCCCCAGCCATTCAGGTCCTGTTTCTGTGCCTAGCCCCCAAGCTACTACAGTTTATACCCTGCCTGCATGAAGCATTACAGAGCACAGGTTTTAATTAGGAAAAAAAAAAGAAATACTTTAAGTAAGCTGTAGCAAAATGCTACAATGTAGCAAGTAGTTATTATAGTTTAGACCACGCACAGAGAGCTACAGCACCTAGGTTTGACTGCAAATGCAATACCAACTTTTAAACACCAGTAGTGCATTAAAGAGAGATTGGGATCAGCTGATTACCCCCTAAACACTTTCCTCCAGGGGCAGTTGCCCCTCTCACCACACTCTAGCTACACCTTCATTCTAGCCATTCATTTTTCTCTAACATTGTTGTTTCCCTAATTATTCTTCCATATTTTCCATTCATATCTCTTTAACCATTAAATGTACAGGTTCATGTTAATCTGCCAACAGCCATTAACTTGAAGACCATACCCTTGACATCTTAGTACAAGAATTATGGACAAAACCAGAAATAAAGGGGGGGGGGCAGTGGTCATAGGACCAAAATCAAGGACACATTTTAGATACTACTTTTATGCGTTTATCAAACTGAGAGATTAAGAAGGTTTAAGAGTAGCTTCCTTTTTTGAATGATATGAATTATGACACTCAAATATCTGTAATTATTTATTAACATCAGTCCTGAATGATTTGTCAAAAAGTCATAAATTTTATGAGGTAAAGACAAAAAAAAATATGTACAAAAATCTGGACATTTAGTGAAATTCTGTACAGTTAAAAGTTATGGCAAAAGTTGATGCATCAAAAAAAAAAAAAAAAAAAAAAACACTGAAACAACTTTCTGTCAACATCAAAAGTAAGCTCCCCCCCCCCCTTTTTTTTTGCATAGGACCAGTCCCCCTCTGCACTCCCCATGGAAGTTGGTATAATGGTTAAGGTGTTTACCTAATGCAGTTAGGATAACATCTACCTACGAACCTATGTGAGGGTACACCCCACACCTCCTAAAATGTGTGTATACCTACTACACAGTTGCAAAACAGTAGAGAAAAATGAACTCCATTGTTGCAAAAATGTAATTTGGCAGTATTACCTCAATCTCTCAGCATTCAGACAGATGGCTGTTGATTAGCTGTTATGTTCCCAAATATACTTTTATCCCTAAATACCATGCCTTCCCTTGTTTCCATGGTATTACGCAAACCTAGTCATCTGTCTCTGCCATAGGTACTTCTACCAATTTCATTTCATGAAACATCAATCCAGACCCCATATGAAACAACCTAAATGTCTTCAGTTGTCCTCCCACATCCATCAGCAGCAGCATTTACGGACATAATATTGAAGACTGTATCTTCCATCTGCCTTGCTCAACTCCTCCCACTCTATTTTCACTAACATTTCCATCACCAGTATGAACAACAATGGTGAGAGTAGGCAGCACTGTTTTACAACCTTTACTGTCTCCACAATACCTGACATTTGTTACTCACCAGTAGTTACAAGCTTTCATAGAAATATAAAGCTTTTACTCCTTTAGTGAACCTCCTCTTAAGGTAATCCTCCAAAACTTAAAATATAAAGTTCACTCTGCCTTTTTTAATGTCAGGCAGCACCACCATGAAAATACACTTCTGCCCCACTGCTACCATCTACAGTAATCACTACTTTTCTCCAATGACCAGTTGAGTAGCTCCCATTTCCATACCCTACCTGCCAGTTTTATACCAACTCTGCTATCACAGTCACAGACAAAAATGTCAGCACCCATACAAGTGCTTTGCCATCCACATTAATAACCAGTATGTGCTTATAATATACAGGCTGTTTTGGTTCATTCTTTACTTAATCAGCATAATTATAGATGAAAACTTGACCTTTGACCTCCACTTTCAGAGCAATATTTAAAAAAAAACACCAAAAACTGGGAGCTCATTATAGACAAAAATACTTCTTCAGCTGCTCCACAAAACAGTCTCTCACCTCTTCTTTCTTACTACCCTCCCTTCTTTACGGTGCACCTCTCCTGACAAATATTCATGTCGCTCTCAAAGTTAAACTAGCTTCATGTTGCAATAAAATTGTTAACTTCGTAACATATGCAAGTTATTCTTCTCATCACTGCCCATCTCTGCACCAACTAAACTGGCTGAAACTACCACAACATCTGACACTTATTCAATTAACCACTGCTCACAAATTTATTTATAACCACTGAACTGCCCTTCCTTGTCTTCTCTACTCGCACAATATCATCCCCTTCCTTGTCTTCCCTACTCACACAATATCATCCAAACAGACCCCTCCAACAAACCCACACAGCAGGACAAATGTGTTACTCTTTTACTGTAGCTAAACTATGGAATAATCTCCCACCCTCAATAAGGTAATCAGCAGTGCCCCCTCTCTTTAAGAAATTCCTGAAACAACAATTCACCTCTCATTGGCTGTGCATCTGTACTAACAATATATTTCCTATAACCTGAGTCCCCTTCTTCCTTTCTACATTCAAACATTCTCTCAAAATTTAACCTTCTATCATATGGCCTATAACAAACTACCTAGATTACCATCTGACATTTTACCTTGATTTCTCACCAAGCTTATAGAACAATATGAAACTGTGGAGAAGGCGCTGATGACAGAAATTAATGATTTAGAGACAGAGCTAACCAAGTTACTTAACGTGAAAGAATTAGAGATCTTACACAATGATCTAAAGTCAATGCTTTTTTCCCTTGAGAACAAATCCCTACAAGACAAGAAGAAGAAGTTAGAAAGGGATTTCATGGATTTTCAAAAAGGCCAGGTGTTTTCTTGGCCGAGGGAAAGGAACTTTAATCATGTTAACAATGAAGTCAAAAATGCTACATCTTTTAGTTGTATTTCAGCAGAAAAAGATGCAGCGGTTGTGCAGAAAACCACTCCCACAGTGACGTCAGTATCTGCTTCGGGATCTAGCCATACGATTCAGGAGATGAAAGATTTGAATACGGGTACCAAGACGACGAAACCTGTGGTCTACAGGCAACGACAAGTTACCATTGAAGCTTTAGCACATTCTAATGGTGAAATACACACATTTCCACATAGTACGTCAAATTCAACGGATGAGGTTGTAAATAGAGATGTCCGCAAAAAGCAACCGACGATTGACTCATTTTTGGGAGTCACAGAAGAAGAGGTTTTTGTGGAATCGGAAGGGTTTCCGACTTTTCCGCTCCCAATAAAGTCATTCGAGAGAAGGACATGGTCCCCATACAACAAAATGAGAAAAAGAAAGAGCACCGAGGAGATATACGAGCAGCAGAGGAAGGCTCTGAAACCCAAAACACGACTTAGTGTTTAATATTTCAAGGTATGTGTTAAGTAAACATGAACTTTCGGTACTTAACAAGGGGTTGAGTTTTATCCCATCTAGATTTACTGATGTTGCCGATGTCATTATAGACATCAAACTGTTTACGAGGAACATTGGCCTGAAAATGTTGTTTGATGGTGATGCCCCAGGCACCAATATGGGGAACACAAATGTTTTCAAGAGACCCTCCACATTCATACCTCAACAACATCCCATGCTTGAAGCTTTTGAACGGGCTTGTGAGAGTGACTTACATGAGTTGTACAACAATAATAATGTTAAATCTGACTTTTTCAAAATGACTAAGGATGAGAAAGATGCAGTCATATGTTTACAAAATAATGAAGACATCGTGGTCAGACAGGCTGATAAAGGGGGAGCCATTGTAGTGATGGATAGAGTGACATATAAAAACAAGATAGAGCACATGTTATCAGATAGAGACACCTATCAACCCTTGGATGGTAATTCCTTAAATAAGTTAATCAAAGGTGTACATGGACATTTATATGATCTCTTGTTAAGCAATGTTATTGACACTGATTTAAATAAATATTTTTAGTGGAAAATCCTTTAATTCCCATCTTTAGGGGACTTCCTAAAATTCATAAAGAACCACTTGACCCCCCATTGAGACCCATTGTCTCAAGTAAAGGTTGGTTAACAGAACCATTGTCTATATACTTGGATAAGAAGTTCAAACCTATAGTCAATGACACCAAATATATACTTAGAGACACACAGCATTTCTTAGAAAATCTGGCTAATTTCAATAGATTAAAACCCATTTGTAAAGATGACTTTTTTGTAACACTAGACGTAAAATCATTATTTACGTCTATACCCAACAATATAGGGGTAGAGTATGTGAGGCTTTTTCTACTTGAGAATCATATTACCAATGACCAGATCATCAGATGGATGTTGTTATTGGAAACAGTTCTTGAGAACAATGTTTTGTTACATGATAGGCATACTTCCTACAGAGGAAGGGGGTAGCAATGGGGACCCCCTGCGCCAACTCCTATGCCAACTTGGTGTTGGCATTCTGGGAAGGAGCATATGTGTTAAAAAACATGATGTTCATGGATCATCTCAAACACTACAGTAGATTTGTAGACGATGTGTTTATTGTATGGGGGTGGACAGAAGGACAATTGTATGAGTTTGTCCAATACATCAATGGCACGACCAATTTTCTTGTTTTTGAATGCTCACATTCACAGAAGATGTTTGAATTTCTTGATGTGAAGTTAACAAAAGGAACAAAGGGCATAGACACCGAATTATTCAGAAAGTCTTGCTGGAGGAATAATTTATTACACCGCAACAGTATGCACCCCCGACATGTACATTCTAATATAATTGAAAATCAAGTCCTTAGAGCATCCAGGTTAACAACACAGGAAACAGTCTATAGACAGCAACAAGTCAGATTAACAGAGAATTTTGTATCTAGAGGCTATAAAAGAGCAGAGGTACAGGAAGCCATAAGGATAGGGGACAGGCATAGAACAGGGAAAGGGACCCATTTTTTCAATAGGGAAGACAATTTCATGGGCACACAAGGTGCAAGCAACACAGTGGTGAAAAATAGACTTATTATTCCTTTTACTAATAGGAATAGTTACATTAAACAGATTATTGATAATAATTGGAAGTTGTTAACGAGTGATGATAAAATTAGACAGTTAGTGAATGATAAGCCCAACATAGCCTATAAAAACATGAAATCTTTGAATAGGCTGCTATGTTATGAAGAATCCAATGGAAGCTCTATTTCGTCACAGAGGTCAGGCACTTTTGCCTGCCATACTTGTAATCAGTGCAAGTATATAGTAGAAGATCAAGCATTTACACATCCTCACACTGGATATGTATATACATTCAGAGGATATGCTGATTGCAAGACCACAGATGTGGTTTATTTAGCGCAATGTCAGGCCTGTCAAATGTTTTACATTGGAAAAACCAACAGGATACTGCGGGAGCGCATAAGGGAACACATCTATGCAGTACACAAAGAGAATACTACTAATGCTTTAGCACGACACGTCTTTGATTTTGGTCTTACACATTCTTTTAAGTTCAGAGTATTAGAAATAGTAAATAGGACACACAGACTGGGTAATTTTAAAAATAAAATTGAAGAAATAGAGAATAAGTGGATAGTTAGGCTGCAAGCACATAAATATGGACTAAATGAAAAGATCACATTAAAACCATTTTTAGCAGCACGACCACTTAAACACTGATTCTCGGTTGCATTCCTTGCATTTTTATTGTGAAATCAATATTTATATGCATCTACATGTTTTTAGAGTTTGCTAGTTCAATGTATGGAGTTTTATAAGTTTATTTTCAATTTTAATCACAAAATTATTTGTTTGTAGTTCTATATAGTGAGAGATTAGCTTCATTTGCACTAGCAGTTTAATTGATTGTTATTAATCTAGTTAACACAAGATGTTCATTAATTGATGTGTATTTAAGGAGTTGGATTTTTACAACAATTTATGGAAGTCTGATGAAGCGTCGCAGGACGTGAAAGCGCTTACTCCTTGGATTTTGTTGCTGCTTTTAACAATAAACGGTATACTCACTGCAGTTTTTTCCTGAGTTTATTTCAGCCATTGGTGCACTCTTGGTTTTTTAATTGCATATTGACTGTCGTTATTCCAGAGTGCTTTACTCAGCAGTCTATATAATTCTTGGTTTGATTTTGGTGTGCATCTGTACTAACAATATATTTCCTATAACCTGAGTCCCCTTCTTCCTTTCTACATTCAAACATTCTCTCAAAATTTAACCTTCTATCATATGGCCTATAACAAACTACCTAGATTACCATCTGACATTTTACCTTGATTTCTCACCAAGCTCTTCCTATCAGTAACTGCACCCAATGCTAAACATATTGCTATGAGCCACAATGTAACTTTAAGGACTGGTCTTATATTGACCTATTGTATGCCGCTCTTACAGGACTGTTTACTGTACGTTGCTGTATTGGATTGTACTTTGTATGTTGCTCTTATATAAAGTATTGCTACGTTGCTCACATGTAATGTATTGCTTTATAGTATATATACAATGTGCTACCATATTACTTTCAGAATATGTATAATGCGTTGCCATACAATTCTATTATTGTATTATGTAGTAGTTGTACTATGTCTGGAGCTTTTCTCCCCGAGCCTCCACTGAAAATGGGCTCACCTTGGCCCACTGGACTATCCTGGTAAACAAATGCAAATAAATAAATAAATAATAATCACTATATCTCTCATAGCCTCTGGTAATTCCTCTCCCTTTCCTGCCTGATAAATGCTTCTACAATTACTTCTACTACCTCTCAACCTCTTAGAGCAAAAAATCTGGACAAAGCCTAAAATTATGGGGGTATAAATAGGGTCAGATTTTAAATATTGCTCTTACAAACTTAGAAGGTTGATAGAATAATGAGTTTTGCATTAGCATGAATTTTCTGAAGGATATGGTGTCTTAAATTCAAATGTTTGTATTATTTAATGACTTCAATCTTCAGCTATTTGCCAGAAAAGTACAGATTTTAGGATGAACACACCAAAACTATGATGCAAAAATCTGGACATTCTGCGGAAATCTGTACAGTTGAGAGGTACTACTCCTAGACTACTTATTAGGTACTATAAATCTACTGATAAGTCTTCACAGTTCCATTACTTCCCCTTTCACATACCTAATTGCATTACATACCTATTTTCTACTAACCCCTTATCCTAATTTCCCATATGCTCCTCCTCCATCCTTACTCCTTCCAGTTTCCTAGCATCTGTTCTTCCTCAGCTCCATCTCTGACACAGTACAACTTATGACAGAACATCCTAACCCACTTCCCAGCTGTCCCTCGACCTACTCATTATTAACTCTTCCTTGTTGCAGATCACTGTCCTGTCCATGTCCTTCTTATCCTTAAGCTTTCATGCCAATAATCTTCGGTCCATCCCTCCTATTGTATTTAAATAAGTTTAAATAAATACCATATTGTATTTTCTACCTCTCCCTCTGCCACCACCTTACCATACTTTCTCTGCCATACCTGCATTTCTAAGCCCTGGATTTTCTGCCAGCCCCCATGAAACATTTTCCCAGTTAGTCTCCTTTTGCAGCTTCAGCAGCCGCTGACCAAATGCTGGACAAAGCCATAGCATCTATTTTTTTTCATCTTCCTCCTCTTTCCTCAGCTGCTGTGATGTATTCATTTTCTACCTCTAATTACCACCTTCAGTCATCCAAGCTGAACTTTGTCCCTACCTGTCTACCACTATTGTCAGACTCACTATCCTATGCTGTCTCTACCATCCATTGTTACTTTTCCTCTAACACTAATTTCACTTTTATCTGCTGCCCTGTCCCCCTTCCATTCCAGTCACACATGTATTATCTGACCTATTTTTCTCCAGTATCTGCCAACCTCACCTCTCTTGCCATTACTCTGTCAAAAACAATGTCTCATACTGGCCTGCCTAATCCCTTCCCAAAAAATGTAAATTCTAACCCTTGTGCAACTCACCATTAGGTTGCCCACCTTATTGTGGTCTAAGCTTCACCTTCTATAGCACAACCACCATTACTTCTGCATCAGCTGCTGCCTTTTTGTGGGTTTTTTCACTTTCCAACATTCCATGTTACAAACTCCACCTAACATCCTTCTACTCTCTTCTGTCTGCATGCCTCCCCTCCCCTCACAGTATACATCTCAACCAGACAAGTTAGACTCAATGGAACATCGGGAGCCATAAACTGTGACTTTGATACTTGTCCTTATTCTGTGCAGCACTCTTGATGTACCCCTTCTTGACAGAAGCCTCCTTACATATGCTCTCACATTCACATAATTAGTCATCCATTCTGTACCTCTTACTACCACCGTCTAACAGTTACCCTATCCTAGCAGCTCATATTACCCTCTCCAGTTCTTCAGTACACTTCAAACTATCTTCTTCCATGATTATACCACCTTTTTTTTAACTCGACTGCTTTGAAATATCATTGATAAAATTTCCTTCTCCCCTTACTCTCCATACATCATTCTTACACTAAACTGATTTTTTTATTTCTAACTTACTTCCTCAGCACTTCTCTGTAAAACTCACTCCATGAAACATAGACATTCCAAGTAGAATCCTGCATGATGCCCTAATATCTTTCACTAAATTTTCTGAGCACCTGTAACACTTTCACATTTCAGTGTACTTTCTCCTTCCTCATGCCCCAACAGATAATATATATTCCCCAAAACTAACAGTTTAGCATAACATTCTAACAAGACTAACAAAATTAATACTTCCATACATTCCTCCCCTCATTCTTCTAGCCTCTGAAATAAGAAAACTCTTCAGTACCTACTTTCTCTCCTTCTACCATGTTATTACCCATTGATTTGTGCCAGCCACTCACACTCAAAAGTGCAACTTTGACAGAATCACCACATTACTGTACATTCTAATAAAGCAAAGTTAACATAGCAAGTTCAGAATGTCTGCAGTCTTAAATATACAGCTCTTTGGTTACCTTCTGAAGTGGCCAGACATCCATAAGTACTTGATTCTATGTACACTCTCCACAGCCACATTGGCAGTATTACATAGCTGGTCACTCTTCTTGCTTACTGATTTCTTTGCTCTCATGTCTTTCTGTCTTGTCCTCATGGTGCATCACTGTTTCTACCTGTTCCATTACTGATGATGTTATATCCCAAATGGCCACAGTTTTTTCACAGCTACCAGTTCCCCATAACAACACTCTGTTGTAGCAGCCCATCTTTTTAAGCTCAACTTGTTCCTGATGATAAGATAAATTCAACAACATGCATATTGTCAGTGTAAAGAGAGCTGACATAGATCAAACTCCAAAACACCCATGCAATCTTACCTAATTCAGGTGTGTGTATAAATCAAACCCCAAAGTGTGTGTGTGTGTCAGCTACTTGGGCAGTGACACAAAGGTTGGACAGAGAGGGTTCTGGAGGTCTTGGCTGGGCCACTCAGCTGAGATATCAACCGTGTAGCTGTCCCAGTGGGGAGTCTTATTTGGGGATCTGGAGAAAGAGGTAGAAACCAGCCCCAGACTGACTGTGGTCTCTGTGTGCTCTTAAGGGAAATTGCACTTGATGCAGAGAGCTACATCTGGAAATACTATGTATGTAACTTGTCATCTTCCCAGTGTATACGTCGCCCACTGTTGGCAGTGGTGAGGATTGAGGCTCCTTGAGTACTGTGCCAGTGCTGGGGCATCACATGGACCATTTCACTGAAAGCTTCCATTAAATAGTTAATTAATGTTGCTTTGGGTTCATTGGGGAGCAACCTTCCATACTCTGCATGCAGAGTCATTTACCCCTTGCACACTTTATTTAATGTAACATGGTTTGAGACTGCACAGTCTTACGGCGCATTGAAGAGTTATAACAAAACTAGCCCTCAGATAAATAGAACTCAAATAATTATGCATTTACCTTTGGCTTGCCAGCATCTACCCTTTAACCCGCTGCTCCTCATAACAGCCTCATTTTGGCTTTATGGCTATGCATTTTCATAAATAAATGCCTATGCTGCTACTGGTTACCTCCTGGTCACCCAACACTCAGTGCCTTCTAAGCTGCAAATTCCATATCTTTGGATTACTCAGGGATGAAGTCAGTTTCCTGTGCAAGAAGACCACCACAGCATCTTTGCTTTAAATGTCATTTATTACTTCAGCAGAATAAAAGTTATACCTGTGCAGTAATGGTCTTCCTATCAATCAGTTCACTTGAAGTCAAAACTGTATCTCTACAAGCTTTTCTTTCTGCTGCAGAATTTGCTGCTTTCAGCCATTCAGTGCCCTTCTCATTTTCTTCATAGTCTTGCTTCATCATTTCATTTTATTCTGTTGCACCCACTAGACCTTTTCAAATGGCTAATATATTGCCAACAAATGCACCAAGTACTTCCAGTAGTCAGTTTAGGTTTTGATCTCCTTCCACACATTTTGCTTCCCTCCACCTTCTGTTAATACTACTGTAAGGAAAAGTATAACACCCCTTCATTGATACCCTAACAGACTTTCTTCTTTCTGTACTAGGCAGTTTTACACCCAAGCAACCATCTAGATTTAGGTTTAGCAATGCCACCTCCCTCAAAATTTGATTATTTCTACATGGAATCAATATTAACTTGAATTACATGATTAACATTACTTTTATTATCTGAGAGTATTGCCATCTATAAAAAATAAAGCTTTTTGCAGAACCTTTATAATGACTATTCTGCTTATAGCTAATAAATTACCTAAGCAAGTCTCATGAAGAAGGCATTTTCTCTTCAGTGAAGACTTTTTAAGACTTGGATCCTCCAGCCAATGAATGTTTCTTGCTACCATGGTCCAGCTTTCATACATAGTGAAATAATGCAATAGACATATTAATTTTGGAATTAAGGATAGATTCACTGGATATAACTTTTAGTTGTGTGATTGTATGGATGACTTTTGTGGCATTCTCAAGAGGTATGCTGTTGGTGGGATATTTCTATACACTTAGGGGAATATGCTGTGTGCAGCAGCTTTAAGGAGGAGGGCTTATACTTTACGTCACTTAATTCATTTACCAGGGAATATGTCAGAGATGAAAACTTTGTAATGATCTTAAAGCTTAAGATCTCACCTGTGTAAATAGTCTCTTTTATCTCATGAACCATATATCTGCTATAGACAAAGTTACAAAACCATGGCTCAGTCAGAAGAAATGTGATGCTCATTTGGATTTAGAATTCAGTTGGGAACAATATATACAGTACAAATATAGGTGGTGGCACTGAGGTTTACTTACTAGAGAGTAATAAATAAAATAGAGATTGGAGGCTTTTCTTATTGTAACATAGAGGTATCTTTTTTAGACTGGAGGCTTTTTCTTGTTGTAACAGAGGTATCTCTTCTGGAGATAAGTTTAAATGACCCAACATTTACTACTGTAGCTGTCTACAAATACCCTAAAGTGAAATTTCTGGAAGATGACAATTTATGGAGGTCTAAAAGTTAAAGTCATAGTCAAAGTAAATTTTATTGTCATAGAGGTCAACACAGAGGAAAAAGTACTTATTACTGCACGAAATGTTGATACTCAGGCTCATACCATAAGAATGACAGTTTGCAGAAGGAAGATGGAGTAAATTAATAAAAATTTAAATAGTAAAAATAAAAATCAAAATAATATAATAAAAATAAAGTAAAAAAATGAAAGCTTTTTATAGCAGAAACAAAACAAGTACAATAACAGGGACAGGCAATAGAAATATAAGGATATAAAAACAGTACTATAAATGAAAATAAATAAATAATAAAATAATAAATAAATAATGCACAAGTATACATTTCAGCTTTAACATTGTTTTATTCCAAACTAATTCACAGGGTATCCCTTGCTGCCCAGAAGGTCTTCAAAGGTAGTACTGTGGTCTAATCACAGAAGATGCCTAAGTACTGAAATGTTGTGATTATAGTAAAGTTTTACTTATGAAGGTCTTCGAAAGTGTTAGACTGTGAAATTCCATAATTTGAAGTAAAATATGCGATGCCAAACCAACACCACTAACCTGTGTGCTATTTAACTGAGTTGGTCTGCTTTTAGACTTAGATGTAAAGTGTCTGGATAACTTTTTCATCTCTATCTAAGGATAATGGGAAATGAGCACTTTGTTATAATAGGTGATCTTAACATTCCTGTTTGTTTGCTACACTGATACTGCTTCTGGTCTTATAAACTGTGGCAGGTTGCAGAAACTTACAAGAGAATTTAAGATGAGTCAGTCAGTGGATAAATTCTCAAGGTTTAGCAAAGTAATCTCCTGGTGAGAGAAGAGGTTTTACTAGTTCTGGGCAAATTGTACTATTGACTGCAGTACACGTTATTTTTTTTAACTAGCCAATATGCTTTGGTTTGTTTGTTGGTTTGTTTGTTTAAACTCAATGTGTTTGCAGACATCAAAGCACTACTTATCTAGGCTGTGACTACACAAGTGCACCTGAGGAATCTACTCGAACCTGACATCAAAACACGATCCCACTACATCTGAGGAGTGTTGTATAACTCACATTGTGGTTGCACA
This sequence comes from Protopterus annectens, assembly GCF_019279795.1. Classification (NCBI taxonomy): domain Eukaryota; kingdom Metazoa; phylum Chordata; order Ceratodontiformes; family Protopteridae; genus Protopterus; species Protopterus annectens. Next base: position 1,990,336,091 of record NC_056737.1, on the reverse strand, counting down.
CTGTTGGAAACTATTTTTGGTTGATGAAAGTGTTTGTGCCTTTTGTTTTTGTAAACAAATCTACAAGACTAAAGACCTCTCTATTTCTTAGGTGCCTTACCTTCAACTACTTCTAACTTTTTTCTACCACTCCATTTCAGGAAGGGTCAGTTGTATAACTGCTGCTCAGTGTGTCTTAGACCTGAATGTAATGTTATGTATGTTTAACTTTGAAAATAATGTTATGTTTTGTAAAGTGTTTTATAATAAGTACTATATGTGTTAATGTTGGTATTGCTTATGACTGTAATCTGCTTGAAAGTAGCATTTAGTAAGTGTTCAATGTGTATTATCTTGGAGCTTTTCTCCCCGGGCCTCCTCTGAAAACGGACATGTATCCAGTTGGACTATCCCGGTCAACAAATGTAAAATAAATAAATTAAATAAATAAATAAGAGGTATGTTACCTTTGGCACTATCACTGAGTGCTAAACAGAGTCTCTTATAGTGCAAACAATATTCAGCTGAGTACAGTTGTGCACTTTTGTTAACACTTGAACACAGTTGTAGACTCTTGAGCACACCTGCAGACATTTGGATACTGATGTGGACATTTGTACATGGCTCTGCAGAATTATGGACAACTGGTGCTAAGTACACTTACTCATAGTATTTATTATTTATTTATTTTACATTTGTTGACTGGGGAGGTCTGGCTGGGCTCAACGGCCCCTTTTCAGCAGACACCCAGGGATAAAACCTCCAGTACATGCAGTATAATAAAAATCTTTTAAGTTATATAATATCAGCAATGTCAGGCAGAATACAATTAAACTAAATGTTACAATGTCAAAATAGATAAGATAGTAAGTATACAATCAAGGCTTCTTATACTAACTGTACAGATGTAGTTAGATACATAAATATGCAGTGTATATCTAATGTAGGGTTCATCTCTTGCTGTAGACATACTATACTCTGCCCAGTTTCACTTGTTTGTCTACTGTTGTGACATTTGAATCATATTATTAGTCATTGTTGTAGAGCGTAAACTGTCCCATTACATTTACTTGTCTGTTGTTGTGGCATCTGGGTAAAATAGTTAGTCTTTCCTGTAAACTGTCTCATTACTTTTACTTGTCTGCAATTGTGGCATCTGAGCCAAAGTGATAGTCATTGCCTCCAATATCCAGAAGGTTGTTGCTACTACCTTTACTGATTTTGTACTAAGATTTGCCGATGATGATGACTGCACGTAATTGAAACTCTGTTGCTGTGGAACCCAAAGCTGTTTGCTAGTCACCATATTGTATACACAAATTGGGCTATTGCTGTTATTATACTGTATTATTTGACTGTTACTATTGATTCACTGTGATTACAGCCTCCTGCTGTATTTGTTATTCTGGTTCTAGCAACTAACTGCAATACAGCCCTGTGCTATTGCCGAAACCATGACAGATTGCATAGACATTGCACAGCTATTAAACCATTTGCTAAGACTGCCCTCACTGTAATTGTAATTTCATTATTCCTGTTACTACTGATTGTATTGCACCTCCCTTTTTGTGTAAGCTGAATGGACTTCAAAATGTTAAAAATCTGAGGCTGATTTAAACTCTAATTCTCTGTCTTATTAAGTTGTACCTGCCAAGCCATTTTACAGCAGTTACAGATCTACTGTTGTGCAAACTGCACTACCCTACTTCACTTGTTGCCCTATTATCTTTATTATACTGTCTAACTTCACTAGCAAGCCTTATCCCCTCTGCTAATTAATATAAACCTTCCTTCCCCACAATAAACTTTATCAGTATATTCCTTTCAAAACAGACAGTAAGACCCATGAGGTTGCAGCCTCCCACACCATCTTTAGCCAGCCTGATAGCTCTAGGCACCCTGAGACAAATTAACAACTGCCTCATCCTTACTGAGAAACATTTGACTATTCCACTAGATAACTCCATACATGAGAGATGCACACATTTATTGACCTTGGAGTCCAGCCTCCCAATTCAACTTATTAGTACCCACAAGGTTATCAGTATTGACTCCCACTACACATTACCATACCTAACTTGTCCTAAATCAGCAAATAAGCCATCTTGCACTGAGGTGCTTAAGAAATCCTTGCCCAGACCTCAAAGACCTCCAAGATGTAGGTTGGGTATACAGGATACTCAGCATCACACTTACAAGCAAACAGTATCAATTGACATAACAAAGAGTGAAAGAGCAAAAGGGATTACTCAGCTGTCAGGCTAACATGCTTAAGGCAGCAAGATCGAGACAATACATCACATAACATCTCAGACACACAGGTGACACCACAGTGAGACTCACAGATATACTTCTCACCAGGCTGTGCAACTTCAGGGTAATAGTAAGCTGTCTTCCAGGTGCCATGATCCACCATGTCACCAGAGTTCTCAAGTCATTTCATCCATAGTACACATAAGACTTGGTCATTGTGCATCTGAGGGTAAATTACTTGAGACACAACCTCTTAGATCATATGAAGTGACATATGCTACAGCTCTCAGAATTAACTCTCAACCATGCAGCTTTTTGCAGAATGCCCAGATTTTTGCCTCATATTTTGGTGTATTCCTCCTAAAATCTGTACTTTTCTGGCAAATAGCTGAGCATTGAAGTAATTAAAAATGACAAACATTTGAGTTTAAGACTCCACATCCTTCAGAAAATGCATGCTAATGCAAAACCTATTAGTCTATCAACTTTCTAAATTTGTAAGAGCAATATTTAAAATCTGTCCCTATTTGTCCCCCCATCATTTTAGGCTTTGTCCAGATTTTTTGCTCTAAGAGGTTGAGAGGAATGTGAAACTAGTCTTGAACAGCATCCTGCCATCACCAAAAATGATTCCACAATACAAACAAATGATAATTGGCTTTAACTATTGGCTTAGTTACTGATGTCATTCCCATGGTGCTGAATATATATCATCCTGGGACGAGATGACTGACAACCCTATAAGCTTTGCTTGGGAAGACCTGCACTTCTCTCCTCATGGCTTTCATATACTGGCCAAAACTTTTCTTCTCTCACAGTGTCTTTTGTAGGCAGGGCCAGTCTCCTCAAACTATTTGTCTAGTCAAAAAAAATCATGACTATATAAAAGTAGCACTACTCAACAGTAGAAGCCTAAATTAGAAGATGTACTCCTTACAGGCCTTCCTGAGGCTTGAAATTATAGATACCTGTGTAGTTATTGAAACAAAGCTTCAGTGTAGTGACAGCACTCTAGAAGTGCCAGTTTCAATGCCTACCACTCTTTCAGACCCACCACAGAAGATGACTATGTTGTTTGTGGGGGCTTGTCTGTATTCCTAAGAAGCCAAATCACATCTAGACTAATAAATCAGAACAATGACCTTGAGCTCCTCCATACCCTATCAATAAAAATCCATACAGCATCATAGACAACTACTGTCCCTCCTCCATCTCACCTGCACCCAATAAGCCCTATCTAAGCAAACCAGAGGCCCTCACCATTGAACCTGACAATATTCGCCTGTGAGATTTTAGCTATCCTTCTTTTAAATTGGAAACCTGCACTGTCACAAATAAGTATGCACATTGCTTCCTAGATTTCATAAGTTTTAGTTCCTTAAATCAACTAGTTCACATTCCAACGAGGGGATCAAAAATATTGGAGATAGTCCTCACCAATGTAAACCCACTCTGCTGTACACTTCTAGTTGCTCTACCATTGGTCAAATATGATCATTGTTCATTAGTATTAACTAGAAGTTAAAACCTGATTTTCTTCTATTTTGTCTTTTCAAGCCTTAACTAAGGTAAATCTGTTAAGGCTGAAGTTCCTATGAAATATACCCCCCCCCCTTGATGACCGCATTTTACACATTAATGGATTTGTGGACAATTTCTATAGTCACCTAAAAGCCTGCACTGAGGTATCAGTCCCCCTAAGATAAAACACAGTTCAAAAAGTTCAGAAATAAACCCCTTTGGTGGAACCCTAGTATAAACAAAGTATACAATAAAGGAGGAAACATAGTGTCAGTAAAAACAGTACTCCAACCGCTGAAAGTAATTCAGAAGGATTATCAAAGGACTTGGAAACAAAATCAAATCCTTCAAAGCTAAGTATGAAGTGATAACTGCCCCCTAAATTAAGGACGATTCCATGGTGGTGCAGCAGTAGCATTGTTGCCTCACAGTAAGAGGTTCTCCCTTTCGATTCTCAGCTGGAGTGCAGGGAGTGCCTTCTGTGTGGAGTCTGCATGTCCTTCCTGCTGTTGGGTGGGCATTCGAAAGACATGCGTAAATGGGCGTGCCTTCATTGAAGGTTGAACATCGAGCTGGCACCTCGGCGTTCATGAAAATCTACTGCCAATCATTAGCGGAGCAGAGTTCCGCTGTGGTGACCCCTAACCGGGAAAAGCTGAAAGACAACAACAACAACAAAGCCTTTTTCAGCTATGTCAGGAAATCTTGGAAACAGTACAATTTATTGAGCGTATGTATAAAAATACATAGCCGTCCCCAAAAGACATAGCTAGCACTTTAACAGATAAATTTAGCTCAGACTTTACACCCTTATCTCCCCCTAACTTTCCCCATCATATTAACAAATTTGCATCCCACCCAGATCACTTTTGAACAAATCCTGAAGGCTCTCTTCAAGACCAGAAACACTAGCTGCATGGGTCCAGAGAATGTGCCAGGCTGCTTTCTAACAACCAGAAAGCACAATAGTATAGACTCATAATTGAATCTATTCGATGTCAGCATCTCCACTGGATTCATGCTGGAGATCTGAAAAACTGTTGTAGTCATCTCCACAACGGAGGGCCCACCACTTACCCCAGAAACTGTAAAGCTATAAGACTTACCAGCCATATCTGTAACACAGTAGAAGACATCATTATGGAACTTCAATACCATCTTAAATTCTGGCATTATCAAACAAGCTAATCAAACTAAATGTAAACCCCTATAGTACCCACTGCATAGCAAACTGTCTCACTGACAGAACCCAGCCTATTGCTGTAGAGGGCACACTCAAATTGAAAGAGGTCAATACTAGTGGTATCCCACAGGATCAGTCCTTGCACCATTTTTGTTTGCTATTTACTTCTCAGATGTCAACATACTTCTCAACCCGCAGAAATTGAAAACAGGAACAAAAGCCCTTCAAATGTAGGTACATCCAACTAAACATATGGACATCTAATTAGCATAAAATGTCAGTACCAAATAACACATAACTCTTGCCACTTTCAGTAGGAATGTAGGATACTACTCAGAAACACATTTAAAAACAGAGAGTGACAAAAATGATGGCAATATATAAGCACATCATCAAAGAGACAGTGTAAAATCTGTAGACTTTAATGAACTGCATTGCAAAATTGTTCCAAGCAAGATTATTTCCTTTTGCTTCAGATAAAGGGCGATAAAATATGTTTGTCCTCTTTCTTTAAATTACTGTTGCCACTAGTATGCTGATTATGTAGTGTGGCTTTATATGCGCTAGACAGCTTCACAAATAACATGTGACGAGAGGAATTCAGAAAATTGAGTGAAGGGTTAAATTAAGCATGGCAAGTGGGACATAACTCCAAAAATAGGGCTACCACTTGCAGGGATTACATCAGGCCTGCAAATAGAAACAGTTCTCAAAAATAAGGACATTTGAGAAGTCTGGATGTCAAGGCCAATGTCAATGGCCTTTGGCTGACCAAGATTGTAGATGACTGCAAACATGAAGTTGTCATAAACTCTCCAAATGACATCCACAATCTCCAGAAGGGTCTAACTTGTACATACAAGATGTGCTTAAATTATGGCCCTAAGCTAAATGCGAAGAAATGTAATATGTGTCCTTTGGCAAAAATGGGCACCCTTGCACCTACCCAATAGATGACACACCTTTAAAAACTGGCACAGTTATCATTTACATCAGCACTTTCAGTGACAATGGGCTATTCTTTAATCACCATGTATCCACTGTAATTTAGAAATCCTTATATATAGACAAACTGATTACTAGGGTATATCTTCTAGGTCAAGGGAAATTATTATCCTTCACTGTTCCTCCCTAATCAGATCCATAGTAGAATACAATGTCCCTTTCAGTATGTACTCATCTGAACATGTGACTCGTCTTAAAAGGCAGCAGTGTTTCCTCATTAAGGCAGTCAACAGCATATCTTCCTTGTGCTAAACAGACCATTTTAAAGCACTTTCTCTCTTTTCAAAGGAAAAGAGGGCCTGCTTGCAAAATGGATATCTTCCTTAAAGAATCTGTATTTTATGAATAGACTTCCCCTATATGTAAAGCTCCCTGACCCTCTTTAATACCGATGTGGACAAAAGGATGGGATGCCATAAATTCAGTGGCAGCTGGTGACTTCAAATCAAAGGGGGGCTGCAGGAGACACCTGAATGGGTGGGGTCAACGGGAGGGGGTGTGATCAACTAGAAATTGGAGGAGCTATGCTCAAAACCACAAAAACTGTAACTTTAATTAAATACGATGCCCTTGGTGCCAAACCATCATTATGAGAGTACAATCAAGACAAAATGAAGTGTAGAAGAAAAAAAAATATTTCAATGCATTGGCTGCATGACAGCTTACTTAATATCTAGATGGAAACAAAAAGGTTGTGAGGCATGAAAAAATAAATTACTTTTTAAATACATTACTGGAATGCCAGTCAAAATCAAGTATAAGAAAAACAAGCAGCACTCAACGCAACCACTTCTCCTTGTACTGCAGTTCTAATTATAATTTATATTCAGCTTTATTAAAGTACCAAGTAACATGCTGAAAGTAATAATCTCTGTAATACCCCCACTTGTAAAAATGTTTCTTATCCAAAAAAGACTTGCTGCCTGACAACAACTATCTACTTGTTTCATGGGAAAAACATGATCAAAGTAAAAAATGAAAAGCAAACAAGAAACAAGCTCAAGATACATTGCTTAAAGGATTACTGCACAGGTTATGGACCACACACGATAGATTGGCATTCTGTTTAGTTTACAGGTAAAGCCTGCAAAGATGACTGCAAGTCTCCAACAAATGTAATGAGCTTCTTAATGTAATCCTGCCCTTTATTACAAATACTGTCATATGCATTTCAATACCCAAGGCTTATACATTGTCTAGCTATGTAAGTATTCTCTGCATGGCAACAACAGAAAGGCTTTCAATGTTGGCAATTCTTTAACAGTATGCTTATTAAAGCTTACTTGCATCTTAAAATCTCAGACAAGCTTACCTGATGGTCATTAAAGCATTGCTAATGAAAGACAGAGCAACAGGCACTTTCTGAATGATAATAAGCATAAATCAACAGTATAAAAATATGACAGAAACCAGAACATTCTGCAAAATCAAGGACAGATGAAAAGCCACTGTAGTACTTGTGTCTACCTTAAATGGGGGGGGGGGTACTCTGCACATTTACACTGCATAACTGCTTCTTTCCTTGCCTGGACACACCCAGAGTCACTACATGGGGGAGTGGGGTGCAACAAGTATGTCATAATTTGAAATGTCTCTGTCTGACTGTGATGGCCCTGACACATTTATCATACCTCTCAACCTCAGAGCAAGAAATCTGGACAACGCCATATATATAGAAGTGGGACAAATGCCCAAAAATAAAGACAATTTTTAAATATTGCTTTTATAAACTTAGAAAGATAATAGAATAGTAGGTCTTGCATTAGTATGAATTTTCTGAAGGGTATGAAATCTGAAACTCAAATGTCTGTCATTATTTTTTAACTTTGGTCTTTAATGATTTGCCACTAATTTGCCAAAAAACACAATTTTATGAAAAATGGACCAAAAATGTGATGCAAAAATATAAAATAGCCACACAATACAGCTGGGAGCCTGTCAAAGAAGGGACACTTTTTTAATATTAGTACTGCTAACTTGAGCAGCTGACAAAATAAACAAATCTGCACATGCATTTCTGAAATAAAAGTAATCTATAACTGATTATTACAGTTAGTTATTAATTGTAAGCCCTCCATGTTTTCTTCCAAAATTGCCATTTTGCAGAGGGATTATTAGGGGAATAGCAACATTTTGAGACAAAATCGGGGATAGTTGAGATGTTTGTATATGCCTAATTCTATAAAGCAATTTATTTGCACGTACCTCTCAACCTGTTAATGCAGGAAATCTGGACAAGGCCAAATATACTGGGGGAACATATAAACAGTACTAAAAATTGCTCTTGTATAAACCGAGACAGTTGATAGAATAACAGGTCTTGCTTTAGCATGCATTTTTCTGAAGGTTATGAAGTCTGAAACTCAATGTCTGTCATTATTTAATGAGTTAATTCCTAAATGATTTGTCAGAAAACCAGGAACAAACCAAAAATAATAAGCAAAAATCTATTCATTCTGTGAAAATCTGGATAGTTGAGAGGTATAGTTCAGCCGGGGCTGTCTTTGAGTTTGCTGCCCTTCCCCCTCACAAAATCATGGTCGAATGGAGCCTCTCCCTGCAGCCATTCCAATGAACCATTACTTGGGTATTTCACCCCATTTGTCATAAACACTAATGTGCATATGCTTTACTTCTACAATGATTTGGACTTCATTTGAAAGTTTTATTTTGCATTTTACAGCACAAACACTAAGACATCTGCTAAACAAAACAATGAAAACAGACTTAGCATTAAAACTTCTCTGCCCTTGAAACTCACAGTCATTGAAACAGCATTAAAACATACACATTCAAATAAAATGCATCTGGCCAGTGGCAGATAAAAATTAACTCTGGGCTGTTTTCAAATCATAGGCCCCTTGCACATGAAACATACATGTGTTTGTTGATACCCCTTCAACCTGTATTAAGTTATATTCCTTGTATAATACAGTATAATTGTTAGAGGGCATTTTAAATGTATTATTTTGAACATTTTTCCAGTAAACAATGAAAGAAAATGCATGCACCAATAATGACAAAGCTGCCCAATTCAAAACATTTCCATCATAAAAGTCTAGTCAAATTTCTATAATCCACCAGTATCAGTAAATATGCACTATCTCTGCAGAAGTAAAAGTCATCTAAATAATTCCACATTAAAAAGATCTGTAACTAATGAAGAGGTTGCTGCTAGCAAACAACTTTATATTTCATTGTTTCATCTACAAATAAAGTGCCTGTTGCCCTTGAGGAATAAATTGCCTATGTTACATTACAAAAAATGATAAGATAGTAATATTGCAATAAGGAATGGATGGAGAACTGATAATAGGTTCATAGATACTAGGTATCTTCACTAAAGAGGACATTCTCAGGACTGCAGCATCTATCCCCATTAAAAGTACAACACAGTACAGTATCAGCAATGCATGTACATACTGTGGGAGTAGAACCCACAGCCATCTTCATCAAAAGCAAGTATTCAACCTGTTATGCTATTAACAATGCAAGCAGATGTAGCAGAAGCAGCACTAAACTTCTCTTCCCCTGAAGCTCTCAGTTCCTTGTAAAATCCACACTATACTCAACTGTATCTCTCAACTTTGCAGCACAAGAAATCTGGAAAAAGACAAAATTTATTGGGTGGGGGACAAAAGCCCAAATACCATGGACACATTTTAAGCATTGCCTGTGTAATCTTGGAAAGTTGCTAGAATAAAGTGTTGTGTTACTGCCATATGTTTCACTGCCAAGTCGTGAACCCGGGACCCTGTACACTACAGTCAGAGCAACATACCACTATGCCAAATCAGCTGCTTCTTGAAAGCTAGGAAGACTGCAACTTAAATGACTATCATTTAGTGAATTCAGTTCTCACTATATTTCTCAACCTCTTAGCACAAAACACCTGGACAAAGCCAATAATGGGGGAATACAGCCCCCAAAGAAATTCAGTGAATTCAGTTCTCACCATAGCTCTCAACCTCTTAGCACAAAAAACCTGGACAAAGCCAATAATGGGGGCATACAGCCCCAAAAATAGGGACACATTTCAAATATTGATCTTATAAACTTAAAAACTTTCTAGAATAAAAGGTTTTGTGTTACCATGTATTTTCTGAAGAATATGAAGTCTGAAATTTAAATGCCTGCCATTATTTAGTGAATTCAGTCCTTCACTGATGACAAAAATCTAGAAAACCACAGATTTTATGAGGAACAGAACAGAACAAAAACATGAGGCAAAAATCTGGACTGTTTTCACAAGTGGTGGTGGGTAGGGAATTCAAGCTGTTGCTACCTGTACCCAATGTACAGGGTTTGAGCCTGAGTAGCTCTAACCTAACCATCCACATTATACTATTAAAAATGTTTCCCTACCACAACTACTATAGAAGACAAATGAACATAGATCAGACACAATACCAAACATGAATGCCAAAAACATGCAATACTCTAAATCTATCCCCTTACCTAGCCCTTACTGTTCTCACAGACACTTGTACATGCACACTGTATGCTATAATGCAATCTCTTCCACAACCATCGTTTTTTTCTATCAAACATTAATTTTCATGCTCACTCCTACTTACCTTACCTGCATTCACTGTATACAATTTTAATTCAACCATTTCAGATTCACACATATGTGCAGTCACTGTTTTTTTACACAGACACACACACACACACACACACACACACACACACACACACACACACACACACACACATTAATTAAACAAAAAATAAACTCACTTTACCACTTTGGAAAATCTCCAATCCTAATTATTCATGCACACCTCTTAAACTATAACTTTCCCAATTAAAAAAGTGCTGTATCTACTTCGACAGTGACAGACACCATGCAAAGTCAAAAGGCAAAAACACTAAACTTTAGAATTCTCCATTGCATTGGAAATAAAATGATCTGGCTGTTAAGAGGCCCCTGTTAGTGGATTTGAAAAGAAGTGACAACATCGACAACTAACTGAAAACAGTTACTCAGTATGTAAACATAACAGTGTTTAGGGCAAGCAAGTAGACATGCCAGTTTTTATTTATTGAATTACTCTGAGAATGTAGTATTTTGTTTCCTCTACCTCAATAAGTTAAAAAATGAGTGACTGTCTGTCTCCGGGTCTAATTGAGTAAGTGTAAGTCACAAATTCAAAGTCTTTCTAACTCCGACCGTATTCCGTAAGCAAGCCAAAAATAAAAGTTGTTTAATGGTTAACCGTCCACCGTAGAAAGTAAAATAAGCATCCAAGCACTGTGCTTCTAGTAGTAGTACTGATTGTTTCTCGCTCTCTTTTTCTGGAAGAGAGCGAATACCAATCAGTAGCTATACAGCTGTCTGCGTCACATACGTGACTGCGGACGTAGCAGTCCGACCCCCTTCTGTTTTCCTGTGCGGTTAACTGCATAACCTTCTGGGCATCACACTGATGCCTTTTTCTTTCCTTAATCTGGACTGCAGTCCAGATTTAGAATTAGAGAGATTTATTTAAAAAAAAAAACGGAACTCAATGAGCATGCGCAGTCCGGTTCCGGGTCTGTGCAAGTCAGTCGGATTTTCTTAGAGACTCAGCCACCAGCCAGCAGTAAACATTAAATAATTTATAAATATATATAAATATATATTTTTTAAACTGTTCTTTTCAACTGGGGGGGGGGGGGACTGCAGTCCTGCAGTCCAATGGCATGAGCCACCACTGCATAAATTCACCACTGGTCTGGCTACTCAAACCGTTTTTAAAAGCGGATGAAATTAAGAATCAGTTTTTCATGTCATAGGGTACTGACGATCTTGAAGCTAGGCTACAAATAATCAACAGCCTTGTATGAACCTATGACAATATGAAATCTGCCAAGCTGGATGTTATTATTCATAAATGAAATATGTGTAAGTAGAGCTGCAGGCTTTTCCTCCTGTAAGTGCAAAGGATCACAATGTCATACTTTGTGAAATAAGACAGATCTGTGGTACTGCAACTTCAGAGAAAATGCTTAGAGATGAATATTCACTGCATGCTTGAGACAGGTGCAAATATGAAAGGATGACCTTTGATCTTTAATCTCTGGAAATGGAGAAAAGTATTCTAAATAGGCCCAGCTCTATATGTCCACAACTATTAAGATATAAAAAATGTGAGCTGAGGAGAAAGCATGTTCAGAAAAAAGAATCTTCTTAAATCATTAAGGGCACAAAGACTTCCTTAATAGTCAACTAAAAAAAGTTAATTATTGAAAAGGTTAGGCTTTAGACTTCCTAACTAGTCAAAAAATAAGTTAATTAATGAAAAGGTTATGCTCTATAAAGATGGTAAGTTACTCCAGTCTAATAATATTGAGGGGAAACAAATCTTAATTCAAGTTAAAGGAAATGGTAACAGAAATGTATTAATAAGAACTGTACAAAGATGTTAGGCTATTTCAATCCAATAATTTGAGGTACAACAAATCTTGTTACTGGCGATAGGAAATAGTACCAGAAACTCATTAACAAAAATGTAATCTAGTTCATCTTTACCGGGACAGAACTTTCTTTTGTTAGTAAAATAAGTCATAAGAAAGGCACTAAGAAGCCATTTTACATTTTTTTGGCAGAGGACACATGGAACAGTATTGTTAAAAGGGGTTTCTGTGTTTATGCTTAAATGTGTCATTTGTCATCTAGACTGTTCTATGAAACAGTGTTCCTCCTGCATGAATATAATATTTATCTCATAACAGCTGCCCCTGCTTTTTGTCACTTTCTGCCTGATTTATGAAAGTACTTGTTATAGTACGCTACCTTTGTTTTATAATAATGTCTCACATCTGTTAGTCATTTTCCATTTGCAAGTAATTTTGTCAATCATTTAACTCTTTTCCTAGTTAATGAGCATTAAAGTAATGTAGTATTTTTCTTAATTTGGAGATATTTTCTGAGCTACTGTTAAATGCAAAACAGTATAGTTGTTTAAGTAAACATACCCTAACAGTACATGCTCTGACAGATCACTGTTGCAGTTGCCTAAGATATTTTATAGGTTCATAGGTAGGTACTAGGCTATCTGCCCAAGGGCATTTATAAGCCTAGCCAGAGTGTGTCAGCTTTCACTGCCCCATTGATTAATTAACTGAGCCTCTGTCAAGAAGAGACAATGAAGTGATCCCAGGGGCGTATTTTCTGTTACCCATCCACTCGTCAATGTTTCTCTTGAAGAGTGTAAGTGAGGGGCTCTGCCTAATGTAGTTAGGAATTTTGTTCCAAAGCATGGGGAATCTCTGTGACAGGAATCTATCCTTCCAGCATGTTCTATTTATTGTTGTGGCGAGGATTAGCTCACTAGAGCGAGTGGCTCACAGTGACTTGGATTTCTTTAGTTGGAGCATGTCCATCAATTCTGAGTTGGACATGGCTTTGTAAGTCAGGCTGAGATCACCTCTGAGTAAGCGATATGCCACTGACTACAGATGGAGTTTTTCCAGTCAGGCTGCATAGGACATATGTTTGAGGCCAGTAATCCTCTTGGTGAGGTACTTTTGTGGTCTTTCCAGCTGTTGGAAGTGTCTTGTGAGGTACATCCCAAATAGTGCATTGTACTCTATGATAGGTCTGATGAGTGACGAGTAGAGGTGCACTATAACCTCTTTATTTCTAGATGTGAACCCTTTAGTAATTAGATGGGCTACATAGAAGCTTTTCCTAACTACTTTGGCCATATGATTGTCAAAGGAGAGATTACTATCTACCTGGGTCCCTAGACTTCTTATTACCTCTTCTGTATTAAGGGGGCTGCCACCTATGTGGTAATTCATGGGTGTTTTGTTTTTCCCAAACGGGATGACTATGTATTTTTTGGCATTTAGCTTGAGACCATGACTTTGACACCAGGTGTCCGTCTCAGTAAGGCCCATTTGGAGAATGTCCGTGTCAGCCGGAGAGTCAGTTATGCCTCCCAGTTTGCAGTCATTGGCGAACTTGGTTAGCCATAGTCCTCCTGTGTTTGCCTATACTTCTGAGAAGTATATGCCAAACAGTAGGGGTCCCAGGACCGAGCCTTGTGGGACACCACTTGTGACTGGTTTAGAGTCGGACCTGGAGCCCGCTATTCTTATCGTGTGAGTTCTGTCTGCAAGTCAGTTGGCAACCCATCTCATGAAGTAGGGGTTTGTGTTCAGGCTGGTGAATTTATCTATAATTCCCGAGTGGGGAATGGTGTCAAAAGCCTTGGCGAGGTCAAGGTAGGCTGTGTGAACCACCTTTCCCTCATCTATGGCCTTGATGACTGCCTTGAAGACGTCAACCAGGTTTAGTAGGCATGATCTTCCCTTAACAAAGCCAAACTGGGTCAGGTCAAGTGTTTTCAGGTTCCCAATGTCTTTGTTAATGAGTTCCATGATGATGCGCTCCATAGCCTTGCAGACCTGGCTAGTCAGGCTTATGGGGCAATAGTTACCAGGGTCAGTTGTGGCCCCTCCTTTGTGGAGCGGAATAACCATTGCTGTGCACCATTCTATGGGCATGTAGCCTGTGGAGAGGCTGAGGTTGAACAGTGTGTTTAGGTGGGAGGATAGTTCATTCTGTAGTTCATGCAAGACGCAGCCTGGGACACCATCTGGCCCCATTGATGCTGTGCTTTTGGCTTTTGAAAGGGCTGTTTTCACTTGTGCATCTGTGATTTCTGGGACACTACACTTTTCTGGTATTGTTGTGGGCCCTTTTGGGGGTGAGAGTGGGGTGAAGTTTGCACTGAATCTATCTGTCAGGATGTCGGCAATATCAGTAGGTTCAGTATATTTTGTGCTATTTTGCACTAGCTCAGAGCATATCTGCAAGTTGCCACTTAGATCCTTGACATAGCTAAAAAAGGCTTTATGGTTATCTTTTGAATCATTGGCTATTTTTCTTTCGAAGTTAGCCTTGGATGATTTTATGAGGGACCTTAGTTTCTTATTGATACTGATCAGGGATGTCTTTCCTTCTTGGGATTTGCTTTTTTCTGAATTAGTTTCCTCCTTCTATTGTATAGCCTGTTTATAGCAGGGGTCCACCAGACTCGTTTCCTTCTCTTAGGGGAATGAGTCTTGGTTTTGCTAGGGATGGCATGATCCATGCATCCTTGTAGGTGCTCATAGAGTTCATTTGTAAAGGTTCCTGCATCTTGGACACTATTATCCTTTAGCGTGGAGGCTGTGAAACTTACCAGCTCTGTCTTAAGTAAGGTGAAGTTTGCTATAGAAAAGTTTTTCACTGTGGTTTCCTTGGTTGGGGGTGGTGGTGTGGTGTGGACATCCAGAGTGATTAGTTTATGGTCTGACCTAACCAGTGACAGGTTGACCTCCGGTGCGGAACACCTGTCGCCCATGTTGGTGATGGCTAGATCCAATATGCTTTCACCGCTGACAGAGGAGTTTACCAGCTGAGCCAGGGCATTTGAGTTGATAAATTCTAGGAAGCGCTGGACCTGGGAGTTTGTACTTGAGTAGTTTTCCCAGTTAATGGTAGGGTAATTGAAATCGCCCAATATCAGGGTATTAGGTAGGACCTTCATGTTTTCCAGTGTCTCCAGAAAGGCGGAGTGGTGGTCCTAGGTCATGGAGGGTGATCAGTAGCAGGCCACAATTTGCATTGCAGATTTGCCTGATGTTAGTTGTACATGGACGATCTCGGAGGTATCATCCTGCGCCACTAACCTGGAGGTGTAGGTATCCTTGATGAATATGGATACACCCCCTCCTTTTGTGTTTTGGTCCATGTTCTGTGGCTGAAATGTGTGGTATGAGTTGTAGCCCAGTAGTGCTGGGGTGCTCTGTGGAGCCTTGAACTAGGTTTCAGTTACTACACAAATGTCGATGTTCTCCATACTAAGGAGTGATACTGCAACAGTGATCTATTAGAACAGCTACTATTGTGGTAAGTTTACTTACAAAAAAGAACTATGTTCAACATTTCAATCACTGTTGTAGTAGACTAAGATATTTAGGTCAGTTAGCAAAGCCTGATCTGAACCTGAAAAAGGAAACCAATTTGTAGTGATTTGTAAATGTGTGAATAGTTCTATAGTCCATCCCTTTTCAAAAGGTCACCAAAGCAGCCAAATCCCCTGTGGAATGGGCCCATAACCCTGCCTGGAGGTGGGTTGTTATTGTGAGTATACCAAAAGACAATAGCATGAAACAAACATCTGGAAATAGTCTGCTTTGACACTGCTGTCTCTCCTCTTACTATTATAAGAGATAAATAGATGATCAGCTTTTCTGAAGGCTTGAGTTCTGTCTAGGTAGTATCTGAGTTGACTGTGGACATCCAGAGGGTGACAAATCTTTTTTCCCTTGTTCTTAAGGTCAGTAAAGAAGTCATTAAGATTAATAGTCTGGCTCTAATTAAACTCTGAGATTACTTTAGGTATCAAAGAATGATTAGCTCTCAAAGAAACCCTGTCCTTGTGAAAATAAAAGTCAGAGCAATGAGAAAACACTCTACCATGCTAACTCATCAACACCTATGTTGGGTGGAATGGCAGACTTCTAGCAGCCTACACACAACCTTGCATTCCAGATCATTTTTTTGAAAAAGCAACTTAAAAGTATAAGATAAATAAATGTAAATATTTTGTGAACAATAAAATGTTTTACAATGGTACCTACAGCATTGTTATCAGTGAGAAGTATTCCTTACAGTGATAACAGTCAGAGTACTCATAATCTTTCCATAAACAGCATAGTATATTATAATGCTGACAGACCCAGAATTATATTTTTTGCTAACTTTTGACAAATTGTCATATCTTGGAAACTGGACAACCTATATATATATATATATATATATATATATATATATATATATATATATTGTTGCACCACTTTAGTTAATCAGATATAAGCTTTCGCTTAACAATAAGAGATTCCTTTCTTGTGATTACTGAGATATTTACAGACGTGAAAACATGCTTAATTTTATAATTAGCGATATTAATAGTAATGAATATCTCTCATGTGCAACTTACAGTGCAAATATCAATGGCAGCTTTCTACAGTAACATCTAATGTTTTACCCGATACCACGCAACAGTTTTAAGTCACTTGGTTTTTGAAGTATTAAGTACATGTGGAAATATTGCTTATTTTCATAAGTACTAATAAACAACTAGCAATATCTCCAGTATAGTGTGATATA
The DNA here is from genome assembly GCF_019279795.1 of Protopterus annectens. Taxonomy (NCBI): domain Eukaryota; kingdom Metazoa; phylum Chordata; order Ceratodontiformes; family Protopteridae; genus Protopterus; species Protopterus annectens. The sequence goes on along the minus strand of NC_056737.1, from coordinate 1,990,319,001 downwards.
AATGGACAGTGATAATGGTTTCTCCTGTCTTCCACCATGGAATATCACACCATACAACTCAAAAGCATGCAGGTCTTTCAGTTATGAAAATATGAGCATAAATATGAAAATATGAATAAGTGGCAAACAGTGATTCATTTCTCTACTACAGGATAGCCCTTCTGTCTCTTTAGAAGAGCCCTGGATATCAGTGTCAATGGTAGAAAAACATACAGGAACATCTGTGTCCATAGGAATAAGAAGGCATCTGTCCCTACAAATACCTGGCTTTGAGTGGAAAAACTCAGAAAGAAATTGGGCAACATCTCTACTTTGCCTGGGAGAAGAAAAGCTCTTCTTGTGCTAGAATCAATCAGTCATCCCAGAAATGCAATTCTGTGAGAATGGATGGCAAAATATTTTTTGTAAGATGATACGAAAACCTAGGCTAGGTGACTCTGACCAGTTGCTAAAGACTCTTAACAGCTGGAGAAAGAGTCTGCAAAATAGGACAATTGTCCAGATATGGAAATATGTGAATACTTTGAAGTCTACAATAAATAATTACTGGAGCCAGTCACTTCGTAAATACCCTTGGTGAGGGCTGGCCTTAGCCCAATTAGACTAATCTGGCCCAATAGGGACTTGCTCCCTCAGGGGGCCCCACACTAGACTATGACAGGGCCATTATGCCTTACATGACCCAGCAATTTGTCTAAGAGACATCACTGCAGAACTTAAAATCATTTTCTACTGTAGCCATAGCAGTTGGAGAGTTACAGCTTCATTAGTGGAGCAGACAGCACTTCCCATAATGTATTGCATTAGTGGCTAGTCCAGTATTATTAGTAACTGCAGCTTCCATGCCTCTTGTGTGACTTACACTGTTAGCTGATCACATTCCTTTAGCAGTCATTTACTGTTGCTGAGTGATCAACATTGTCTTCAACCCAAAACTGGTTGGATTAACCATCTGGTTTTATGTACCACTCTAGGATTATTTTGACCACTGACAGACGGTTACCATTTTTTTCTTTTATACTCTCTTGTGATATGGGTTTTATGAATGGATGTTAATGAATAGACTTACAAGGAATAACTGTGTAGTAGCCAGTCTCAGACAGCATGAACATAAACACTATTAAGTATAAAAAATGCAGATACTGTGATGAGAGGTAACTTCAGATCACTAAGACTTGTGGCAGAATGTTACAAATTCAGAAGTATGGTAGAGGAATGCTTTTTGTAGTCATAGATAAGAGCAAAATAATCTCAGAGAAATAAATTATGAGGTGTGCGTGCTGAGTGGAGGGAAACAGAGGTGGATACAAATGATTAATTTTGCTGAAAATGTTTAAACAGTAACACAGCAGAAAACAAGGGAAAAAAATAACAATAAACTTTAGTCAACATAAATGCATTAGTGGTAATGTAAGAGCAACAATGGAAAAAGGTATAAGTCAGGAAATTATGTATTATAAATGAACACAAGTAGATGTGATACAAGAATTCAGTCTGTAAAATAAGTTGTAAAATAGGTAGGAAGTCTACTTGCAAACTGTTATAATCTCATATAGTATAACTGTTGACCTTTCTCTACCTCGCGATACAATAACGTTTGTGTCACAAAATCAGTTGTTGATTGAAGTGCAGTGCCTGCTGTGACTGTAAAGTCTGATTTTTGACAGGCAGACTCTGTTACAATTTGTGCAGGTGTAGTGGACACCTGGCTATGTAGGTATTGAAGCTGTTCTCTGCCATTTGCACTCTTGCTTCTCCTCCCACAGCTCCTTTCTCTTCTTCTCACTTGTCTGGCTACCTGTCTTGACGGACAGTCTCCAAGTGATGCGGTCTGTGACAGTGGCTTCCCAGCCTGTTGGACTGATGTTGTCTGCCTTCATGTCATGCTTGCAGACATCTATGAAGCACAGAATGGGCCTTCCTATGGGTCTGGAGCCAGTGTCAAGCTCGCCATACAGAAGGTCTTTGGGGATTCAACTGCTCTGCATACGAGTGACATGAACAAGCCAGCACAAGTGCCTTTGGGAGAGCAGGGAAAACATGCTTGATATCCCTGCCTGCTCTAGGATGTCCTTGTTTGGAATGTAATCCTGACAGCTGATGCCCAGGATCCTTCTGAGGCAGAGTAGATGAAATGCATTAAGTCTGCATTCTTGGCAGAGTACAGGGTCCATGTTTCACTACCATAGAGCAGTGTGATAAGCACACATGCTTGATACACCTACATCTTAGTGTTGATGGTGAGCCTGGAGTTGTGCTGTTAGGTGTGCCATTGCTGTTGCTGCCTTACAAATCCAGGTATTCAGCTCAGCATCCAGGGAGAGGTTGATGGCAATGGTGAAGCCCAGGTAAGTGAAGTCCTTCACCACCTCGAGAATGTGATCACCAATGAAGATGCAGGGGCTGCAGCTGACATCCTGGCCGATGATGTTAGTCTTTTTGAGGCTGATTGTGAGGCTGACCTCTCTGCAAGCACCAGTGAAGGAGATTATGAGGCACTGTAGAGCTTCCTCAGGGTGAGCAGTCAGGGCAGTATAATCTGCAAACATTATCTCTCTCATCAGTACTGTCCACACCTTGATCTTCACTCGAAAGTGTACAATGTTGATGAGATTACCAACACTTCTAGTGTGGAGGTATATGCCATCTTCAGACTTGTTAAAGGCATGAGACAGTAACAGAGAGAAAAAGATGCTGAAGAGTGTTGGAGCAAGTACACATCCTTGTTCACTCCACTTCTGACTGGGAATGGGCCTGAGGAGGAGCATCATATTGTACGACACCTTGCATGTCCTTGTGGAAGGATGTAATCATTCTCAGAAGTCTGGGAGGACATCCAATCCTCTGTAGCAGGGGGAAGAGGGAACAGGACATGCTGGAGGGATAGATTCCTGTCCCAGAGACTTCTCATACTCAGGAACAGGCTACCCATCTATGTCAAGAAAAGTTCTTCATTAGCACTCTTCAAGAAAAATCTTGATGAGTGGATGGGAAATAGGAAATGCACCCCAGGGATCACTTCTGTGTCTCTGCTCGACAGTGGCACAGGAAAATAACTTTCTTGGTAGCGTAAGCCAGGGAACCTTGTTGGCTAGGCTTATGTAGGCCCTTGGGCCAATAGCCTAGTACCTACCTATGAACCTGCTGACCAAGTCGAATGCCTTAGTTAGATCCAATGAAGGCAATGTACAATGATTTCCTTTGCTCATGATACTTTTCTTGCAGCTGCCTTAGTGAGAAGATCATGTTGATAGTAGATCTTCCCACTATGAATCCACACATCCACACTGAGCCTCAGAGTAAACACATTCTGTGAGTGATTGCAGCCTGTTCAGAACTATGCAGGTGATGGTCTTCTCAACAACACAAAGGAGGGATATTTCATGGTAGTTGTTGCAGTCATGGTCTCCTTTGTTCTTATACAGCATGATGATGTTAGCATCATGCATATCCTGGGGCACTGTTCCTTTCTGTCAGCACTTTATCAGGCACTCATGCAGGTGGTTGAGGAGAACACACTTCTTGCCAACCTTGATGACCTCTGGGGGAATGCCATTCTTTCCTGGAGATTTATCACAGGCAAGGGGGTCGATGGCTTTGCTAGCTCTTCTACAGCAGGTGGATCATGAAGCTCTTCCCTGATAGGGAAGAGGGTTGTGTTTTCAACTGCTGCATCTGTGAGAATGGTCTCCTTTGAGTAGAGCCCCTGGTAATGGTCTGTCCGTCCTCCATCTCTTTGCCTCAGTCTGTAATGACTTCACCAGAGGCAGACTTCAGGGGTGTAATTTTGACTGTACTGGGGCCAAAGGCTTTCTTCATGCCCTCATACATGGCATGGATGTTGCCAGAGTCAGCAGTGAGTTGGATGCTATGACAAAAATTTAGACACTAGTCGTTGGCACATTGTCAAGTGATCCACTGGGTGCCATTTCTGGCCTTCCTGAGTGCAGCTAGAGTCACCTCTGAAGGTTTCCTCTTGTAGTTGACCAGTGCTGCTCACTTGGCTGTGAGTGCGGGTTCAGTCTCAGAGATTCCTGCTTTAAACCACTCTGGATTCTGCCTCTCTCTTTTGCCAAAGATATCCATGGCAGACTTGTAGATGGTGTCATGGATATGATTCCACCTCACTTCAACACTGCTTTGTGGGCAGTTCTTGAGGGCCTCTGCAACACTATCAGCAAAATGCTCGTGCATGTCTGACATTGATGTCCTGTCAGTGTTGCTACGAGGGCATGCTTTCTGTTTTGAGTGGTGGATTCATTTGGGCTGGAGATGCACCTTGCTACCAACCAGGGAGTGATTGGTGTCACAGTCAGCACTGTGATAACTGCTGGTGACAAAGGCACAGTTTAGTAAGTGTCTTCTAGGTGCCATGATGGGACCTTGGGTGTCTCCACGATACTCTATGGTTAGGCTTGGTGGCAAAGAATAATACATGTTTATTAAAATAAGTAGAAATGTAGGGCAGCCAAGGTGGTGCAGCGATTAGCGTTGCCACCTCACAGCAAGAGGTTCTCTGGTTTGATTCTCAGCTGGGGTGCCTTCTGTGCGGAGTCTGCATGTCCTCCCTGTGGTCGCGTGGGTTTCCTCCGGGTGCTCCGGTTTCCTCCCACATCCCAAAGACATGCAGTAGGTGGATTGGACACTCTAAATTGGCCCTAGGTGTGAGTGTGTGTGTGTGTGTGTGTGTGTGTGTGTGTGTGTGTGTGTGTGTGTGTGTGTGTGTGTGTGTGTGTGTGTGTGCCTTCTGTGGAAGGTTGGGCATTGGGCTGGCAACTTGACACTGTAAAAACTCCACTGCCAATCATGAGCGGACAGATGATCCACTGTGGCAACCCCTAACTGGGAAAAAGCCGAAAGAAGATGAAAGAAGAAATTAAAATAAGTAGAAATGCAGTTACACAAAAGACAATTGCATAAACAAAAGAGCAGAATGTGCTGGTCATGCAGAGGTTATGGTAAGAGCATAACTTTAGCATTCTCTGCCCATTCTGATTCAGCCTGCCAATGCCAAACTGTCCGATGCTGCTGGGCCAGGAATCATGGTCATCTCCAACTTGGGCACTGAGGTCTGCAAGCACCAACAGGTGTTCTGTGGTAGGTATCCCCCTGATAATGGTCTCAGGCTCCATGTAAAACTCATCCTTTCACTCAGATGAAAAGAGTGTCAGAGCATAAACACTCAGGATGGTCACTGGGCCTGAAGATGTTGAGGAGGAGAGAGATAGATAGAGAGCGAGAGGATAAGAACTGTGCCTTTTGATGGCAGTTCAGTTGAGGACAACAGGGAATTTCTCACTGCAAAGCCAATGCCATGTAGTCGCTGCTCCTCCAGTTCCTTCCCCTGCCAGAAGAACATGAAGTCTTATTCTTTGAGGCTACCATTTGCTGGAAGTCTATTCTACTGCAGCACAGTAATATTGATGTGGAGCCTCTTGAGTTCACGATCTATGATGGCTATTTTCCTGGAGTAGTTGACCTGGTGAAGATCATCAGAGAGGCTAGGGCATAATGTCCTGACATTCCAGCTTGCAGTTGCAATATTGGTAGTTTACTTTTCTTTTTTTTAATTTCCTGATGCAGAATTTTTCAGCCTGCTCTTCAGTATTTACCTTAGCTGCAAGTACCTATTGAAGCAGGTGGCTGTGGTGGGTCAGCATCTTACTGGCAGGCAATAGCTGACCAGTGTGATTACGATGGTCTCTCCCATTGTCAGAGACAGTCCCCAGTGTCTGAACTTATGCCAATCAATCTGGACTTATAACTCATAACTGCTGTCTCCCATGTTGTTTCTGATGCTGTGATTAGCTGCACTGAAGTGACCTCTCCAGGATGCAAGCCTGGGCAAAGTATATGGAGATCCTGAGATGCCCAGTGAACAGGATCCCCCTCTCGGCCTCACTGATGTGGCCCAAAGGAATGCAGAGTGATATGTTTAGCATCAGCTTGGCTGTAGGAGTTGACTGAAGGAAGTCAGAGTTGACAAGCTGCCGCCTTAGGGGCTCCACTCCAGATTTTCTGTTGAGTTTACTCCCATAGCCTTTTCTTCTCCCAAAGATGTCCACAGGGCAGCGGAGCCATCATGCAATGGCCCGATTGTGGGTTTGAAGTCAGAGATGCCTTCTTCTAGATGAACTGCCTGAGAAGGCTGACAGGCTCCATCTGCGTGGGTTTGGAGTCAGAATTTACCTTCTCCTAGGCTGGCTGCCAACCAAGGCCAATGAACCCATGCTGCCCACCCAGATATACCACCAGGCACTCGGATGCACCACACTGCAGGCTCTGTGAAAACAGAGGGTCCCACAAGACGGTGCTGCTGTGGACACAGTAGTGTAAAAGAGGCCATGTGAAGGGACTTCCTATCTAGTGAAGTAGACAGTAGTCCCACAGCGATCATTAAACCTGGAAATGTGAGGCTGTAAGAGATGCTTCACTTTTATTTAACAAGCAGGACATCTGGCCCAATCTTTCAACCTCCCCAATATAGTATAAAATGGAAAAATAATATACTATATCCAGTATGTACAATGGTTGGACATGATATGTGAAGGAGCAACTCATGAGTCAAATGAGGAGAAGGCAAGAAAGGAAACAGAAAAAGCAGAAAAAAAATAAAATACAATACAATTAAAAAATGTGGGGAGAACAAGGGGAATGTACAGAGCTATCTTCTATCTAGGTTCAGAAGATACATGCAATACTACAGGAGTTTGGGGACATGTTTACTGTTAAGTCAGAGTGCACCCATCTGGTGACACACCATGATGACACAGGACCTCTGTGACTTGTTAAACCAGACAACTTACAGTGTACCTAAGTAAGTTAAGCAGACCCTCCGAGAGACTAATTACAAGAGATGTTGGATCATGGTGGTGGTTGGTAATCCAGTTTTCCAGTAGTTTACTTCTGTTTTAAGAAGTTTTTTGATAAAATATAAGGTAATAAACAAAATATTGTTTTATTTTAATACAATAATATACATTCTTGATAGTTAATCTGAAACAGTCTTATGTTCAAGAAGTAAGCAAGCAATGGAGGGGTGATGTGAGGTGTCCAATGGGGGACCAGATGAAGGGCCCCAGAAAAATGACCCAAATTGGACCCTGCAGTTGCTAATCCTGGAACTGCCCTTGTGCAGTGGAAATCCAAAGGGTAAAATGCTTAACCTATAATATAAGGCAGAGAGAGAAAATCTTTAAAAATTAGAATGTGGTGATAAGCATCCTTTAAGTCTAGCTTTTCTGTAAACACTAGGGAAGGAAACAAAGGTAAAAGGGAATGAAGAGAAAGCATTTTGAACTTTGGAATCTTGACAAAATGATTTAGAACTGAAAGGTCCAGCATAGGCCTTCAGGATATAGTCTGCTTTGGTACCAGAAAATCCTTGAATAAAATCCTTTGCCCATCAAACGGATGGGCTGGTTCTAATACTCCATGAGCAAGCATCTTATGTAAAGCAGGATGAGACAAAGAGACTTGGCTTGGTGCACAGGGAAAGGGGCAATCTCTGGAACAAAGGGAGGAATTCCCATTTCCAAGTATAACCCTGCTGAATTGCATTTACAACCCATATATCTGTCACAATCTGGTACTTGGTACCACAAGGAAAGATAAAACTTCAGGAATATGGAGAGGGTTTCAGCTTGGGGAGACGAAGCCTGAACAGGCAAATTGTCATGCTGCCTGAGAGGACCATACTCAATTTTTATAGTATTTTCCTTTATTTTTGGAGCCTCTTCGCCATTGGTTTTTAAATGCTTGTTTAATGGCACCTTCTATCTTAAATTGTTTATTGGAAAAGAAAGCTAAAGGGAAGGGACATTTTTACTCACTTTGCAAAAGAAGGGGTCAAAATATTTGAGTCACCCCTTGAATCACTTTCCCCTTTAATCACACTTCTTAAGCACCTCAGCTGCAGAAGGACCAAACAGAACTTCCTTGTCTAAGGGAGAATTTAACATTTCACTTTTAACATCTTCAGAAAGGTTTTGAGAACAAAGCCAAAACAATCCTCTCATTCTTGACCCAGAAGCATAAGCCCTGGAGAAGAGATCAGCAGCATTATACTCACACTTTGAGACATGTTTAGTACCATGACAAACAAGTATTAGTGAGGCATTCAAGTAAGTTTTACAGCAGAAGAAGGAAGGTTAACAATTAGCATTTGCATGTTCTTGAAAGATAAAAGCACATACTTTAACATATAAACTTAACAGTTTAAAATTCAAAAATTTAAGGTAGCAGAAGAATTTACTTTCTTCCCCAACTTGTGAAAAGCTTTCCTCTCCTTGTCAAATGAAATTGGGTTAGCAGTAATAAACTGTTTAGTAGAGGCTAATTACCACTGGATCTGCTATAGTGTTGGAAAATAAATACTTATGTGTCTGAGGTACCCAATACACCCATCAGATTTTATGGGGGCAGGAATTTGAGTATAAGGCAAACTTTAAACAGTGAGAAAAAAATGTTCTCTGAAGCAGGCAAAACATGAGCAACACCTGCAGATATGGAAATGTCCACTGTAACAAATGATAATGCATTTTTATACAACAGGACTTTCATTCTGCTCCTACTGAAAAAACTCTTTGATCATAGAAAAAGTCTTAGAAAAAAAGAAACATTTTCATGAGGGGAAGTCTGAAGTCAATCTTTCCTCATAATCAGACTGATTAGATTCTAGAGTCAAAATTCCTGAAGTACAACTACCCCCCCCCCCCCCCACAGTGTCTACTCTTCTGACAGGAAATCAAAGTCAGTAAGAGCAGAAACTCTTTATTTTCTTGCTTGAAGAGGTAGAGGGCAAGGAAAAAGCAGAAATTAGCTCCTTTGCAAATCCCAGCAAATCTTCCCTGTCCATAGAGGCAGCATAAAAGAACATCAACGTAATATATGAATGTACTACATAAAACGAGGTGGAAAGGTCCATGCAGAAGCAAAAAAGGACAGCTAGGGTGGGGTGAAGGGGCAGCCACCCTGGTACAAAGTTTTTGGAGGGCAATCGGTAGAAACCAATCAGTCAGTTGTGCTCATTATGGAAACAAAGCACTTGTTTCAGTGATTTACGAATGCGTAGTGTAACTTGCAACAAACTACAGTTTTCTAAAGTTTTAAAGCAGAAAAACATTTTTTTTGTTTTGCTCCTCAAATTGAGGAGCTGACATCATAACAGACCTGCAGCTAGGACATTAGAGACAGATGAGGGGTGTCATATCAGAAAATATACTTTTTTTTTTACTCTCCAATTTACAGTTGAGGGGTACAGGCTAGAAAATCAGCATTGGGTAATAGGTGAGCCAGATACTGCTGTGTGTGGAAGCATATATACTTCAAGGATAATTTTTAGAATTTTTTTACTTAATTCTCCAGGTTATTATTTTCAAAGGTAATGTATTTTTTTCCCCTTTACAGAAGCAATGATGCCTTTGACTAGACCGTCCTATGTAGCTAAAAGGAAGAGGTAATTTTATTGTGTTAATGAGGACTCAGACACAAAGAGACCAACGGCAAGTAGAATGCACAATTTCTGGACAGACTGAGACATCACAGATTTACATGACATCACAGATTTACATTAAATAAGATTATGTGTAAAAATAGGAGTGATATGCCTGAGATATACAGTTCATATTCTAATGTCAAAGGGACTGAAGACAGACTAAAAAAAGTTAGAACAATAATGTAAATTCAAAAATCAGAAGACAAAAAACAGCAATTACATCTCTCAGAATGATGCAGTATCTTGCAAAGATTATAGCAAATATAAATGAGATAACTATGCTCCTTGGGAAGCTTTTAAAACAAGTTAAAGCTTGGGAGAAAAAAGATGAAAAGGAAAGATTTGAAAGGCTTGAAACTAATAACAGCAGAACCTATACTTGAAGTGCCACAATATAAATAAACCAGTTGTGCAACAATGGTATTGGAGCTGTAATCTTGTAGAAAAAGAAATGAGTTGCCAGTGGGTCAAAAAAATGTATAAATGCACAAATTTAATATGGTCAACTAAAGAATTATTAACAGCAATATACAGATGTGAGAAACTCCATGTATGTCTTTATGACAAGTAAGTAAAGTATAGACAGATCATAAACTCTTATGAAATACCTTGCAAAGAACATTCAGAAAATGTATGTACAAGACACATCCAATATTACACAGAATGATGCTTTATCTGTAGGATGACCTGAAAGTAAACTGCAGACTGGATAAGAAATGATTTACAGCAGCTATGTTAATCAGAGCATATTTATCAGAAAATAATGAAGATTTGTTAGATGAAGAACTAGAGATTCTTTGGGCAATTCCATATGCCAATTAGAAAAAGAGAAAGCAAAAGAATTTCAGAGATTTACTGGCACTGGCCTAAAAATGCATCCACTGAAACAAGACATGATGAGAGGCGGGGCAGAACAAAAATCATCCAGAACAAAAAAAAATTGATCTTGATTTGTCTTCATACAGAAAACAAGTTATATCCAAGGTTTACTCTGAAAAGTATTGAGCATGTCAAAAAATAGATACTTAATAGAATAGATGTTGTATCTTGAAGTGGTGAAATGCTATGAAACAGCCTGGGATGTGACATCTCCCACACATGTCAACACTAATAGAATGCACGTTGTCAAACTGTAATGTGTGCAATTTATGTCATAATAGCATTCTAAGAAAATACGTTTTAGTTTGAAAAATGTTATAAGACATGCAGTCACACCCATACATCCATTAATATATGGTTGCCGTTGCTTTAGCTATTACACTGACCTGTTTTCGTAACCAGCAGGCTTGTATTTTCTGCTTTTTCTCTATTATGCCATTGCACTCTGGTCAGATCTTCTAGACTAGCTGTGTGTCTTTATTTATTTATTTATTTAACACTTGTTTACCCGGAAAGTACAACTTGGAATGAGCCAATTTTCAGTGAAAGTCCAGGGAGAAACACTACAGACGCATGTCTTTGTAATGTGGGAGGAAACCGGAGCACCCAGAGGAAACCCAAATAAATGCAGGGAGGACATGCAGACTCTGCACAGAAGGCACCCCAGCTGAGAATCGAACCAGAGAACCTCTTGCTATGAGGAGACAAGACAAACAGCTGCACTACAGTGTCAGTCTTACAGTAACACTGGCCCTTCCTGTCACATACATGTAAAAGTGTGGGCATGGTGGCCAGTGTACTATTTTTGTGCTTCAGGCAAAATGACAACATTGCTGTATGTAGCACTGTACTATACCCTTAGGATGTAAACATGGTATGTGTGTCATGTGATAAGATGAGATTCAGCAGTTGAGTAAAGCTTCAGTTCAGCAACATCTCTCTGTCTTTGTGTTTCATGCATCCATAGGCCTTTCACCTCATCCTCATATACAACCTGTTAGCAGTTTTATTCCTGTAAAGAACTTAAGTCTAAACCTAAAACATAGTTTCAGAAGAAATTTTATATTTGTTTTTTTGCTTTTTTTTTTAGTTTTTGTCCCAGTATGACATCAAAAGGGAAAGCAGAAGATGGCAGTCTTTTTGGGGTAGGGGTTGAGGAGGCTTAAATATGATTGCAGCAACTTGAAGTATGACTGTGGGCATTTATGTCTTAATTTTACCTAATGTAACACCATAGTTGTTATCACAGAAAGGCCCTACCAATTTTGAGGTAGGTGGTAGGGAGGCAGGTATTATTGCCAGATATGATATAGGTATCCTGAAGGCATTTGTTTTCAGTTTATTGTGAAGTGATGTTTGATCACCTTTGAGCATTTAAACTTGGAAAAAACTTACTTGTTTGATAAAAACCTGCCTGACCTGTGTATAAGACTAAAGGGACAAAAACATTTTAACTGTTTGTATCTTACTATCCATATCCATATAACACAGCTTCCAATTTCTCAGATTTTGTATTATCTTTTGTTTAGTCTGTTCCCACATATCCTTAGCTGCCACACTGGAATCAATTTAAATCCATACTTCTAAGTACTTCATTTTATCATGCCCCCATAAATATGGGTATTGCTGAACCAATTCATGTGTAGGTACATAATTTACAGCTATTGACTTTGTTTTAGCTTAATTAATTTTGTATCCTGCAAAGATCTGAAACTGCCTCCAAATGTTCCATAACACTGAAATGTCCTTTTCTGGTTCTCTCGGGTATAAAATAATATCATCTGCTAATACAGCCAGGTTTTCTTAACTACCATACCAATTTATATCCTTGAATTTTTGAATCACTTGTTTTCTTTGCCAGTTGTTTTAAATATAATGCAAATGACAAAGAGGAAAGAGAACACCCCTGCCTGGTTCTTCTTCTCAAGCAGAAATTACCAGAGAGGAACCCACCCACTTTAATTTTTCACCTCCAATCCATCATATATCCTCCTAATCAACCTTATAATTTTATCAGGGAATGTAAATGCTTCCATTGCCCTGCATATAAAGTCCCAGCTTACTCTGTCAAATGGTTTCTCTGCATCAAGACCCACCAACAACAGTGATGTTTTCTTACATTCTGCTTCCCTGTGGACCAGGAACATCAATATTCTTGTTAATGTCAAATATTTGCCTCCTCTCCACAACACCATATTGGTCCATATCTATCAATTTTGGCATCACTTTTGCTGTTCTTTTAGCCATTACAGACATAAACACTTTATAATCATGGTTAATGGGCATGTATGTGATGGATCTGATGGGTCTTTACCTTCTTTTAGGTATTACAGCTACCGCTGCTTTCTTCCAGGATGTTGGTACTTCTTCTCCTCTTAAAATACTGTTAAATAAATCCTTCCAGATCTTTATCAGTTTTTTCCCCTCCTAGCTTCCAAACATCCACAGGAATGTCATCTATGCATGGGGACATTTCTGTGGATTGGTTATACATCACCATTTTTATCTTATCTCCTCAAATCCTAACTGTTAGCAATCGAGTCTCATCTACCACTAACCTTGGCATATTTAATTCTTCCATAAACATTTCCATTTATACTTTTTCTTGATTTCTTTATTTCTCTGCTTTATAAAGACTTTTATAGAATTACTGAAATATTTCTAATACCTCTACAAGAACTCTTGTTATCTTCCTTGTTGTAGGCTCTCTAAGTTTGGCGACGGCCCTTTCTGCTTTCTGTTGCCTGAGTCATTGTGCTAAAAGTCTTTGTGCTGTACAGTTATCATCAAAAACAGTTGCTTAACAGCAATCTTTCTAAACTCGTATATTATCAAGGCAATCCCTTATTTTCTGTTTAGCATTCTGCAGTTGCTCCTCTTCTTGTTCTATGAGATTCCCCCTATTAAGCAATACTTTAATATTTGTCAGTCCTCTAATTAATTCTTGCTACTTTTTAATCATATCTCCCCTTCTTTTATTTCCACCCTATTTTTAAACTCCACTTTAATACTATATTTTCAGAAAAAGTTTCTATCTTCTCTAATAGGCCCTGAATAATTTCCACTACCCATTCCTTAAATTTCTCTCTTTCCAACAGATAGCTGGGAAAGCAACAGTGTCTCATTTTTATTTCATTACTGTGTGTTTTTATTTTAGTTATTATTCACATATAGCCTGAAATAGTTATTGGGTGCATTTCAAAACTTTAAATTAAATGTACATGTCCCTGTGAAATGTAAATTCTGCCTTGCCTAGCCCAATTGTTGTATCTTGGGGAATAATACCTAAATTCACTCCAAACTCCTAGTACTCAATTTATGTCTTCCATGATATTTTCATAAATGTCTTCAAAAATCTACCCTCCTTTGCGTATTTTCCCTTCTGCCCACCAGACACATCTTCACTGCTACAAATCAAATTCCAGTCCCTATCTACAAGTAATATTCCTTGCTGAAAGCTGATTATTTCTTAAATATTTTTTTCTTAAGCTCCACTGCTGCAATTTTAGGTGGAATCTAAATACATGCCAGTATAATCCTCCTCCCTTGCCAGTAGCCTCTTAGTGCAACAAATCTACCATTATTATCTTTTTATTATCCCCTTCTATCACTGCTGGAACTCCTCTTGCAATTAATATAAGTACTCCCCTTTTCCTTTAACCTTCTTGAAAAATTTCCTTTATCAAATTGATACTTTCAGTTCTATCCAAGTATCTCTCCTGTAGCATAGCTATTTGCACTCAGCATTTTAATATAGTTCACCACTGTTTCTTTTTTGTATTTAATTGTGAGACCACTGACATTTAAAGATATTACTGAAAGTATCATAGCGTTAAAAAGTTATTATTCCCACTTTTTATGCATAACAGCTTTTTTGCTAAATGTCTACTTTAAACTTTTGTGTTACACACATACACCATTTGGCAGGATGATCATTTATACAGTTATTTATTGTCATATCCATTTGAGCTTATGTCACATCTCTTTGTTTTATTAAAAGCCTTCAAAAAAAAAAAAAAACAAATACACTCCCAATACCTTCCTAAAACCAATTAACTTAATACTAACACACAGAACTATGTACATCTTCAAATTTGAAGTTTTACCTCCAAATAGGAACATGCGTCTCAAAATGACCGCCACACTCACAGACTTCGGTGAACTTAAAAGAAAGGTTATCCATGCTAAGATGCATGGCACAGCCTGTGATTCTACTAAGTGCTGTCTGGTTTTGTCTTATCTATATAGCTCTCCCAGCTGGAAAAATACTTGAATGCTTTTAGAAAACATTATTTCCTAGCCATCTCTCTTTATCAGATTGTCTCCATGGATACATGAGGACCAAATACAGAGTTGTTACTAAGCATACATTTATTTGCTAGAAAAAAAGCTTTATGATAGTCAATGTTGTTTTTCATTTACTTGCTTTCTCTTTAAACTTGTTACTAGATCAAGCTAAAGACCTTAATCCAGTCATTCCCATATGCAAGAATGAGAAAAAGTACATTTATTTTTCTTTTGCCATAGTCTTTGTACCAGACTTTGATTCTTTTTTTTTTTTTACATTGCAGTGCCTATATTTCTTAAAACTGAACAAGGAGAAAGAGAGAAGAATGGAGAAAGAATGGAAAAAAAACAGGAGCACCTGTTTAAATTAGTATCCCCATTACACTTATAAACAGCTGAGAAAAGTTTACTTGGTTGCATAACAAACAAAATCATACACTATAAAAATATTACTTTTAAGAAAAAAAAGTTTTACTTACAGTTAACATTCTCCATCCTCTTCGCCTCTCTTGTGTATTTTTCAAACATTAATGACATGAAGTACAGAATATGCTTTAGAGTCCCCTACAAGTTTAACAAAGTAAATAAAGTCCAATATTTTCTTGTTCTGTTATACTTTACCACTATAATTATTGCTTTATAATCCCAAATTTGTCAATTTCCAAGCTACTGGTTTTATTCCTGTTCCTCCCCATCTCCCAAATCCTGTCTCTGCTTCATTTCTGACATACTTTTGATTCTTTTAGTCAAGTCTTGTGCTTTTGTTCCTTATCTCAAGCATTTTTAATTGAAACATTAGAAAATGTTTCACTGGCACAGTCTCTCTGTAGTCTTTATTACCAGAAGAAAAAGATGCATAATCTCCTTCTGTTTCACAGCTCACTTTTTGTTGGACAAACTTTTGTATTTCATACTTAGCATGTACTACATCAAAAATGATTTTGTCCCTCCAGGAAAGAATATTTTGAAAATAGCTAGCACCTAGCTAGCAGTTTGAATCTCACACCTGCTTCTCAACATTCCCTGAAAAGTGAAATAAATGTACTCCTCTTTTGCCTAGTGTACAGTGAGCAGTTATTCTCCACAAGCACGTTGCTGTCTCCCACTGTTTCCCACTTGTTAGTACTTTGTCTTTATGCCACAGTTTTGTCAGAATCAACTCCTTCTGCTGGCAGGATTGCATCTTTACTATTAAAGGTCTAGTTTACTATTAAAGGTCTAGTTTGCTTTCTCTTAGCCAGGTTTGGAGCACACACACAAGGACTTAATGACCACATTTCTAGTAAACCCATTTTGGCCATAAAATAAGTTTTATATTTACATATTAAATGAAGGACAATGATTAATTAAAGGGTAACACAGTAAGTAAAAAACTTTATATTTTATTATTCAATGATCATAGGTGTCATTCATGGAATTTATGCAAAACCATAATTATAGTATTAATTTACCCAATAATACTTACTATATTCATAAACTATTTTTATTCATAGGTATACTGTCAACATACATGAAATGTTTTTTATTTATATATGTTGGTTTTAGAATTTACTGAGTTTTTAGTAATTAATTATTTTATTTATATATATGTATTAGTTATATTATATGTTATTTGATTGAACAGCATGCATACATATTACAACTGAACATTTTATTATGTATGGCATGATGAATTTATGTATAATGAATCACCAGATGAATTTATTGCACATTTGCAAGCAATGTGTATAATAAGAGGTTTATTGATTTTTATTTTATGGTATATAGCAATACATCGGAGTAATTAGTAGCATATGTACGTGATACAATGTTTTATATGGGTCGAACATGTATAATAAGAGTATGTCTCTTTAAGGAAAAAATGTTTGGTGCCAAGCTTTGAATTTAAGCACCAGCATTTAGTAATTATGATGTTTTGATGAAGCCCACATTGTGCTGGGTGAAAGCGCTTAATGTTTTTCGTTTTTAATGCAATAAAGTCTTCTCAGATAACGGAGCATTCCATTCACTTATTGGTGATATCATTAAGAGGCTTCTCAAATTCATATCTAAAATATTACTTCTGGGATAGCTTGCAGAATGACATAACTTCTTGTCATCTGACTGCTAGTTCCCAGGCCAAACAACGATTGATGAAGCTGGCAGTATTTAGCATCTACCTGTAAAAATATACAGACAAGAGCTTCTCCTCAGATCTCTGGCAGATGCTGGAAGTCATAAAATGATTGCATTCCTTCATGCTTTCAAGACTAGTAATTAATTCACTAAAGACAATACAGAAAGTTTCCTGGTACAGACATTGTGTCTCTGGCTGCATTGAAAACTGAAAGATACCATCTTTTATGGCCTAGCCATGAAGTAATTTAGTTTCAGTTGTTTTTCTAAAATTTACTAGACTGATGTTAACCTCCTGTATCCCAGTTTCCACTGATAAAATATATACATTTAAACAGTTACAATAGTGCATGTATTTCTGTTCTTTTCCAGTAGGGTACACTGTGGATCCATTTTAAACTCAAGCGTTTTGCAAATACCCTTTTCAACACGTCTGTTCAAGCAGTTTGATATACACATGACATACAGATCTAATACATTTGTAGCACACGCATCTTACACAAATCATTATGAAATTCCCCAATTACATATAATTATTTACAAAATTCTAGCTAGCTGGGCTAGCAGTATCTTCTTTTGTCACAACTACATAAAAATGTAATAATCTTCTTTTATTATGCACAAATATTAAATAATGAAACAAATAGTGTACTATATACCTATTTATGTAATAGTAGTATACATTTTCCATTAAATATTCCTCATTCAACATAATTATAACTAAATCTCTAGATAAGTAAAACAAAGTGGGACTTGAGCAGCTAAAGATAACTGTAATCTTACAGGTGGCAGGTAATCATATCATACTGAACTGTTATACAAATGAAAAATCAGTGTGCATATATATTCATCATGCTAAAAGGTGCTCATATATTTTTAGATCAAACAAAAGATCTGAATTAATTTTAAAAGTACAAGATTCTATATCTCAAAATTGTGTAACACACAATATGATAATATCAAAATATTTAAAAATATGTTAACTTATTAAACTAATTGGTAAAATATGTACATTACTGAAGTCAAAGAGAATGTCTTGCTATTTCTATGGAGTAAAAAAAAAAATTTGCAGTCTGTATTGTATTCAGAAGTTATGATGTGCTTAATTCAAACCCCATTCTCCCTTCCCAGGTTGAACCATATTGAAAAATTGACTTTTCTTTCTATCAAAATGGATATATTGATTCAGCAATATAACACTCAAATTTCAGTTCTGATTTATGAAATGAGTTATTTTAGGTAGTATTTGTGAATCTAATAACGTATGTTATGCAAAAAGCTTCAAAGTTCATGTGACCAAGCTTCAAATTTCAGCTTTCAGGATATTTTCTTTTATTGTTGTATAATTGTCTATGTAAATTATATGAGATCTAGTACATTCACATTTCTGCCATTTGCAAGAATACATAATACATATCTTTTTTTATAAGTGGTTTGTTATTAACATATATTTTTCTGTCTTATTTGCTACTAATATTCACCTTATTCTGGATATCTTGCAGTTCTAAAATCTCCCATCAAAGAGCTATTTAATCACCAGTTCTCTATTAGAGATTACAGTACATGCATATATTTCTTAACTTGCCGATGATACTCTTTTAGTAATCTTACAGAGTAGATATTTCATTTCTTGTGCATATGCATATTATTTATAAGATGTTTACACTTCTTATTATTTCTAGAATTACAAGCAATATATATATATATATATATATATATATATATATATATATATATATATATATATATATATAATTCCTGCTTGTTAAGTTTGAATGTGTGTTTTTATTTTATTTATTTTATATTTGTTGACTGGGATAGTCCGACTGGCTACTTGTCCATTTTCAGCAGAGGCCCAGGGAGAAAACCTCCAAGGTGCAAACAATAATATATTTAATATGACTTAAAACAAAAATAAAGTGTACAGAGACATTATTTACAGATTTTTTCAGAAAAAAGACAATATTTACAGATTATTTCAGACATTATTTATAGATTATTACATTACTATAGCTTTTGTTTTACTAGTTCTTCAATTCTGAGAAAAAAATATGTTATTTTGAGTAGATTTCTTACATATACACTTGAAAAAAAGAAGAAACCAAAAGTGAGTTTCTGTTTTCACAGACATTAGTGATGAACTTTGACCTAGATTTTCTTCAAAACAGCTCAAGGTGGGAAGACGCCAGCATTCTGACACAAATGGAACATTCACATGTTCTCATGCTTTTTTTTAAGTGTTGTTTGCTTCATAAATGACCCGTGAAAGGAACGTGTTACACAGGAACAAAGAAAACAAAATCACCAGCATTTTAACACTTCTAATTAGCATATTACTTAGATCTGACATTCACTTAACACAGAAATGCACATATTAAGCAAGGTAAAGAAATAAAATGCTTAACTTAAATAGTCTTAAAGTTACCAATTACATTGCTTATAATTTAATGACATTCTCTTGCAGAAAGTATTTGTTTAACATTTATAAATATATTTGTAATTGTTAGTAAAATGAAATATTTTAAATCTTTCACTGCAAATATAACAAAATGTTTTAGCTTAAAATATAAATAGATACTTGCATATCTTTCGAAGCTTAATGTTGAATACAAACCTTTTAGTTAAAGGGTAAATCTGTTTTTTTTTTTCAGAAAATAAAAGTCTAGCAATCAGAAAATAAAAGTCGCTTGTTTTTAAGGTTTTTAATTTTAGAAGCAGTTTTCTAGGAATTCAGCTAACATTGTCTCTCGAGGAATATACTGTTCCAATCCATTTCTTTAGTATTAGTAAAGATTTTACTTTTGATGACAAAAGTGGATGCCTTCTCCAGTGTGTCAAATATTTTATTTCCTTCAGAAAGGAATAATTTGATCTTTGCAAGAAGCACCAGAGTGGCTTTATTATTTTTCCTTTTAAGTTCCTTGATCTGTAGTAAGGAGGATTTTCTTTTCCTCATTACTTTCCTGGAATAATCATTGTCAAATTGACTGCATGTTCACCTTTTTAATAGGTGGGCCATGCCATTTTTGATATTTGATTTTTTTTCTAAGCTATTCATAAACTTAACTATAAGTGAACACGGTTCCTTTTTTTTGAAGGTACACTCAGAGTTCTCTGTGCCCTTTCAATTACAAAAGATAAAGTTTCAGGTAGATTTAATTTTTTATGTAGCCAGGTTTTTAAGAAGTTTATTATATTGTCTCCCTCATACTTTTCAGGTATACCACAAATTCTAATGCTATTCCATCTCAATCTATTTTCTAAATCATCAACTTTATCTATGAACCAGTTATTTGCTGTAAAAGAAATTCAGTCTGAGACTCACCTTCAGTTATTCTCCCATCATGATCATTTAAAGCTTCTTCCATGCTTCTGGTTTGTACACTTTATTGTTTCATAAGAAATTCTAAATGTTCTATCTTCTTTCTGGTCTCTTCTTTAAAACATTTTATTTTGGTATCCAGTTTGTCAGTTTTAAGTAATACATCCTATGTACTGGATGTCTTTTTAACAAAAGAATCCTGAGTACCATTTATTGAGTGGTTCATGTTGAAGTTTCTTCTCTCTTAACCAAGCAGTTGAAATTCCGACAGGAAAATTACAGCTTTTGAAGATTTTTAAAGTGGTTCATGTTGAAGTCTCTTCTCTCTTAACCAAGCAGTTGAAATTCTGACAGGAAAATTACAGCTTTTGAAGATTTTTGAAGCTATAAATATTTTTCTCTGACTATTAGTGAATGCAATTAGCTAACACGTATCTCCAAATTTTAGTTTTGTGATTATAGTTTCTGTCAGAGGATAGTTTTCAGTCACAGAGCTTTTACCAATTGCTGCTCTTAGTTAGCCATCTTGGCCACACCCCAACTAATATAATTTTTTCTCATTTTTTTTTTCTTTTGAATCCCTGTGTACTTATATTTAATTTCATTCAGCTTTCTTGCTTCTATATTACTAAAATTACTAGATTACTTCATTTTTTGCATTAGTGCCTGCAATACTTTCATTTCATTTTTGTGTATCATACTCAGTAGTTATCCCTTCTATAATCCATGTATTTATTTATTTTTATTTTATTTATTGACATTTTTTAATTGGGTTGGTCTGACTGGGCTGCAGAGTCCTTTTTCAATGGAGACCCAAGAAGAAAAGGTCCACATAAATATCACATACATAATATACAAGATTTCAATGTATTAACATACAGATAAAAACATACTTGTAAAAGAATATATATGTGAACATATTACAGTACAGTAGCAAAGTAGTGGTTTCAGACAGCACTAATAAAAATTAGCATATAAAATGTAATGTAAAAGTTAGATTCTGTGTGACCATTACTAACTGAGGAGAATACTGAGTTGGAAGAACAAAATAAAAAGAGCAGATTGTGGGAAAGTGAAAGAGCTGAGCAGGAAAAGGGAAAGCGGAGAAGGAGAAGTTTAGGTGGGGGTGGGACAGGGACAGGTCTGTAAAAAGTTTCATATACTTTCTAATAAAGTACAACCTTCCATACTGACCTTTCTTCCACTGATTGTTTTTCTGATGAGTTGCTTCTTACCAGTCCGTGATTCAACCTACTCCTCTTCTCTTGAAGTTTGTTATTCACATCCTTATCCATATAACTTTTACAATTAATTCATTTAATTATCTTTCTTCTAAGAGCTTAGAATGTATTTTCTTTTATTTGCTGCAGGTGTAATTTTCTTGTTTGTATTTTTTTCCGCATTCACTTTCCTACATTCCTCTTTTGATTCACTTTCAGAAGACAGTTCAGAATTCAGTCTTGAATCTAGCTTGAAAGTATATCAGTTATTGGCTTAATGTTACTTATCTCCTTATTTGTGATGTCATTCCCTATCTTTCTCTGTTTTAGGCCCGCTGTTCCATTTGGTTCCAAATCTCCTAGGTAGGCCTGAATATAATCTAACAGTTCTTTAGATCTTAAGTTGTCCATAATCATAGCTATCAGTCTGATCATGATGCCAAAAATGTCTTCATATGAACTAGAATGTCTTCAATCCTGTATATCATTCCTACTATGATTACAGACCCTTGTAAGGCATTTTGTATTATTTGTATCATGTAATTCTGTCCTAACATTTTTATGTGTGAAAATGTGTGCCTGTTCAAACTTTTGTTCAACTCACTGTTTTCCAAACCCTTCCAGTAAGAAAGTTTCAAAAGTAGATTTATGTCTACCTCAAATATCCACTCTTGAATAAATGCTTCTACTGTTCTCCAGTCTAAAGATAATAAAGACTGTCAGATAGATTGTTGGAGATGTTCATAGGTTCATAGGTGACATCTACTCTCCCAAATTCTTTCCTTGCATTTTGTTGTACTAGTGCATTTAGTTGTTCCCAAGCTATTACTATTTGCTATTGCCTTTTCAGTTCTATAAATATAACCACAGTTTTGATATATCCTTAAAAAGGTCATTTGGGATAAATGTGTTAAAGTCTTTAGTAATTCAAATCTTGAAGCAAACTGTACTGCAGTAGCACTCAAAATCAGCAATACTTATGTTGGATATAAAATTTTGGAATGAGTTAAACTCAGTACTTATAGACTAGAATCATGCCTAGATGGACTAAAAAACATGATGATACTGACATGTAAACAAATATGGCTTTTTAAAAATACCTAAAACCATGGCTTCTTAAAATATACCTAAAACCAAACACAAATCAGAACACTGAGAGTAACTACAAATTCAAAAATGTAGATTTTTGTTATGACAAACTCTCAAGTAAGTATGGTTTGGTGCAACGACGTCCAACACCTTTAACTTTACAGGTAGACTAAGCTGGTATTTATAAATAACAAAGCAAACCTCTTTTTAATGGAATGAGAAGATGAAGTAATTAGGAAGACCGAAATAAAAATAATGGCATAATTTTAACCTTAATATTTCCTTACACTGTTACTTTGAAACAAAGCAGTTCCTGAGAATGGTTCCAAAATCTAGATAGCTTACAAATTTTATTAAAAAAGCCACATAAATAATTTTTGTTAAATGACAACAGTACATTTGTAAATTTGTTTACTAGTCTGAAAGGAACGCGTAACTTACAGTTTAGAAAAACTAAGGCTGGTATTCATAGTCCAGGGCTTCAATTTTCTTAGCAGTGAGCCGAAAGAGTGGTACTACATGGATATGCAAATCCCAGACTTTCAGCATGAATATGGAAATGTGAAGGAGTTGTTGTAAACATGTTCCCTATCACAAAAGCATAAGTGATAGTTGACTGCTAATATGCTGATCTGATAAGAGACCTTAGACATTTGTGTAAGAGTACTCTTTATAAACATCAAGCTATAATGAGGTAATTGGTATACTAAGCATGTAAATAGCCCTGAACTTACACCTGTAAGCAGCACCTTTCCAGGAGAATACAGAGATACAAGGGGAGATTGGTTGATGCTTGTGCATACCTGGATATTTTACTGAAAGGGTCACTTGGGTAAATGTTTCATCTGGTGCTGTTGCATACCTCAACATACTGTTAACCGCATTGCTGGGGGGCAAATAATTCATTTTTGTGTCAGGGAAGTGCTTGTGAATACATGGTCAGACTGATGAAGTGATCATTGGGCAAAATTTATTTTGTGTCATTCTAGTACTTCTGTACACTTAAGACAAACTAATGAAGTGGTTGCTGTGGGAAATAATGAATTTGCGTGTCAGGAAAGTGCTTGTGCATACTTGGACAAACTACTGAAGGGATGGTGGGGGGGGGGGCAAGTTCATGGACTGTAAGTCCAATATCAAAGAAGAAGCATTGCTTTTAACAACAGATGTGCTTACCGTATGGATGTTGGATTATGAATTGCAAAACCACCTCATTAGCATCTGATGCTTTACAACTTTTTTCATTTGTATCTTATTAATTTTAATACCTTTTGCATTAGTGTAAACAGCATCTATTTATCTCGCCTTAGCTAAGCTCATTCATAAGCATAAGGAATACCTCTATTGCAAACAACTATGAATACCGGCCCAAGTCTCCTATTTCTCTCAGTGCTGATTATGGTACTACTTATGAGCTTAAAATTAGTAACAGCTTTGTTGGAACCAGTCTTTAGCTTCTGCGCTGTTGTGCTATTATCACTTATAAGTTTATAAATTTAAATTAAAACAACCAGTCTGTGACTCTTTTGAAAATGCTAGCCATGCTACAGATGTAAAAGCATGCCCTCATCTCTTGGTGCAGCTTCTCGCTCATGGTCTGTTATATAGCAAAGCTGTACAGTCTACACCAATGAGCTGCAAGACAGTTATAGGAAGGGGCAGAAGTGAAAAGATAAGGGAAAAAAAGGAGAAAGAGAATTAAAGCGAATATGCAGCCCTAGAGTCAGGTTTTACAATATTGTCTTCTAAAGGACCACTCTCTGACACAAGAAACTGTATTAAAAATAAGTTAGTACATATTTCAGCAACCACAAACAGAGTCTCATCAGCATAATTCTCTGTAGAACAGTGTCAGAAAAAAAACAGTCTTATATGAGGAATCAACGGTATATACTAAGGAGCCCAGACTGACATTATTTGATGGAAAGTGAGTTTGTTTGATTCAGTCATGGTTATAGATCAGTTCTAAGATGAGAAAATAAGACATGTATTAGTCTGAGAGACTTTATACAGTTTATCTGCTCTCTTAGGGACCAACAGCTGGGAGTCAGCAGAGTTGCAGGCAGTAGGAGGGACTTTGTGTTCTAATAAATCATGATATTTGCCCATTTCAGTGGTAACATTTGCCTCTTGCCAGGAAAACACATCCTTTAGCATAGAGACAGTCTCAGATAAGGAAAAAAACATTTGTACATTTTGGATCACTATTCAAAGGGTCCTGGGCTACTGAACACTCAGGTGATTAAGCCCTATTTCTGACCACATCAAAATCAACCTATTCAGCATCCTCATCACTGGAATTGAGGAATAAGGGAGAGAAGAAGGCAACATGTATCCATTATTGACAGTCTGTAACAAACTCCTGGCCAAGGTACGAACATCATTTTCATAAACAGATACCATTTCATTGTTATCACAATGATTATGGAAAGGCATAGCATCTGGAGCAAGAGGTCTCTTTCCCTGGCAATCCCAAGAAGACCATCCTGTACCTGTAATATATGATTCTCTCATGCCTGAATTGGACAATGAAACAACCAAAAAGGACATGTCTGACCCTGATACACAGTGGCCAGCAAAGCTACATCAGAAGGATTTGAGGAAACCAGTATATGGTCTGAGAAACCAGTAATGGCCAGTACAGTGTCACCTGCCATTTGCAGAGGCATTGACTGAACCCACGCTGAAGGCAAGTACTCTTGGTCATACTGTTTTTGTCTTTTTAGTTATGTTGGAAAAAGGACCAGCAGGACCAGAATAAGTATTCTTGCTGTAGCTGAGGAAGACGTCTGATTGCTAGTAATGGAGAGAGTCATTTGGTAGGTAAGATGTCACTTAATGCACATAAGTAGCACACAAACACTCAAAAAGCCGAAATTCCCAGTAAACAATAAAGTACACAAGCAGCAAACACTAAATTCCCTGTTGGAAACAGAGATACCTGCTCCAAAGTGAACTGCTAAATAAAATGCCTGTCAGATAAGATGTCATGAAGTGTACCCAAGCATCAGGTTTCTGCCCCAAAATAAATTTCCCAACTTTCCAAAATATGACATTAGTGTGCAGTCTCATTATTGCATCAGCTAAGCCTAAATAACCAAGCTAAAACCAAACAGCTGTGCCCCAGAACCAACATAGCAGCCCTTCATTGAATAAGTCCCAACATTATTGGAAGTCAGTATTCATAAAGAGACATTACATATTCCCCCTACAAAGATAAAAAAAAAAAAATCAATAAAATTTCAAATAAATGTGGGTGTGTTCTCCCAAGGGGACTTCTGTGAAAAAGAAAGCCTTAGGCTGATCGCTGTTCTGAAGCATCAGAGCTGCATCTGCAGAAGGTGGCAAGGAAGTTCTGAAAATGTTTAGTCTCTCTAGCTGCTAATATAGTTCCCTCCAAAAGAGCTTATCCTACAGGCTGCCAGACTGACAGTGTGGAAGGGGGAGAAAGGTTTTGAAAGTTGGATGGTTTTGTATCTTTAGTAAGATATACTTGTAGGCTACTACAGCAGTGAGAATGATGAACATCTACTATGTTCTCTATGGCAGACTTGTCAGGAAAACTTTCAGATATCAGAACTATGCCTATTGACATACAGAGTAAAGTCATAGTCTTAGAGGAATTTAATATGCACTAATCTTGTGACTCAATAGTTATATAATAGAGTAAGGGTAGTTTTAAGGAACAATGTATGTTGTTGTTTGTCTTTTTGGCTTTTCCTGGTTAGGGGTCACCACAGAGGAACTCCGGTCTGCTAATGATGGGCAGTTGATTTTTATGGTGCTAAGCTGCCAGCTCGATGCCCAACCTTCAGCAAAGGCACGCCCATTCACGCATGTCTTTCGGTGGCCACTCGACTGCAGGGAGGACATGCAGACTCCACACAGAAGGCACTCCAGCTGAGAATCGAACAGGAGAACCTCTTGCTGTGAGGCAACAATGCTACCACTGTACCACCGCAGCTTTAAAGAACAATGTATAATGTAAATTAATAGAAGTATAGTGAATCTTTAAGAAGGCAAGTATTAGAGTATATAAGCCTTGTGACAGAGTGGAATTTGGCATTTGTGAGCACAGCTTCAATGGAGCAATATTTCTATATCTCTATATCTCATGTATGCATAGACTTCAACCTTCAGCTGGATGTACTGTTAAGGTTTCTATTTTAGTTATACAAAACATGAGTTTGGGGCCACAAAAGTATGTACATTTCATGTACTGTGCAGATTGCAGTACTCTTTGAGTACTTAGCAGTACTTAACAACTGTCACTGATGTGCTTTATATAGTTTATTTCCCTTTTCATGATTCACAATTCTTTTTCTATGCCTGTGGTTGTACACACTGTTTTTATGCACTTTGGCAGTATGGGTATGATTTGAACATCAGTTTTTCTGAAACTTCTGAATTGCAAATGGACATGCTGGATTTTATACCAAAGTCAACACCCCCACTCCCCTGTTCCTAATGTGAGGTGCTTTGGAATTCCACTCATTTATTTAAGAATAAAAAAGGAAAACTGGAAAACTGTAATGATGCAAGCAAGTTACTCTGTGTACAAGGGCACAATAAAATTAATATTATGCTGTAAGGTTGATCTGGTTAGGGCATTTCTTAATTTTGTTAAAAATCAGTGTTGATCTGCAATAAACTGTGAAGTGAGTTCATTTTTAACTCTGCTATCCATCAATCCATCCTCCATCCATTTTTCTAAACTACTTACCCTGAGGGGCAACAGTCTCCAGGTCCTCATGGGAGATGCCAAGGTATTACCAGGTCAGTTGAGACATTAATATATCCAGTTTGTCATTTGTCTGCCTTAGGACTTCCTCCTAGTGGACTCTGCCTGGTATGCATTCTATGAGGAGTGCTCAGGATGCATCCTCATAAGGTGCCCACAGCACCTCAACTTGTTTCTTCTCAATGCCAAGGAGCAATGGCTCTACTCCAAGATGCTGCAACACTGCCAAACTCTTTACTTTATCACAAACAGCCACTTCAACAATTTTGCAATAGAACCACATTTCATTTGCTTATATATGTAATCTCCCCCCCTTTCAGTCACTACCCAAAGTTCCTATTTATGACCTTTGTTATTTTAGGCACTGGTTGAGCAACACTCGATGTAGTTCCTTTGTATTTAACTTCCTTTTACAAACTATTTCTTATCTTTTTATTGTAATTTACAATGTTTTATATCATAATGTATTCTTGTCTTATACTTCAGGTATATTACTATTATAATCAATTTTATTTCACCTTAACTAAGGCCAGAGTTGTGTATGAAAATGGTCACATGATGAGTGCACTTACCCATTAACATACTTAGATATATACATACATAGGTTTATGGTCTTTAGTAAGGATGGGAACATAGACTGAATAGTAAACACCAGCTTCATTCTATATTCAGCACTCAGTTCATCATCATATGCCAGTGTAATGCCTACAGTATGGGTATAGCTACATCCACCTGCTGGTCAGACACCTGATCTCCACTGTCCCTGCTCATGAACAATCTTTATCTTATTTCTGTATTTTTCAGTTTGCACACAGAAGACAATTAAGTATGAATAACAACTATTTTAATAGACAAGAAAATAGTGCAAAATAATCTGCAGATGGATAATCTGACCCACACACCAATAAATGTGTAAGAAAATTAAATGCATAATCTGAGCCACACACAAGAAATGTTAAGAAAATTAAATGCATAATTGAACCACACGCAAGAAATTTGAATAAAACTATCAACTCCAGTACAAACATACATTTTCAAATGCTTTGGTGGAATAAAGTGTGAATAACATAAATAAAACACAACATGCATTAGAGTAACAAGTATTTGTTGGTCACAATTACTTTTTTTTTCTGGACTGGGACACTTAACCAAAGTTCAAAAAGAATCCATGTAGAATTTAGAAGTGATTGCAGTGTATGTTACAAAAGTTTCATCCCTAGTGAGAAAAAGGCTCCAGCATTGGAAAAAAGCTTGCCACAGCCAATCAGCACTAGTATTGACTAGCATGCAGACAGCCATACAATTCAAAGCAGTGGAGTAAAGTCATTAATTGGGTGGCCAAGGCGGTACAGCGGTTAGCATTGTCGCCTCACAGCAAGAGGTTCTCTGGTTCGATCCTCGGCTATCTGTGCGGAGTCTGCATGTCCTCCCTGTGGTCATGTGGGTTTCTTCCAGGTGCTCCGGTTTCCTCCCACATCCCAAAGACATGCTATAGGTGGACTGGACAATCTAAATTGGCCCTAGGTGTGAGTGCATGCATTTGTGCGCCTTCTGTGGAAGGTTGGGTGCCGGGCTGGCAACTTGACATTGTAAAAACTCCACTGCCAATCATGAGCAGACAGGTGATCCGCTGTGGCGACCCCTAACTGGGAAAAGCCAAAAGAAGAAGAAGGAGTGAAGTCATTAATTATCAGTGACATCCAGACAGCTGTAAGATTTACTAGTTGAGATAATGCACTTAAATTATTTAATTCATTCACACCTATAGCACCTTTCTGAAATACTTTCATTTCAATACCTTTATTTCCTTATAAGCATCATGCCATTTTGGGTCTTGTTTGTTTGTGTCTTTCAGCTTTTCCTGGTTAGGGGTCGCCAGAGTGGAACTCCGGTCCGCTAATGATTGGCAGTAGATTTTTACATGCTGGCTTGCTGGGCTTAATGCACAACCTTCAATGAAGGAACGCTTATTCACGCATGTCGACACACAGAAGATGCTCTAACTGAGAATCGAATGGGCAACATTTTACTGTGAGGCGACAACGCTACCACAGCACCACCACCGCAGTACCATCATGCCATTTTGGGTCTAGTTTCCTTAATTAAGTTACATATCAATTAGTAATATTTTGCATAATAAAGGGCAAGGAATGAAACAAAATTATGCTAAGAAATTTAAGGATGTACTGCAGTGGAGATAATAAATTGTTATTCATATTTTCACATTTACATTCATAGTTTTATAACTGAGTGAGCTGCAAGATATTCAGGAACATAGTAAGAAATGTCATAGTGGGAGGCAAAAAAAAAATTGTTCATGTATATTGCACATTACAAGAGATATTGCTAGGTGTTTGCTAGAAATTATGAAAATGTACCTATTTCTGGCTCAGCTATAAGTGTATGACAAAGACTGGACATGCATGCATGCAGTTCAATAAATTGTACGGAACAAAAAGTCCAAGTCACTAAATTACATGTGAAGAGTAAACAAGATGATGAAAGGAGACAGAAATAATCATCCATATGATACTTTGTCAAAAAGCTGTGCTTCCACATCCCATTCCTTGCTACCAATTTGAAGAGTTCATTGTGCACACTTATGTGTGAGTTTGCACACTGCCTGCAGACTCCTCAACAGCCTAGAACTGGCAGTAGGACCATGTGGGTATAAACAACATTCTTTCTGAAATAGCAGCATACATAAAGGAACATGAAAGCACAGTTTTCTTTGTAATGGAGTGTGTAGGTGATTCCAATTTAAATTCACACAGAAAGCACCATTTGACCAGAAATGAGGAAAATGCAGCTGTAATACATTCTGACAGTAGGGGGAGCTGCTACCAACAGATATGTCATACACGCTGTCCACCCTATGGAATAATGCAGCCATAAATACCAAAAATGAATGCAGATTTCTGTCCAGGTCAAACACAGTCAGTAATAAGAACTAACATTAGGAGAAACAGTGGTCCATTTACAGCATAATATACAAGAAGTAGGCCTGTTCACATTCATTAGCCCATACACACTGCACCTGTAGTCATTGTGATCAGATGCCTGTCATATTTACAAATAGGCAACAATGATTGCTACTGTTAGAAGACAGCCTTCACCAGGGCCAGATCCGACATTAGTTGACCTAGGCACCTGCCTAGGGCCCATTGCTAGCTGGAGGGGGGTCAGCCTAACTTAAACAAAAAAAAGCAAAACCCTGGTTACCCACTCTGCTGCTCTGTGCTTTTAAATCTCTGATTACCTGCTCCCCTGCTGTGTAGCTTCCTTCTAATCTAAATTAGCTGAAAGTACATTCTCCATCCAGCTCTCAGTGGGACATTTGTTTTTTTTCTTTTCAGTGCTTGTTCCGGGATCAGATATGAGATGATGAGATTTATTCAATGCTTAGATTACAAAAAAATGGACTGCTTATTGGAAACTTTGATCAGGCAGGAGATTTGTTAAAACATTTGTTATTAGCATATTATCCATAAGTGGGAGAACTGCCTGCTTTTCAGTTTATATCAGAAGTGATTTGTATGGTAGGTACTTGTGTGTTCTCATGTGTGTGTGTGTGTGTGTGTGTGTGTGTGTGTGTGTGTGTGTGTGTGTGTGTGTGTGTGTGTGTGTTTTATTAATAAACAGCCGCTAGTCCAGTGAAGAAACTTCAAAGAAAAATAGAGAACACTGAAAGAGCATGCGTTGTTCTGGTGGAGGCACAATATAAATGAAATCTTCCATAATAAAAAGCAGCATTTTGCAACACACAGTTGCTCATAATAACTTTCCACAATGATTTCAGATGTAGTAAACAAACAGAAGTATAACCCAACCACAGCAATTCTCACAATAATACCCCACTTTTAGTCTGTACATGACATGTCCTTGACTAGCATTATATACAGTAAATGCA
Organism: Protopterus annectens; assembly: GCF_019279795.1. Lineage (NCBI taxonomy): Eukaryota > Metazoa > Chordata > Ceratodontiformes > Protopteridae > Protopterus > Protopterus annectens. Next base: position 1,990,287,942 of record NC_056737.1, on the reverse strand, counting down.
GCGGACTGAGAGGCAGCAAGCCAGCTGTAAACATGTGTACACAGTTCCATCAATGTCACAGATATTTCAGAAATGTTGTAGTCACTCTAAAACACAACCCATTCATCTGTGCCAGTCATCCCATACAGCAAAGTGATTTTTAATGCAACATAGCTCCAACTTTTGGATTATTAACTTATTTCTGCCAACTCATTGTTTTCTACACATTCAGTTCTTTTCTTGTATGTGTGTGTATAAATATATATATATATATATATATATATATATTTTTTTTTTTTTTAACTGAAGTTATTCTGCTCTTCAGTAACTTGAACTGAAGCTAGTGTTGGCTGAATTTTGTTATTTGCTAGTAATTACAGGTGTGGGGGTAGCCACATTCTTTGATTTCCTATCCTTGCATATTTAAACTGGTGCATGTGAAATAATTCCTGCTTTAAAACTTCAGCTTGGCCAGCTAAGAACTTGGTTATATTCAACTGGACGTATAAGAGAATTTAAGTACCTTTATCTGCACTTTTTTAAAAAAAATACAGTATTATACAGTATTTAATTTGATTTAAACTGTGTATGAAGGAGTGTTGAAGGAATTTTTAACTGAAGTTATTCTGCTCTTCAGTTATTGAAACTGCCCGCCCCTCAGCCTGCCTCTGGGCCCATCTCATTTGCTCACTCAACTGAGTGCAGTGAGATCATATTCTGATTTCAGGCACTCCTACTGTGTACAAAGAGAGCATCTGGGAAATAGAAAAAAAAAATTAAGCTTATTTCCTGCCTTTCTTGTTAAGTGGTACAGAGTATTTGTAGGCTTCTGAGCCCCCAAGCCCTTCTGTGTTTGAGGGAAGCCTTCTAGCTTGTTTTTTTTCTTATAACTAGCCAGTTTTCTAGTTTCAGCACTCAAATCTGTTTCTTTGATCTCAGCACTTGTTCAGAAAAAAAAAAAAAAAAAAAATTTCATCTGCTTTTACTGTACTTGTGTTTTTACCTACTTCTTTTTACTTTTGCATCATCTTAAAATACTCAATTGTATTTATTACTGCTTGGTGTAACTCATTCTAAGCCTTTTGGTTTAAACACTTGGGCTTCGGACCAGTTAGTTGTTTTGCACTGACAGGGTTTGTGGTCTGCACTGTTGTGGCAGAACAGGTAGCTTACATCCTTCTAGGTTGAGAACTGCTGATTGAGGGCTCAGTGTCTGTTATTCTAAAAGTGTATTAATTCTGGTTTAAGCACTTGGGCTTTCAAGCCAGTTATTTTACATTAAGAGGGTTCGTGGTCTGCACTCTTGTGGGAGGAGAGGCTGGACTCTGCCCTTCTGAGCTGGGAATTTCTGGTTGAAGGCTTATAGTGCATGCATATCTGAACTGTTTCTTACTGAAGTTGGTGCGCCTTGTTTGCTGTGGCATAGACTGGATTCGGGCCTGCTGGATCTAGCTTTGTTTGTGTAACTTGAGCACTAATCCAGACATTCTCTAAAGTATTCAATGGTATTTATTACTGCTTGGTTGTAACTTGATTAAAGTGTAGCTATCATTCAAGTCTTTTGGATTAAGCACTTGGGCTTCAGACCAGTTGTTTTACATTAGGAAGGTTTGTGGCAAGCACTGTGGTGGCAGGACAGGTAGCTTTCATCCTTCTAAGTTGGGAACTGCTGATTGAGAGCCCAGTGTCCAAGTGTATTAGTTCTGGTTTAGGCACTTGGGCTTCAGGCCAGTTATTTTACATTAAGAAGGTTCGTGGTCTGCACTCTTGTGGGAGAAGAGGCTGGACTTTGCCCTTCTGAGCTGGGAATTTCTGGTTAAAGGTTTATAGTGCCTGAATATTTGAACTGTATCTTACTGAAATTGGTTCACCTTGTTTGCTCTAGCATAGACTAGATCCAGGCCTGCTGAATCTAGCTTTGTTTATATGCTTGTTGTTTGTTTGCTTGTTATTTCCTGGAAGCTAATTCCACCTAATACGCAACTTCTCAGCTTCTGTGGATCACTAGTGATATCTGCATTGCTTACTGTACTTATTTCCTTGTTTCACTTGAAAGAAAGTTACTGTTTGTCGTTTTGCATTTAGTTACTTGTAACACATTGCACTCAAGTTACCTGGCACTTGCTCACTAAAGCAATTATATAAGTCAGCACTAAAAATTAAAAGCACTACACCCTCACTCCCCACTGGCCCTTGTTTTCAATTAAGGATTTCCCAATATTATTCTAGCATGTCCAAAGGTCAGTTGTCAATCTCCTCTCCGGTCCAGCTGGTGAATCTGGGAATCTTGAGGCAATGTTATAACTGCCTCATGTACACAGACAACCCTCTCCTCCTCCCACATAACACAAATACTTGAGAGATGCAGCTATTTAGCCAAACTGGAGGCTGAGCTCTCTCAACTCAGGACTGGCAAGACCAGACAGGAGGAGAAGGCAACTACACACACCACAAAACCAGCCTCACATAATGCTACCACTCCACTGAATCAAACACATAAACACACAAAGACATACTCGGAGGCTCTGAGTAAAAATTTACCTAAACAGCAGAGGCCTCCAAAGCAGACACCCAAACAACTGCTACCTCAAGACACCCCACAAGCAACACATAAACCACAAAAGCAGTGTGCAAAGCAGTCACAGCCCTTAAGGCCAAATACAACACCAAACATACTTGTCATAGGTGACTCCATAGTCAGACACACTGACGTCCCACTCACCAGGCTGAACAAGGAGAGGGTCACAGTAAGCTGCCTATCGGGCGCTAGAATCCGCCACATAACACAAGCACTGGTCACTCCATGGCAAGTACAAATATGACACAGTCATTGTCCATGCTGGTGTGAACAACCTGAGACGTACCTCCCTGGACTACATGAAAAGAGACATAGAGGAGCTCTCTGATTATGTAGCCCAGGCAGGTATGACCCTAACCCTGAGCAGTATCCTTCCTTCACCAAGAATGATGCCACAATACAGAGACAAGATGATCAGCTTTAACAATTGGCTTAATGTCTGGTGTCATTCAAAGGGGATCCAGTGTCTGTCTGCCTGGGATGACATGCTTGACAAGCCACGCTGCTTCAAGGGACGGCTTGCACCTGTCATCCCTGGGATTCCGGATATTGGCTAAGGCTCTTGCCATCCCCATAGTGCCTTTTTTAGGCAAGGCTCAAATTCTAAACCTACCACCCTAGAAAACAAAAATGGGAAGAAACTGAGGGTAATGCTGCTCAATGCCAGAAGTCTAAATCTCAAAATGCACGCACTCGAGGCCCTTCTCAGTATGGAGAACATCGATGTCTGTGCTGTAACTGAAACCTGGTTCAAGGCTCCTGAGAGCACCCGGCACTATTAGGTTTTACCTCATATCATGTGTTCCGCCCCAAAACCCGGACCACACCACAAAAGGAGGGGGTTATCCATATTCATAAAGGATACCCACACCTCCAGGTTGGTGGCAATGCACGAAGCTTCGTAAACCATCCAGGTGCAACTAACCATAGGCAAAACTGCTCTACAAATTGTAGCATGCTACAGGCCACCCTCTCAAACTCAGGAACCCCACACAGCCTTCCTGAAGACACTGGAGGGTATAAATGTATCTCCAAACACCATCATATTGGGTGACTTCAACTACCCGAATATAGACTGGGAACATTACTCAAGCCCTAACTTTCTAGCCCAACGGTTCCTGGAGTTCATAAATTCAAATGCCATGGAACAGCTAGTCACTGTTCCCACGAGAGAAGAAAATATACTAGATCTCATTGTCACAAACATGGGGACAAAATGCTCCACACCGGAAGTATATCCCTCATTGGTGAGATCTGATCATAAACTAATCTCACTGGAAATCCACATCCCGCCCCCACCCCAAACAAAAACGACCATAGTGAAGAACATCTCTAAAGCAAACTTCACACTACTCAAGACTGGTGTGGTATCCTTCAAGGCCCCTGAGCCAGAGGAAACCACAACCCAAGCTGTGGAAGCCCTTACAAATGCCTTCTATGAACACCTCCAGGACTGCATGGATCAGGCAATCCCAAATAAAACCAAAACTCTTTCCACAAAGGGCAAACGTCCAGTCTGGTGGACCCCAGCCATTAACAAACTTTACAATAAGAGGAGAAAGCTATCACATGATAGAACAAAATCCATAAAAGGGAAGTCACCCCTGATCATTATTAGTAAAAAAATACGAGCACTCATAAAATCAACTAAGGCCAATTTTGAGAGAAAAATTGCCATGGATTCAAAGGACAATCATAAGGCCTTTTTCAGCTATGTTAGGAACCTGGGTGGAAACTCCCAGATATGCTCAGAATTAGTCCAAAATGATACAAAAATCACTGAACCCACAGACATTGCCAACATACTGGCAGACAGGTTCAGTGCAAACTTCACCCCTCTCCCCTAAAGGAGAGATAACTATCCCAGCCGAGTGTAGCCTCCCGGACATCTCAAATGCGCAGGTGAAAGCTGCTCTCTCTAAAGCTAAAAACACAGCATCAATGGGACCGGATGGTGTCCCCGGCTGTGTGCTACACGAGCTAAATGAGGAATTAAACCCGCACATAAGGCAGCTGTTTAATCTCAGCCTTACCACAGGATACGTGCCCAAGGAGTGGCGTGACGGCAACTGTGGTCCCACTCCACAAAGGCGGCGCTCCACGGACCCTGGTAATTACCGCCCCATAAGCTTAACAAGTCTAGTCTGCAAAGCTATGAAGAGGATCATAATGGAGCTCATAAACAAAGATATAGGGGACTTGCAGACATTGGACCCGACCCAGTTTGGCTTTGTCAAGGGAAGATCATGCCTTTTGAACTTGGTCGACTTCTTCAAACAGTCACCAAGGCCATTGATGAGGGAAAGGCAGTCCATACAGCCTACCTTGACCTTGCAAAGGCTTTCGACACAATACCCCACTCGGGTATTGTAGAAAAACTTACCAGCTTAAATGTAAACCCATATGTCACAAGATGGGTTGCAAACTGGCTTAAGGACAGAACCCACAGGGTTAGAGTTGCTGGCGCTGTGTCAGACTCCAAGCCGGTCACACGTGGTGTCCCACAGGGCTCGGTCCTTGGCCCCTATTGTTTGGCATCTACTTCTCAGAAGTACAGGCCAACATGGGAGGACTTTGGCTGACAAAGTTTGCAGACGACTGCAAACTGGGCCATAGTGGAAAGTGCATCGGACACGGATATCCTTCAGAAGGGACTCACGGAAACAGATAGCTGGTGCCAGAGCCATGGCCTGAAGTTAAACGCCAAAAATGTATAGTCATACCCTTTGGGAAAAACAAGGTAACCCCAAGCTACCATATAGGTGGCAATCCACTAAGCACAGAAGAGGTTATCAGGGACCTGGGGACCCAGGTTGACAGTGGCCTTTCTTTTGACACTCACATTGCTAAAGTGGTTAGAAAGACCTTCTACATTGCCCACCTGATCATGAAGGGATTCACATCCAGATCTAGTGAGGTCATTGTTCCCCTGTACTCTTCACTTATCAGACCAATGATCGAGTACAATGCCCCATTCGGGATGTATCTCATCCGACATCTGCAGCAATTGGAGAGACCCCAAAAGTTCCTCACCAAAAGGATAAAGGGACTCCAAAATCTGTCATATGCTGCCAGATTGAAGAAACTCTAGCTCTATTCAGTCGCATACTGTCTGCTCAGAGGTGACATGTGCCTGACATACAAGGCCATGTCCAACCCGGAATTAATGGACATGCTCCACCTCAAAAAATCCAAATCCACCAAAACCACTAGAGCAAGTGACTTAAACCTTAGCACGGATATAAATAGGATGTGCTGGAGGGATAGATTTATCACTCAGAGACTCCCTATGCTGTGGAATAAAATCCCGGTCCATGTGAGGCAGAGCACCTCGCTGACTCTGTTCAAGAGAAATCTAGACCTGTGGATGGGAGATCGTAGGTTTACCCCGGGAATCATATCTGTGTCACTGCTGGACAGAGGCACAACAAACTAATGGGCACAGTATTTTTTCATATAAGGGGTGGCGTAAGCCACAAAAATTTGGGCTAGGCTTATAAATGCCTTAGGGCAGATAGCCTAGTATAAACCTATGAACCTATGAACCTATATATATATATGAATATTGCATTCGATCTCTTAATTTATGCAAGAAACCAAAACAAGTATGAAATATCAACTCGAAAAAGCAAACTAACAGTGACCAAAATGAATAATCATTTTTTTCTGTGGAATAAAACAAAACACACTGGTCTGATAACATTTAAAAACACATATGTATATATTTTAGTACAAAATGGTATAATCAGCTTCTGCTCAATTTTTTTTCAATTCTTTGGTCTAACAAAACAAGATATGTAACTCTTAGGGGTTTTTTTTTCCTCTAAACATTCATATGTCATTATCTCATGTCTTAATTATTATAAACTTACTTTTGAGTGGAGCTATATCTTATTACTCTTATTCATAATATAATATTTTGGGTGAAACAGTGTTGCAACATTTTTGTACTGCAGTCTGCAGTCTCACAGTTCTTAGTTCTCCAGTTCATTTCTCAGCGTAACTGACTTCTGCATGCATATTCTCTATTGGTTTTCTCTGGATGGTCTAGTTTCTTCCCCTATCCCAAAAACATGATATGTGAATTGGCAGTCTTCCAATTACCCATAGCTGTGTGTGTGTGTGTGTGTGTGTGTGTGTGTGTGTGTGTGTGTGTGTGTGTGTGTGTGTGTGTGTGAATGTGTTTTAGGTGAGCTGTCAATCTTCCAAATTGCTGTATGTGAGGGGTGTTCCCTCTCCAAGGAAGTGTCTCCAGAAGATTTAAGTCCCCCTGGATAATTCTCTAGGATGTGTCAGGATAGATTGCAGATATTATAGAAAACTGCCCCTCCAGGTTGGTTACAGAAAACACAACTTCAGGTAAATACCAGTCATGACAGTTGTATGGCTATTTTTGCTAGGAAAATAAGTCTCTACCCTTTTTATTTTTTAAGTCCCAGAAGCACTGTCTGGTTACGTGACTTGCTCAGAGTCATAGGCAATGGAACTAGAAAGAGTCAAACCCTGTACTAACTGAACTAACTGGCAGATCTTCCTTAACTTCATTTGCTGATAAATCACTGAGGATGACATTCAGTCAATAAAAAGCTGCATTTCAAGTTAATTAGAGTTGTCTGGCATTTAAGACTCTGAGCTATTAACAAATTGCTTCCTGTAGTCAAAACTACATGGTTTTATTCCTTCCGCCTTCATTTGCCCACTTTCTTCCTTTGTGCAAGTCACTTACACAGTGCTTCTGGATCATTCCTGAAAACAGACTCTTTGTACAGTGAGTTTACCTGGTTAGGAAACAGATAAAAGAAAATAGTACTTAATATTTGATCATTTATCCCCTCTGTGACACCCGTTCTCTGGCCCAGCAATCAAGGAGTCTCAGTCCTCACCACTAACACCAGAGAAGGCATCTCATATAAGAGGCAAGGATAACAAATACACACAGTAAAGTACAATTTCCCTTAAGTGCACACAGATATTACAGTCAGTCTGGGGCTGGTTGCTCCCTTGCTCCTCAGATCCCTAATAAGACTCCCCACTGGCACAGCTATAGGGTCCAGATCTCAGCCTAGTTGGCAAGCTAACCTCCAGTACCCTCTCTGTCCAACCAGTGCTTCATGTCCCTGCCCAAGTAACTGACACACACACACTTTGAGATAAGTATTTATACAACTTCACAGACACTCCTGGGAAAGGCTGACACAGATTCTCCAGCTGTGCCCCCTTACCCAGACTATACAGTAGTAATTACTGCCACCACCAACTAATAATTATCAGCTACCCAAAGGCCCTTAAAAGGGTGTGCAATTATTACTGTGCAATATTATTATCCAATTGGTAGTATAGCCCAGGGCTAAAGCTATAGGAGTGACTTAGGCAGTAAACCCTATAAATATGCAATGTATTCTAGAGATTAACTTATTTCTACACAAACCAGCCACAGATGAAAAGGGTTTAAAATTTTTTTAATAATAAATACTAAAACACAAGGCAATACTACTACACCACAGTGCTATTCAAGAGTTCAGAGATCACACAGAAACTTAAAATAATCAGTAGTACAGTTCTGACATAACAGAAAAAACACTTAGTCTAATCTTTATAGCCCTAGCTATTTCTACAAGAAAACATACTTCTACAATAACTTACTTACATAGAACAAGGCAGTGCTGAGTTGAATATCAAGACAAAAATGCTTAATAATCTCTGGTTCTCACTGTTTAAATTGAAACTGCAGTTCTGATAAAACATTACATTATTTGTTTACACTTTCTTGGTTCCCAGGCTGACAGAAACTACCTTTACATTTGTTTACACTTAGAGCAGTAAAGGACATTCCACATGTAAATTCTGTTCATTAACTTTAGCCTTAAAACAATAGACAGGATGCTTACTCCAGACTCACCGACTCCAAATTCTAACTTCAAAGGAATAGACATAAAGTAATTTTAATTTCTTACTTTTTGTTTTGCTTGTGTGCCATACTTTGGTGTGTGTGTGTGTGTGTGTGTGTGTGTGTGTGTGTGTGTGTGTGTGTGTGTGTGTGTGTGTGTGTGTCAGTTGGTTTCAAATAATTGGGTGTTTCTCTTGTATATTTGCTAAACTTAGTGCAGTTAGATCTCCAGCCACTTGGCATTACTAGTAAGAAGTTATCTAAAATCTGTGATGTCAGCATACACCCTGCTGGGTGTGTTTATAGCTTGACTACTGTAATTCTTTGAAAGACTAATATGGAGTAGATACCTGAATGCAACTGAAACAGAAAAGTAGAGGTTTGCTAAGGCGTGGGATGGACAAACCACTTAAACTAGTGAGTTATTCTGAGTAAAAAAAACACAACAAATTATGTAACTACTCAAAAAAGACTTAAGGCAAGGTTCATCAAAGGTACATCCACAGTTTATCCACGATAAATCAACAAAGAATCCAGACATGTTTATAGAATCAAGGTAAACGTTTTCGTCCAAACCAAATGAAAGAACTTCATCAGACAGTTACAAACCATGAAAAGCCAGTATAAGTAATTCAAACAAAAATTACATCACTTCCCCTAATAACCATTTAAAGACATATTCGTCCCATTAACACTTCATATACATTACTATTGTAGTAGATAAAATTAAGTTCACAACTTATCATGCATTTTAAAAATACAGTCTATCCTCTGATCTTATCTCAGGGAAGCTGTCAAATTCCTTTTTCTCATGAGCTGGTATGGAAAAGTGTTCCCCTCCCAAAAGTACATAACTAGAACTGACAAAGAAAAGAATGGACGCTGAGACACTGAAATTAAAATTCTGAAATAGCAGCCTGAATCAACAAAGAAAGAAATAGTTTTTATTATTACACTGTAAATAACCTGTTTTTTATTGAAACTGTATTGCTTGATGTCGCTTACTGCTACAGAATGCTAAACCATTCTATCAGCTTCTTCTACATCAAGTAAATGAATAGAGAATTCATGTGAGCCAGAAGGCAGCTATAAATTTATGTGATTGTTCTCAAACTTCCATCTCCAAAACATGGAACTCTACCTCTCACAATGTGAAACAAATGGATACTCTATGGAACATTTGCTAACAACTTCAACTAGGAAGCTAAGAACATCGTTATTAACGGAGTTCTTTTGATGGATTAATATGATTCAGTACTATTCGTCATTACGTTTTTGTGAATATTTGTTAAAAAAATTCTTAGCAATGAACGTATGCCAAACCTTTTCAATGTGGTACAGTGTGGAACATAGTACTTTTAAGAATCAAATTGAGGAACATTCCTCATAGTTGAGGTACAATTGAGAGGTATTTATTTTATTTTAATTATTTACATTTGTTTACTCTGGTGGTGCATTGATCAAATGTAACCATTTACAGACACGACCAGATAGAAGAAAGACAATCACAAATAAACAATGTTGCAAATTTTCATACAAAGATAGCAACAGTTGCAAGTATAAAATTCACATGTAAGGAGTGCTGACAGATTTTACAGAGATTAAAACAAAGCAAGCTTATAGTATGTACATTAGACCCAAATGTGTGTCTATGAATAGCAGGTAGCTGAGTTAAAGAAAGACTTAACAAATATGTACACCTTTTATAGAAACTGAAATGTATTTAAACATATTGCATTATACAATAAAACTCATTAGACAGAGCCTACTCAGTGATATTATGCAACAGTCATAACCAAAAAAGAGGAATGTTGATACTGTTGCCTTAATAAAGGGCATATATTTCAAATAAATAATATTTTTCAGAATGGTAAAGTCCCCCCCACCCATAATGATGGGTTTGAATTTCTCAGTTATCATTTGCCTAATGTATGACTCTGAGCAAGTCACTTAGAAGGCAACTAAAAACAGCACCAGATTCACAGACAAAGTTTAACTTGGTGAACACATAACTACTACTACTACTACTACTACTAATAATAATAATAATAATAATAATACAAAATGTACTTATTTCTGGACTCTACCTCAGGACTGCTTCCCAACCATAGATTCTACTACTCATTAGGGGGTGGGGAAAGCATTCAAGTACAATGTTTTACTTTCCACAGTATCCTTAAAAGACAGTTTCAGAACAATACTCAAGATGTTTTGGGACAACAAATTCACAAAAGATGTGGACTCTGATATCCTCTACATTAGATCCGTGTGGTCAAAGTCCATGTGCATCAGAGAACACAAAGCTACCCTTAAAATGATAATCTCTTTTCATGATCTGATTGTTGCACTCTTAGCTGATGTTAATGTACAAGGAAAACAAATCCTGAAAGATATTAAGTCTGAAACTCAAATGTATTGGCATTATTTAGAGTCTTCAATTCATTGTGAACTACCAGCAAACCACAAATTTTATGAGGAATGGGCCAAAAATGTGAGGTAAAAACCTGGATATTCTGCAAGAACACTTGATAACTGTGACCCCCTACGCACTCATGCATGCACACACATGCTCATGTACTTTCGCACACTTGTACATACACACTCCCGCACACTTGCATATACCCATGCAATCGTGCTCATTCAGATATACACTCACTCTTGCACACATGCATTCACGAGCACTTGCAGTCACGCTCCCGCGAACACTCGCGGAAAACTGAACACACACACTCACACTTTCTCTTTCTTTTTTACACAAAAGACTGATGTCTTTTATCTGACCAGACAAGCACATCACTCTTAATTTATGACAAAAAAAAAAAAAAAAAAAACAATCTGAGCTGGGAGGTGGGGGCACAGTTCATGATTTTATTTAAAGTGGGAGGGTGCTCACCCCCCACCCCTACCCTATGGTTCTGGCACCCTTGCACGCGCACACATACTCATGCACACATGTACTGCCGCACACACGCACTCGCACACACTTCCATATACCTATGCAATCATGCACATTCACATATACACTCATTTGCGCGCACACGCATTCACACGCATTCACGAACACTCGCAGTCACACTCTCGCAAACACTCACAGACAACTGGACACACACACACACACACACACACACACACACACACACTTTCTCATTCTCATTACTAAAGAGTCTAATGTTCATTTTGTGAACGGACAAGCACATCACTCTTAATTTACAAAAAAAAAAAGAAATCTGAGCTGGGAGGCAAGGGCACAGTTTATGATTCTAGTTAAAGTGGGGGGAGTGCTTGCCCCCCACCCTATGGTTCCGGTACCCTTGCTGACCTTTGAGATATTGCATTACTTAACTTCCTTTCTCTTGCGAGTACTCCCCCTCACTGCTGTCCCCTCTGCATTGTCTTGCAGCCATCATTCTAGCTATTTGACCATTTTTTCTCTTATCTACCCTCCTATAACTTTTTTCCTCAGCCCTCTGTAGAGTACTGAATTGATCACTTTGCTAAAGTCTAACTAGGTAGGTTGTAGTACATTCAGTTAGTGTGCGCATGAACAGCAGCAGCATTTCAATGATCTGCTTGTTTTGTGGGGAACCTGAAATTCCACACCTTCCTAGATAGATTACAAACCTCTAAATTTGTAATTAATGCAGATGTTGCCAGACCTTGGGAAAAGTTATTATACCACAGATCACAAAGCTGTTGATTGATCCATCATCAACTAAATGAACAAATGTTGTATGTAGTATCAACCACTTGTCCTCTGTACTTCTTTGCTAACTAAGTGTTACAACTGGATTAAACTAATTTTACAGGGATAATCTTAACACAAATTCACCGTTGGTTGATATTTTTAAGGGTGTTATCCTCCAGAAGTCTGACCAGTCTTTCCCACAGTATTTTTTCTATGATTTTCTTCATTACTGAGCAACTACCTAGGATATTTTAGCCCTGTCATGCTGAGTGACACTACAGTTCATACGTTCATAGATTCATAGGTTGGTACTAGGCTATCGGCCCTAGGGCCTATACAAGCCTAGCCATAACAATTCCTGGCTATTTCTTCCCACACTATTTACTTGCCTGGACCCCTGTCTAGCAGGGCGACTGACATGATCCTTGGGGTGAATTTCCTTTCTCCCATCCAGTCATCAAGGTTCCTTTTGAAGAGGGCCAAAGAGGTGCTCTGCTTGACATGTATGGGCATTCTATTCCAAAGTCTGGGGAGTCTCTGGGTCAGGAACCTATCCCTCCAGCATGTTTTGTTTATTGTGATGACAAGGTTTAGATCCCTGGGGCATGTGGCTCTGATGGATTTCTTTAAGTGCAGCATATCCAACAGCTCTGAGGTTGACATGGCCTTGTATGTTAAGCAGAGATCGCCTCGGAGTAGACGATATGCGACAGAGTATAGCTGGAGTTTTTTAAGGCGGTCAGCATAGGGCATCTGGTTTAGGCCTGTGATTCTTTTAGTGAGGTATTTCTGCGGCCTTTCCAGTTGTTGCAGATGTCTTGAGAGGTACATACCAAATGGGGCATTGTATTCTATAATGGGTCTAATGAGGGATGAGTACAGTGGGACAATGACCTCCTTTTTTCTGGATGAAAAGACCTTAGTGATGAGGTGTGCTACAATGAAGGATTTCCTGATTGTTGTGGCGATGTGGTTACTGAAGGTGAGACCACTGTCCACATGTGTCCCTAAGTCTCTTATCACACTTTCAGTGTTTAGTGTACTGCCACCTATGTGGTAATTCACGGGTACATGTTTTTCTCCCAAAGGGGATAACTATACATTTCTTGGCATTGAGCTTGAGCCAATGGCTCTGGCACCAAGCATCTGTTTCTGTAAGGCCCTTTTGTAGAGTATTGACATAATTTGGGGATTCAATAATGGCTCCCATTTTGCAGTTATCTGCGAACTTTGTTAGCCAGAGTCCCTTAATGTTGGCCTGTACTTCAGAGAAGCAGATGCCAAACAAGAGAGGTCCCAGAACTGAACCCTGAGGTACTCCACTTTTCACTTGTCTGGAGCTGGATTTGTTGCTCACAACTAATCCTCAGGAACCTCCTGGTTGATCAATGATCTAAAGAAAAAGATCCATTACAGGCTTTGCCTATTTGCACTTCAGTTTCTAAAGGAACCTGTGAGGTATTTCCACCAATATGTACCTCCATCTCCTTATTTATCCCTACATTACCTTGGTCAATCATCCTCTAGCCCTATGTGATATTCCCATGCTAGGCCAGTAATCAAGGAGCCTGCATCCTCACCAGTAATACTGGAGAGAGACGTGCAGTTGGAATACAAATGGATACACTCAGTATTTCCAGATGCAGACCCCTCTGCATCAGGCACAATTTCCCTCAACAGCACACAGGGCACACACTCAGCCCGGGGTCTGGGTGTCTCTATCTGCCTCTTCCCAGGTCCCCAATAAGGCTCCCCAGTGGCACTGTGAAACCAGTGCTTCATGTCCCTAACCCAAGTAGCTGACACACACATCATTTAAGTTTTAATTTTCACACACACACACACACGCACACACACACACACACACACACACACACACACACACACACACACACACACACACACACACACATCTGGGAAAGTGGGAAAGGCTGGCACAGATTACCTGCTCTGCCAACTTTGCCCAGACTATATGGTAGATTCACTGCCACCAGTCAGTTACTATAAGGCTCTTAAAAGGGTATCCAGTTATGCTGAGTGAAGTTAATATTAATACAAGTGGTAATGTTGACCAAACAGCAAGGCTCTCAGGAGTGGCCAGAGTTAACACCAAGTAAATATGTGCAAATACTCTCAAATCTGAAAAGTTTAAATATATTTAATAATCAATAATAAAAAAACAAGAAAATACTAAATATATATTTACAGTAAGCCACAGAGTTAACATCACAGGAAATATTGAAAATAACATTGATGGACAGACTCATAAAAATAAAGAAAAATAGTCTTTAAACTAAGCTTCACTATATTCTTGATTGAATCTAGGAGAATTACTATTTTCTAATAACTTCCTTGATAGAGCAGGGCACAATGGAATACATGAGCAGTATTTCTATTCCATGCATGCAAAACCACTAAACACACACAAACAAATCCTTATTATACCACAAAGAAGGACTCCGCAGCAACTTGTAGAAAGATTTAATCCACTGAGATGTAGTTACATCCAACGATACAAGATATACAAGATATACAAATACTGGTCTTCTATTCTCTCTAGCGCCTCGGCAAACAGCCTTTACAGAGTAAATTATTATTCTTTGTGGTATAATAAGTATTTCTATTCCAGTTCCCTGAAATAAAATACTCAGTACTCAGAGATTACACACTGTAAAATGTTATATCCAAGATGGCTTGCAGAATGACCTCATCTGGTCACCTGACTCTAGGTACTCACAGTATCCCTCTTTGAAGCTGAGACATGAATTTAGCATAGATGGCTACAATACATATCTAAATGTTTATGGAAGTTCCTGAGGCTTCCCCTCTTTTTACTAAGCTAATGAACAAAGGCTTCTTCCAGACCCACCATTGACAGTCCTATGCAGCACTGTGGGGTGACATTTTAATGGTTTAACATCTCATTTACATTTCCCTTATTTTTCTTAAAATAAGCTAGCTAGTTAATCTCTGTTGTCCCAGTATCCTCTATTAAAACATATACATTTAATTCAGTTACAATAATACACGTATATTCCTTTTCATTCCAGCAGGGTGCACTGTTGATACATGTTAACAGAAGCAAACCTCACAAATACATTTTCAGCACAAGTATCTGTACAAATAAGTTTGATATACAAATGACATATAATTACTTACAAAATCCCAGTTAGCTGTGCTGGCACAAGTCATACATCCACTGTCCTACTTCTCTTGGCATGGCTGACAGTACCTCCTATCATCACACCCTACAGCTCATCTTATTACTTATTTTCTCCTCTCATCCTCCTCTCTTTGTCAAGGAAACACAAAGACAAATATCTTTTTTCAGAATCTGTATCTGTTTTTCTTCACCACTGAAGTCCTTTCCTTAGTTCACTAGTTTTATTATTACTACTGCTGCTTTCTTCTTGTGCCAGTACACATAAAGAACATCTTTATGGCTTATTTTATTCTGTTTGTCTCATCTCTTTCCATGATTGGCTTGATGCTTCTGTCCGCCCTGGCTACCCTTATTTATAGCAGCTATGTATTCCTTCCTTACTGGATTTTCTAGTACTTCTCAATACTTGTAGGTCTCTCTTTTCACTTAGTTTTCCTGATGACCTCATTGAGTGGCATACATCTTCCTTTTTTTCATCACCTCAATGAGTAGCATACATCTTCCTCTTTTCATCTTTCTTTTCCTACCCTTCCTAACATTTCTAATAAAACCCAAGTAAATCCTTCCCACACTTAATGTGAGATTGTTCAAGACCACTTCTAGGAGATGGATATCTGACATTAACCTTACCCTATATTTAGAACTTGGCACTCTTATCCCATCCTTCACCAGCTTGTCATCCTTCCATAAAGCAACTCGATGCTTGTAAACAGTATCAGTTTACTAGAGCCCACCCATATTCCCGTCCATCCTGACTACTGAGCTATTAATAGTCTCGTTATATCCTTGATTTATTCTGGTATTAACCCCTTTTATGCTGTATTAATTTCATATACGTTGTTGCATTTATTGTTGGTGAAACTACTGCAGAGTATGCATTACTATGAAAGTGGCTGTTTTGTAAGCCCCTTTTCAATGAAGAAACACTATAAATGCTGACTACTTTTCTTTTTTACTTTTAAGTCTATCTCTTTTGTTAGTGTATCCTGTGTTTCTGCAAGGGAAGTGTATTGTCATGGATCACCAAGGGCTATAAACAGTAATACTTTTGAGCACCAGGCAGCCTTATTTTTGGTCAAACCACTACTAGAGAGTGTATTACAGTGACAATGGCTGTTATGTAAGCCCTTCTTCAGTGAAGAAACACTGTTTTAATGCTGACAGCTTTTCCTTTCTTTTTTTTTTTTTACTTTTCAGTCTACCAGTGGTGTGGATGTGTGTGTGTGTGTGTGTGTGTGTGTGTGTGTGTGTGTGTGTGTGTGTGTGTGTGTGATGTTTCTATAAATTAATGTTTTGTGAATGATCTCTAAAGACTATAAACAGTCGCCCTTGCAAGTTAACAGTCTTATGACAGAAGGACCCATTGGTATCTGGAATTTACAAGTTGAAAACCTGACTCTAGATAGGCACTCTGTAATAACAAAAAGGATAGAAAACATAGATGTAGAGTCTAAGAACACTAGTAAAGATACTCAAGAAGAAACTGAGGAACCTTTTAAATTAGTCACAAACAGAAGGAAAAGAAGAAGGAGGTCTGTAGGAAAGTGTAGTTTCTGAAATTTTAAAGTTACATGATTTGTTTACTGGCAACAGTTCAGGATGCCTTAAGTTATAAAATGAAGCAGTACTAAAACCAAGGAATCAGGATAGTCAGACTACATTAAGAAATGAATCGCTGCTCATAGGTGATTTGATGTTGAAGGGAGTGAGTAACTTATTTCCAAGAATAAGATGGGACATGGTAGTGTGAGAGGAGCAAGACCAAGAAATATAAAAGAAAGGATGTAAAAGTGACATTCGTGAATACTATATCCAGCGTTATGTTACTTTTATAGTAACCTACAAAAAGCCACCACTAGTAAACAGTGAAATAAGGAGGATGGTAATTTCACAAAAGTTTCACCATATATGTGTTTTGAGAGAGAAAATGAAGTGAAAGACTGATTTTTTTGCTAGAGACAGGAAACATATGAGCTATGTCGGAAATAGAGTTTTGGAAAATGTATTAAGTATCTAAATATTTTTTAGAACCAGCACTTGTAAATATATAAAAAGACAGTGTAAAATATAATGCTGTTATATTATTTTGTTACTAATGTTAATGGTATGAATAACAGATTTTACTGGTATAAAAAGATGAAGTGAAAATATAATTAGGTTATATTGTTTTGTCTTTAATGTTCATAGCATATATGGCACATTTTCTAAACTGGAGTGATTTTTAAATGCCAACAATACTAATGTGGATATTATCTCAGAGATGGTATAACAGGAATAACCCTCCACTAAACATACACTGTTATGTAGGTTATTATAAATATCAAATTGATACACATATTGGAGGCTTCTCAATTTGTTAAAAATAAATATCAAACTACACAAAATACAAGTGATGCAGATGCAGACATTCTGTATATTAAACTTATGATAACATCAGTTTCAATCTACATATTAGGCTTATATAAAAGACCAAATCAGGATTTAAAGGAATGAGAACAGTTTATTAAAACTTGAGATGAATTGGAAAGTAATAAAGCAATAATCCACGACTGTGCATTGGTATACCAATATTTACTTATTGTTGGTGTGGTTTGATCATGAGGGTAAAGCCCAAGTGATTAAACAAAGCCAACTCTGGGTAAATCCTGATATATCCATAAACAGAAGTAGGTTATTGCTTTTATAGATTAACATTTTTTAAAAAAGAAATTGCTGACCTTCCTTAAATAATGCTATTGTATAAGGGGACTTCTGTCTTCTTCCATGTTGTCTTCAGTATTCTGACATATTGCACTTTTGTATGGGACTTGCATTTCCCCACTTGCACAGTACATCAGTGCAGGAGAAGCAACAGAGAAAACAGAATCTCCATTGCTGTTTGTTTTTTTTTTTAAAGCATACATTTATAGACATAGCACAGAAATATGAAGATAATCAGGCATGTTTCTGTTTTAGTTTTGCAGAACGTATCTGATTTTTCTCCTATTTTGGTTGTGTCCTCCAGTATATGCCAGTACAAAAGTCTGCCCCCTCAATGGCACTTCAGAGGTCAGACCTTTTTCTATTGGCATATGCTCAATTTACAATGGGCACATTGGTTGGACTATCCACTCAGAATGTTAATTTTTGCATAGTAATGAGTCTTTATTGTATAATAATATAATAATATTAGATAGAGACTTGAATGTGCTCCTCAAAAATTGTGATTACATGAGCTCTCTTAAATAACAGGATGAAAAAAGTACTTTTCTATCACAAAAAAATGATATTATCAAAATGTTAAACTTGGTGCAGAAAATAATTTGTTAGACATTGTACTGTTAAGAACAGACATTGATATTTACCATATCAAATCCAGAACTTTTACAGAGTTCTGACCATATAGGAGTGAAGTCGAAAACAAAAGTAAACATGAAACTTTGTTCTAGTAAAAAAAATACCAATATTATATATTTGTTTACTGGGGTAGTGCACTGGTCAGTATTAACCAATTTCAGAATCAGTCCAGGTGAAATACAAAACACAATACAAACAAAAAACGGAAGAAATGTAAGCAATAACAGACTAGTTCAGCTTCATTACACAGAAAACCTGAATAAGTTCATTATAGTAAACAAGCAGACTGTATTGTGCAATATTTACATTAGTTCTAAAGTTGGTCAACCTTCAGTAGTTCAGGCAAGGTTCAGAGAGATAAGTATTTCTGATACAGAGATGACAAAGAATGGTGTAATCTGAGATAACCCATCAGAAATGTTTGATAGTAACTTAAGAACTATCTCAGAGAGTGAGTCTGGGCATTTTGTATCTTGTCTTGGATCTGAACACATCCATTTTCAGCACTTCTCATCTGTATTTGCCTTGCTCTGTAAGTAAGACTTAGATCATAGTATCTCTCGTAGAGATAGATAGGAAAATAGTAAGATTGTATTTATTTATTTATTTATTTGCAGTTGGTTTACCAGGATAGTCCATTGGGCCAAAATGAACCCGTTTTCAATGGAGTCCTGGGGAGAAAAGCTCCAAAACTAAATAGGTTACAGTAGATTATTCATAGTAGTTACACAAATTATACTATTATACAAAAGTTAAAGATACAAGAAAAACAATTTCAAATAATACAGCAAAACTAGAATTAATACAGACTAGTGATGAAATTAATAGATAATACAGACTAAAAGGAATATTGCATGAAAGTACTGAGAAATAATAAGATATTAGGAAGCATTGCACGAAAATACTGAGAAATAATAACATATTAGTCATCAAAATCAGTCTAGATGTTTTCTGTATTTATGTGAGACTGTCATGCATGTTGTTTTAAAATATTTCCTGTGATTCTGAACTCTGTTGTTACTATATTGAGTTATTGAGCATTGAATTGTTCTTTTATTATTTATTATTAAATATATTTAAACCTTTTAATTGTGGCTGGTTTGTTTACAGATATTTAAACTCTTAGAGTACTTGCATTTTATTTGGTGACAGTGTATAGGCCAAATCCTAAATAGCCTTAAAAGTTTGGTCACACTTACCATTTGGATAACAGTGACATTACATAGTAGAATTGGTCACCCTTTAGGAAGGGCCTTAAAGTAGATGATAAGTAAGGGTGGTTGGTGGCATCTCCACCACCCTCTCTGTCCAACCAGTGCTTCATGTCCCTGCCCACGTAGCTGACACACACACACTTTGAGATTTGACTTATATGCAATTACACAGATACTCCTGGGAAAGGCTGACACAGGTTCACCAGCTATCCCCCCTTCTGCCCATACTATAAGGTAGTAATCACTGCCAGCAACCACCCTTACTTATCAGCTACTTTAAGGCCCTTCCCAAAGGGTGACCAATTCTACTGTGTAATATTACTGTTAACCAAATGGTAAGTGTGACCAAATGTTTAAGATTATTTAGGAGTGGCCTATACAGTGTCACCAAATACATGCAAGTACTCGTACTCTAACAGCTTAAATATCTCTAAGCAAACTAGCCACAATTAAAAGGTTTAAATATATTTAATAATAAATAATAAAAGAACAAGACAATACTCAATAACTCAATATAGAGACGACAGAGTTCAGAATCATGGGAAATATTTTAAAACAACATGCAGGACAGTCTCACATAAATACAGGAAACATCTAGACTGATCTTACTATTTTCCTATCTATCTCTAAGAGAGGTATTATGATCTAAGTCTTACTTACAGAGCAAGGCAAATACAGATGAGAAGTGCTTAAGATGGATGTGTTCAGATCCAAGCAAGATACAAAATGCCCAGACTCACTCTCTGAGATAGTTCTTAAGTTAATATCAAACATTTCTGCTGGGTTATCTCAGATTACAGCATTCTTTGTCACCTCTGTGTCAAAAATACTTATCTCTCTGAAGCTTGCCTGGAACTGGAAGTCATAAAACAGTTACACACTTTTACCTTTGAAACCTGTAATTATTTCTCTTTCCAGTCAATAGAAAGAATTTCTAGCTGCAGACATTCCATCGTCTAGCTTAGGTAAACAACAGTATAAACAATTCACTTATTTTCTTAGAGTTTGGAAGTTAACTCTGTTCTTTTCCAGCAGGGTACACTGTGGTTACATTCTTGAAGCTCAGCACATAACATGTAGTTCTTTTACATTTGTAAGAGAAGCATACAAATCATATTACTATTCCCAAATGACATATAATTATTTACAAAATTCTAGCTAGCTGGGCTGGCAGCCTTCACATCCTCTACTAAGCTGTCTGTGTTCACCCCATGACCATTATACTTCATGCAGGCTACCATCTGGCTATCCATGCCATTTTTTCTGTTTGTAGGCTAGCTCAGCTGTCCCCCCCATCTCCTCTTAAAATACCTGTCTTCCTCAGACTTTTCCTTCCTACAGTCTCTAGGCTGCGAAAATAAACTTTATCTATAGCATATAAAACACAAAAAAAACAAACTGCTCAAAAATAAAACTTCAGGTTTCAGGAGCTAAAAACAAATTCCAGTCGAAAATCGGAAATAACTCTTTCAATTTATAACCACTATACAACATTAAAAACAATACATCAAGCACTTTCGTCTCTGGTTATTCAGAGACTTTTTCAAGATAAAACATACGTTATTTAATCAGCATCATGTCCCACCCCAAGACAGCAGCCTATCAGCATCAAAAAATATATAATTACTGATTAATTAGTCTAACAATTTCTATCATAACAAAAGCAGGAAGCAAAAGCATAAAAACTGTCCAACAGAACTAAAAATCCAATAACGAGCAGACAACTACAAGTATCACTTATGCACATCAACAAATCTGTGTATATAATTCAATATATATATGCACACATTTCATCCTAAGGGGTTCTTTTCAATCAAAGACTAACAAAATATATACATTCACCCTTCTTTTTCACATAAAACATCAACTGTTCAATAAATGTCGGTATAAGAATACACATATGTCCTATAAATTACATATATAATATATATGTATTTGTACTACCAAAATAAAATTATTGATCAGGCACCACATAACTGCTTATTTAACAAATCTAAAAAATATATAATCATATAAATATGTAAATATCCTAAATATCAGATCTGAACAGCTAGATATCCTCAATTCTAACCTTTACCTCTACCTCTCTAATGCCCTCAGCTTCAGAAAAACACGTTAGGGAAAAAAACATTATTCATGGCCAGCCATTGAGTGGAATTAGTTCTCAACTGTCAAAAGGCTTCTTGTTTTTCCAATTGTAAGGGCCAAGGTCCACCCTTCAAGTCCACAACCAAAGCTTCAATGATAGCGAATCTAAAAGAGTGTCCCACAAACTCATTACAATGCTTAGCTAGAGCATTAGTATCTTTTTTAGTTTAATGTCCCTTAAGTGTTCATATATGCGGCACTTAAACTTTCTGTCGGTCTTCTCAATATAAAAACCGGGAGACCGTACAAAAAGCGCAATACACTACCTTCTCTGTTTGACATGAGCATTTTCTATTTAGTTTTGCTGTCACTCCATTGATATTAAAATATGGTCCCTTCATTATATAGGTACAATAATTAGAGCCCTTACATTCTTCATATATCCTGAAATAGGTTTTTTTAAACTGGTCTCCCAAATATTTTTTAGACACTGACCCCTCCTGTATACAACAGTGGGTTTCACACCTACAATTTGTCTTAAATCATTACATGTCGATAAAATCATCCAATTCTTATATAAAATGTTCGCAATCTGCTTACTAGACTTATTGTATGGTGTGATAAATGCTGATTAAAAATTAACCTTTTGAGTCAGTAACAGTTCATTACAAGTGGCAATAGCAATCCTGAGGTCATCTACCCTAAACGAATCAGGCACTACCATCAAAACCTCTTGTACTATTTGAACATCATTGACAGTCACAAGAGAAATGTTGGAGTCTTTACCCCTGAGAGGCTTCAAACTTCCATTTCTGGAGGTAAGCTAGTTGGCTGTATGCCATGTGGCCACTGCAGCCATTGTAAACATGTGTTGAAGACCAAACAATTCTCCAGTAGTAATTGTGGGACCATATTTGATATAAAGTTTTTTTGCAAACTGCTGTACAGATTGGATCATATGTTTGGCTACTTGTAGCTGCCATGCATTTTATATAGGACAGACATCCGGACCCCTTAGATTACGCATTTCTGAACATCTTAGTGATGTCAAATGTAAAAGGTTGAGCAATGCCCTGTACAAACACACTTTAAAGCATACCACAGCAACATTTCATTTCACTATCATTGACAAAATAGTAGGTGATAGAACTAATAAATCTGGATGGCACATTAAATTAAATGTTAAAGAGAAAAAAATGGATTGTAAAGTTAGGTGGACTCTTCCATCCTGGTCTAAATGAATATTTATAAGCTCACCAGTGAAATGTTTTGATTAATTATTTGTATTTGTATATAAGGACTACAAGATGTTTGGCATATTCACACTGATGAAGGCTGGGTTAATTCCATAGCCGAAACCGGTCTGTTATTTTCTTGTCTTCCATTAAACTATTCACACAGCCCGCAGTTGCTGGCTCTTGTTTTTGGTTTTAATACATTCAAAAAGTCAATTATTATTTTTAAATTAAAATATTTGACTTTCTGTTTTGTTTCTGGTACTTGGAATTCCACGCATGCACAAAGTTCAGAAGACTTTGAATGAAAAAAATCAGCTTAATCCACTTGCTGGGCTGTTTTAAAAACAGCTTGGCATTAGGTTTATTCACCAATAAGTACAGCTCTTTGTTTCTGTTCAGGATGTCAGATACATTGTTCAACAAGCATCTCACATGGCTGCTGCATGAAGCATCAAGTAACCCTTCCTACTGACTCCGGCTACTGCAGGTAACTGTAACTGAAACAGCCTGAGACAGAAAATGAAAGAAGGGATTAATGTTCAGATATAGAGGCATGAGCATAGGATATTTTTTTTAACATGAGCTCTACCCAGTAGGAACATAACTTAATTTGTTTACTTAAATGTGGGTGTGGGCATGTGTTTGTGTGTGTGTGTGTGTGTGTGTGTGTGTGTGTGTGTGTGTGTGTGTGTGTGTGTGTGTGTGTGTGTGTGTGTGTGTGTGTGTAATGCTGTCAACTGTCCTTGATTTTGAAGAATTCCTCTGATTTATTGCCTCATACTTTGGTCTCTTCTTAGTAAAGTTTGTGGTTTTTTTTCCTGGCAAAATCAATGAGGATTGCAGTCATTAAATAATGATGACAGACATGTCAGATTGAGATGTAATAGCCTTCAAAAAAGGCATTTTAATTCAAAGACTGTTATTTAAACAATTTTATAAGTATACAAAGTCAATACTAGTAAGACACCAGTGCACTGGCCCAGTAATCAAGGAGCCTCAATCCTCACCACTTGCAACAGTGAGGGGCGTGCACATTGAGGGGGATAACAAGTACACACACAGTAAAGTACAATTTCCCTTAAGAACACACAAAGATCACAGTCAGTCTGGGGCTGGTTTCTCCCTCTCTCTCTAGATCCCCAATTAGACTCCCCACTGGCACAGCTATAGGGTCCAGATCTCAGCCTAGAGGTCAAGGTAAAACCTTCAGCACCCTCTCTGTCCCAACAGTGCTTCGTGTCCCTGCCCAAGTAGCTGACACATACACTTTAAAATTTCATTTATATACAAACACACAGAGACTCCTGGGGTAGGCTGGCACAGGTTCTCCAGCTATGTCCCCTTTCTGCCCAGACTATAAGATAGTACCGACTGCCACCAACCACTAATATCAGCTGCTATAAGGCCATTCCCAAAGGGTGACTGAATTTCACTGTGTAATGTTACTGTTAAAATAGTCCAAATAGTAAGTGTGACTGAGCAGCAAGACTATTGGAGTGGCTTGGACAGTATCACCAAATACATGCAAGTACTCTCTAAGAGCTTAAATTATCGCTACATAAAACAGCCACAGTTGAAAGGTTTAAAATATTTAATAATAAATAATAAAAACACAAGACAAGTCTCATCAATTAAACACAGTGCTAATCAAGAGTTCAGAAATCACAGGAACTTTAAAACAATATTGTAGGATAGTCTGACATAAATATAGAAAACAGCTAGACTAATTTGGCTAAAGTCCTAGCTAACTCAAAGAGAAACTCTGTCCTCAATAACTTTACTTACAAGGCAAAATGCTGGTGAGTTGTCAGCTTCAGACAAAATCTAAAATACTCAGTCTTTCTCTCTGAGAAAGTCTTAAATTGATGATGCTCAGTACTGCTGAGTAATTTCACATTACATAATTTTTAAATACCTTTCCTCCCTCATTGCTGCTGAGCATCTCCCCAAGCAACTATGCACTGTCCCTAGAGGACCTTCCCCTGCAGTATTCTTCTGGCCACAGTAACAGCAACAGTGCATTGTGTATCCTAACTGCTACCCTGCACCTCTGACCATCGGTCTAGGAACCAACAAAAGCTTAAAAAAATACCTCAGAACCCTAGAGGACCTTCCCCTGCGGTATTCTTCTGGCCACAGTAACAGCAACAATGCATTGTGTATCCTAACTGGTACCCTGCACCTCTGACCATCAGTCTAGGAACCAAGAAAAGCTTAAACAAATACCTCAAAACCCTAGAGGACCTTCCCCTGCAGGATTCTTCTGGACACAGTAACAGCAACAGTGCATTGTGTATTCTATCTGCTACCCTGCACCTCTGACCATTGGTCTAGGAACCAAAAAAGCTTAAAAACAATACCTCAGAACCCTAGAGGACCTTCCCCTGCAGTATTCTTCTGGCCACAGTAACAGCAACAGTGCATTGTGTATCCTAACTGCTACCCTGCACCTTTGACCATCAGTCTAGGAACCAACAAAATCTTAAAAAAATACCTCAGAAACCTAGATGACCTTCCCCTGTGGTATTCTTCTGGCCACAGTAACAGCAACAGTGCGTTGTGTATCTTAACTGCTACCCTGCACATCTGACCATCGACCTAGGAACCAACAAAAGCTTAAAAAATACCTCAGAAGTATGTGTCCCTGTGCTATATGATGAACTAGTCTCTTGGTTAATGTTAGAGTGAATGATATAACAGCCATTACAGTGTTCTCCTGCTAGTTGCCACAAAAAGTAGATACCAGCAGCCCCTGTTCTATCTCTATAGCTACCCTCAGCCTGCATACTGTTTCTGTGCTATTTTATCATCATAATTTTTCTCCTCCCCAGACCTTTATGTGCAAACCCTCTCTCAACAGCATTTCTACCCTGTCTTACTGATTGAAGTCTCCTACTTACTGCCTTGTATTATTAGTATTTCAGCTCTGTATTTCTCCTGCTCCTTGCTGCTAGTATATTTTCTCTCTCCCTCCTTTCTCTCACTGTCTAGTCCATCTCAGCCTTTCCTCTCTGACTTTCCATAAGCATAGCTGTCTATGTAATTTGTGCCCTGTGTGGTCCTCCAAACCTGTCTGCTCTTATTTGTATGCTAACTATTCTCTCAGCAAAACTATATACTCACCTTCAAACTTGCCCTCTACTCATGTGATTGTTTCCAGGCAGAACTGCCTTCTACCTTCCTTTGGATACTTGTTCCTTTCACTCGGCCTCGGTCCTGGCCTTACCCCTCCCCTTCACCTCACTTCCTGTTCCAAAATTTCATAGATGACCAAGAACTGCAGGCGCCATTTTTAAATACCTTTTCTCCCTCATTGCTGCTGAGCATCTCCCCAAGCAACTACGCACTGTGTAAGTTTCAACATTGTCGTTTCTGTATATAATATTGTTGAATAGTCCTTCTCTTGTCTATTTGCTGTTAAACATGTATGTATGGTGCTTTATACAGTGATTTATACTGTATGGTGTTTTGTACAGTGACTTATACTGCTTGTTAAAGTTGTTAATGGTGTAAGTGTCTGGTCTGCACATAACTACCCTGTCTGTACTTGGCGAAGTCTTCTGAGTATATCTTATTCCTTTGCAAAAAGCTCCTGCTCCTTTTGCATACATTTAGCTACAGTTGTGAAAAGCTGCCTCACTTGGTGTTGTTTTGCATGTGAGACCTGCATATCTGGATGTATAATGAGTATTTGAGTGGTCGCAAAGGCCTCCACCACCTCACAAACACTCTTAGCCGCTATCTAGTTAGTATGCATAGCATTTCAAGTAGAGTCATATGCTATCTGTTTATTTGATTACAAACCATACTCGCAATGTACACTAAGTCTGTAGGAACTCACTGAGACTGTGATTTAATGTTTATTCCTAAGATTTCATGTTACTTTAGAAATAGGTAGTTGCTTAACATGGGATTGTATTAGGTTACTGAGACCAATCTGTTTGAACACAAGAGGCGACGGGATTATACGGACACTCGTACTTGCTTCCTTTATTCATTTTGAATGCTTCTAACATTGTTTTAAAAGAATCTGACCTTGTTTTAATGGAAGCCACAGGGAAACAGTAGTTGTTTAGTTGTTGTTGTTATGGGATTGTATTAGGTTTTTGAAACCTAACTGTTTTTACGCAAGAGGTGCCAGGACTAGACGAACACATGTAACTGGTTTCTTTATGAGTAATCAATACTTCTTATATTGTTTTTAATGGGAATCCTGTATTTAGGTGTATCTCGTGCTACTTGTTGGTCGCAAAGGACGCTAGGGCTATATACTCACACCCAGCATGCTTCTTAGCTAATATATATCACTTTCCTACACTTATGAAGGCATAGAATCGTACAAATGCAATATATCTAACTATTAGCCTAATAATTTGCATTTCTAGTGATTTACCAGGCTGTCTGGAAATAAGGATATTAAATGGCTAGTTTATGCAGTTGCAAAAGTCACAAGCTTAGTAGGAAATCATACCCGTCTCACTAGATGCTGTGTTTTTCACAGAAGTAGAATACAGGATTATTTTACGCCTAATTGTATTTTTGTAAGGTGAGCCTTTACCCTTAGGTCTCACAAGTGCATTTTTCTACTGTGTTGGTCTAATCTAAAATATACAGAGGGATAATTGCTTGCAATACTGTATAACACTGTTCATGTCCATAACATTACTGAAGTTGTGCTTTAACTGGCCTTGTGAAAGTCATTACTGCACTGCCATTAACTGCTGGTTTTTACTGCATTTCTTTTGTATATAATCTAAATGCTGCTGTGTTCCTATCTAATTATGTAAATAAGGCACCTATACAGTGGATGTTAGTGCTAGTTAACTAGTATTTGCCTACCTGTAATTATTTATATCTACCCTCAGTGTTTTTACCTTTCTCTTTTTCCTGAAGCTTTGCTCTAAAATAATCCCTCTCCTCTTTGTTTTTGTAGCCCTAGAGGAACTTCCCCTGTGGTATTCTTCTGGCCACAGTAACAGTAACAGTGCGTTGTGTATCCTAACTGCTACCCTGCCCCTCTGACCATCGGTCTAGGAACCAACAAAAGCTTAAAAAAATACCTCAGAAGTATGTGTCCCTGTAGATTGTGCTATATGATGAACTAGTGTCTTAGTTAATGTTAGAGTGAATGATATAACAGCCATTACAGTGTTCTGCTGCTAGTTGCCACAAAATGTAGAGGCCAGCAGCCCCTGTTCTATCTCTATAGCTACTCTCAGCCTGTATACTGTTTCTGTGCTATTTTACCATCCTAACTCTTCTCCTCCACAGACCTTTATGTCCAAACCCTCTCTCAACAGCATTTCTACCCGGTCTTACTGACTGAAGTCTCCTACTTACTGCCTTGTATTATTACTATCTCAACTCTGTTTTTCTCCTGCTCTTTGCTGCTAGTATATCTTCTCTCTTCCTCCTTTCTCTCACTGTCTAGTCCATCTCAG
Source organism: Protopterus annectens (assembly GCF_019279795.1). Taxonomy (NCBI): domain Eukaryota; kingdom Metazoa; phylum Chordata; order Ceratodontiformes; family Protopteridae; genus Protopterus; species Protopterus annectens. Next base: position 1,990,259,333 of record NC_056737.1, on the reverse strand, counting down.
CCTTTTCTCTCTGACTTTCCATAAGCATAGCTGTCTATGTAATTTGTGCCCTGTGTGGTCCTCCAAACCTGTCTGCTCTTATTTGTATGCTAACTATTCTCTCAGCAAAACTATATACTCACCTTCAAACTTGCCCTCTATTCTTCCGATTGTTTCCAGGCAGACCTGCCTTCTACCTTCATTTGGCTCTTCCCGCTCCATTCGCCCTGCGGGCTCACCCCGCTCCCCTACTCTGCCCCCAATTCCCACCTGCCCCAGTACACCTACACTTATTTCCCACTAGCCACTCCCACTCATCTGTAACCACTCCCACTCATCTCAATCACTTCCTATATATTCCCTCATTAACAATGCTCATCTTAATACTTTAACCCTCGCCAGTCCCTCACTACAACTTATCTCCAAACTCTCACTACACTTTATTTATTAAGCCACTCACTCTATTCTGAACAAACAGCATTAAATCACCCTAGAATGCCTCCACTTACTTGTAACACACCTCCAAAATCAATCCCATTTACTACCTCTTACCCCCACTTATTATTCTCTACCTTCTCACAGCCTACAAATACCAACACCTCCCTGCCACACACTTCCCTACACATACTACCATTACTTCTAACCCAGCACATAATTTTAACTCATTACTATCCCACCCCTCACCTAACTCCAGTAATGCAAAATCTCAACATCCCAGCCGTGCTTCATATATTAGCCCCAGGACTAAAAACTATTACAAACTCTTGTTAAAACTCCAGAAACTTATTACTAGACTGCAACCTAACCTCATAGTAGATGGTGACATCCACCCTAACCCTGGCCCAACCCCACTTGTTGCTACAAATCCCACAAATAACAACCTTGCTAGCCTACGGAACTCAAATAATGCCAACAACTCATTCTTAGTCTGTCATCTAAACATTAGAAGTTTAAACAAGAAAATTCACTACTTATATGCCTTCCTTGATATCCACTCCCCTGATGTTTTATGCCTTTCCGAAACCTGGCTCAAACCAACTACCACTGATAATGAAGTTCTGCCCCTAGGATACAATATAGTGTGACTTGATCGTATCTCAAAAAAAGGAGGGGGGTAGCCATCTTATACAAATCCACTCTTGAAGTATCCAAAACTAGTAATCCAAATACCCAGATCACTAACAATGCAGAAATACTAGTCGCAAAAGTCCAAATCAACAAACACAAATCTATAAACATTGTTTGTATCTATATTCCCCCAGGTGACAACATAAATACTTTGGAGAGTATCCTCCAATGGCTGTCCACCAACTACCCCCAAGAATCTATTATTCTTGGAGACATTAATATTGATTGGTGTACTTGCGCTGCAGACTTCCCCTCAACCCATATAAATCTGCATGGCTTCTCTCAGTTAATCTCATCACCTACCGGAATTAATAAGCGCAACAATAAGGAAAGTATCCTTGACTGGATATTAATAAACAAGCCACCCCAGCTATACCAAGCAAGCACCATACCTGAAGATTTTAGTGATCACTCCCTCACCTATATAATTAGAAAAAGAAATGACATCCCTCATCAGTCGACCTTTAAAACCATTAGAAATACTAAGAACTTCATTCAAACTAATTTCCTGAGTGAGCTTAACTCATGTAACTGGTCTAACCTAACACTACTTCCTCTAGATGAAGCAGTCTCATACTTCATCTCTACATTTCTTGTTATCCTTGACAACCATGCTCCCAAACGTACTATGAGAACCAATAACAAAGTAGCTCCATGGCTATCCAAGGATACAAGACAAAAGATTATTAGCAGAAACAAAGTGTGGTCCACCTGGAGAACCACTAAATCCCCAAAAGACCACCTCTTATATAAAACAGTTGAGGAATGATACTAAGAAGGCTATTATATTAGATAAAAAGAAATACTACTGTAATCTACAACAAAATCACCAAAACCAACCACAAAAGTTTTGGTCAGGCATTAATAAACTACTCTGCCCAGGTCAGTCAACTACCTCTACCCCCCATGACTACACTCCAACAACCTCCTAAAACTGTTGCCAATACCTTTAATACTTTCTTTACTGAAACAGTGCAATCCTTAGCCAACAAACTATCACACAATACCTTAATTACCACCAAACCCACACCTGATAATCAAATCCCCTTCAAGCTTGAACCAGTGCCAACATATTTCATTAAGTCCTTACTGAAAAAGCTGGAACCCACCACCCTCTCAGCAGACCTACTACCTGCTGAATATCTCCAAAAGGCAGCCAATGAAACAGCATACCCCATTTCAGTTTTAATCAATAGAACAATTCTGGAAGCCTATATCCCCTCCATCTGGAAAACCTCCCACATTATTCCTCTACACAAAGGGGGGGGGGGAGACTCCACTGAATTTTCTAATTACAGGCCTATAGCAATCCTATCCCCCTTGGCTAAAATAATGGAAAAATGTATTCATAAGCAACTTCTTGCCTATTTGAATCAAAACTCTCTCCTAGCCCCCTCCCAACAGGGATTTAGACCCTACCATAGCACAACCTCAGCCCTTCTCTTCTTCTCTAATACAATAAATCAAAACCACAATAATAACAAGCTCTCCTCTGCCCTCTTCCTAGACCTATCCAAGGCATTTGATATGGTAAACCAGCAGTTACTCTTATACACACTACAATCACTCCCCATAGATAACATAGCATACACTGGTTTCACTCTTACCTAAGTGACGGACAACAAGCTGTACTATGGAAAGAGAATCTGTCATCCCTTTTACCAGTCACTCTTGGAGTCCCTCAAGGATCTATACTGGGTCCCCTCCTATTCTCCTTATTCATTAATGACCTACATAAAGTCATCCCAGGTGCAGTTTGTATTCAGTACGCAGATGGCTAGACCTTAATCTGCTCTGCCACCTCCCCCTTAGATCTACAAGCTGTATCATAAATCACTTTCAACCAAGTAGAGAACTGGCTGACAGGTCGCAGACTACTACTAAACCCAAACAAAACCAAACTATTGCTCTTCTTCCCAACTCACAAGATCTCCTTACCACCCCTCACAATAACATTTAACAATGGTACCATAATTTCTGCAGAACCTAGCACTAAACTACTGGGAGTAATCATAGACAATAACCTTAAGTTTGATGCTCACATAGACAAAACTATTAAAACAGTCAACAAAAAACTAGGCTCTTTATATAGGATCAAGCAATTCCTAATCCCATCCACTAGAACTGTTATTGCCCGCACACATCTGCTATCAACCCCTCTTTATGATTTAACCATCTTTGCTAATCTATCCAAATCAAATCTCAATAAATTGAATAGCTGCTGTAATAACATTGCAAGATTTGCCATAGGGTCAGCTTTTAGAACGCATCACTGTGTTAACTTCCACTCATTAAGCTGGCTAGAATTACCCAACCAACTGCAATTTACCCAACTAATAACTATACATGAAATTCTCTACAACCCAGACAGTACACCGGTACTGAAAAACATTATCACCCCCTACAGTAATCTAAAGACTCTTCACTCTTCCAACCAAGTACTAGTGCAGGCTGTTAGAACCAACAATTCAGCAGGTACATCACTATTCTCTAACTCTGTCGGAAAAAACTGGAACATTCTTCCTGTGGAACTCACCAATGACCCCTCCTTACCCCAATTCAAAACATCTTTTAAAAAATACCTGCAACCACATTGGCTTTGTCCATGTACTAACCCTGACTAACCCCAAACTGACAGAATGTGTACATGTGAGCCTCACAAGAGTATGTCAGTGAGCCACTAACCACTTACAATTTTATATAACTCTCTCCTATGGAAAGAATGAGAAGGAGTTCACTTTTTTCTTTCTTAGATAACTAACTAGCAACCTATCCTGTGTGTATGTGACTTAACATTGTACCTGCCTATATATATATATATATATATATATATATATATATATATATATATATATATATATATATATTGTTAAAATGAATATGTGACTTGAAATTGTCCCTATCTATACATACTTTTAAAATTTCCATTTTTGTAATTTCGCTGTAATACTTTTCACTGTAATTTACTAGTAATTAGTAATATAGTTATGTACACCTGGAGCTTTTTTCCCCGGGCCTCCGCTGAAAATGGACCTGTATCCAGTCAGACTTTCCCGGTTAACAAATGTAAAATAAAAATAAAATAAAATAAAAATAATTTTTATCACTTCTCCTTTAGTTCTCAGGCTAACAGAAACTCAAAATTTGCATTTCTTTGTAAGCTGCACCTGGCCAGGTAGCCACAGCAATACAAGACACTTTTACATGTAAAATCTAGCAATTATCTTTGTCTTGATAACAATAGAAATAATTTGCTAGCCCAGACGTCCTGTCTCTGAGCTTGAGATCAAACACAGTTGTAATTCTTTACTTAACAGCTTTCTTCCAGCAGGGTGCACTGTGGTTACATTTTTGAAGTTCAGCATATAAGATGGTTTTCTTACATTTAGTTTTCTTACATTTGTAAAACAAGCCTGTGGATTATATTAAAATTTACAATGACATAGAATTATTTACAAAATTCTATCTAGCTAGGCTGGTAGCCTTCACAACTAGTGTCTAATTTTGGTTGATTCTTGAGCTAAGAAGATACAAGGCATATTGCTGTGAGTCACACACTGTATTCAGTCAAAAATGAACTGACAGGATAAGTTCAGTTGTGCCAGTGATTTACAAATGTATTCATTCATTTGACATGAACAAACATCTGAGGTGTACAGTCACACAAGTGGTTGTAATTGACTGTCATATCTGTGTGTGTAGGTGGGTGCATAGATGTTCTTAATTGTCCCTGATTTTTCAGAATGTATCTGATTGTTTTGCCTCATATTGTGTGATTTTTTTCTAGCAAACAATGAGGCCCACAGTCACTGAATGATTACAAACATTTCAGTTTCAGACTTACTAGCCTTTATAAAAGCATGCTAAATGCAAACCCTGTTATTCTAGCAAGATTCTATATATGTAAAGGCAATAACTGTTACTAATTTTACTGATTATGGTCATTTGTCCACCAATATTTTTTAACTTTCATCTTATTTTCTGAGATAACAGAATGAGACATATGGGGAGTTGCTGTACTGGTACTGCATATTGCATTCTGATAGCAGTGAGTTAAAATTCATATGTGGCAGTTGTTTGTGTATTTATTCATTAATTTGATCACAACCAAACATCCAAGATAGTCACAGTCATATACATGACTGTAATTGATAGTCGTGTGTGTGTGTGTGTGTGTGTGTGTGTGTGTGTGTGTGTGTGTGTGTGTGTGTGTGTGTCTGCGGATATGGGTATCTAGGGATTAGAATAAATTACTATGGTCAACTATTATTTTCTTTTTATTACATTCTGATATCCGAAGTGTATGCAGTCAATAAACTTTGCTTTAATTGTTGGATGCAGGGTATGTCTGTGGATGACACTGACTGATGCTGTTATCATTTGTTCAAGTTAAGCAGTCATTATTTTGGCTTTGCAGACGTAGAATGCATTTGTGTGAAGCCAGCTAGAATACTTTACTGTGTCTATTTTTAACACTGTCAGATATCCAAGTTGTGCATAATAAATAGTGTGTGTGTAATTTATGTGTATATGTATTGTTTGTCATGAGAATACCTGCACTTGTGTGGGGAAGGGTTGCTATGTATCTAAAAGTAGCAAGTTGTCCATAATTGTTTTCACTTTCCATCATGATAAACATTAGCTTTGTGCTTAATAAGTGCCTGTCTGTGGCAGTCTGGGCAGAATGTGTGTGATAGCAACTGATCATTAGCTGAGTGTTGAATCAGGTAGTATAGCCATCTATCAGTGCTTTGTTCCCTGTTTGAGTTGTTGAATGTGAGTCCGTTTGTGTTCAGTCTTCATATACTCTCTGTCACTGCCTCTGTATGGGTTATACTGATGTGCTTTGACTTCTTTTCTCAGATCTATGCTGTATAATATATTCCTCTCACCATTTGTGCTTTTACTTTCATCCCAGTCTAACACCACAGTTAGCTGTCTGGTTTTTGGTGGGTTAGGAAGGTAGGCACTATTCCCAAACAGAGATTTAAATATCCTTCCAAGCATTTACTTCCCAGTTTATTGGAGATCTCCTATTTTATTAGCTTTGAATGTTAAGTTTTGAAACCAATGTATTTTTCCTTGAAAGAAAAACAAAGACTGAATTTCTTTCCTTACTCATGATTTTTTTTCAGGCCATTATTAGATCCAAATGTTGCAAAAAAAGCTTTAAGATGCCACTCAGAGCATCTAGAACCACATGACATCTTACTGGCCCCTTAATTTAGTTACTTCCTCAAAGTGTGACAGTTTGAGTGTGTTAAAAGCATGGAAAGGAGGTAAAAAGTAAGACAAAATGAAAAACAAACAAGTAATCTGTCTCAAAGGTGTGAGACCTGGATGAGGGGAAATATGGGAAGATGGGAAGGGAAACTGTGACGTGCAATGGTGGCCCATGGAGTCCTTTGCCTTTAGCTCCCTTTCACCTAAGGCTGGCTTTGTTTATTGCAGTCAGACGTGAGGTATATATAGTCAGTAAAGTAGCTATTATATGTGGATACTGGTCTACTTCTAAATTTTGAAGTTTCAGAGCTTTGAATTTCTTATGGTTGAGACCATAAGATCAAAGTTTTGAAACTTCAAATTGTAAATAAGAAAAAAAAAATCTTTGTTATTTTTACATTTTTGCAGGTCCCCTGCACCCCACATCCCCCTGCTAATTAAATATACCAACTCTGAGATAATACTACAGCAAGGAAAACAGTGAATATACCATTCCACTCTGTACAGTGATCTCCATTTAAATGGTTTGAAGTTTCAAATCTTCAATCTTACGGTCTTGACCATAAGAAATTCAAAGTTTTGAAACATCAAAATTCAGAAGTAGACCTGTGGATACATACTGAGACACCCTATGGATGAAAGTGAATAACCCCATCTTATTTTTAATACAAGTAATGTAATAAAACCCTATCCCATTTCAGTTATCTGCACCTGTTACTTTGATTCCTGCAGGTACCCCCCCCCTTCTTTGGAGCACCAGCCACTACTGTTGAGGTACCTTCTTCGAGTATATTTACAAATATATATTTATAATGATTTTCTTCTGTCTGCTTTATGTGATACCACTCAATTCTATGTTATACACTATTTGTATGCACTTAACTGTCCCTGTCTGAATTTGGTTGACAAAGGTACATATCCACTCTGGCTATTACTTTGTCCTTAACCATTGAAATGTGCTGTTGTTTTTTAGACACTACTCTTTGCCTCAGACCATTTCATATTGTTAGCTGTGCTTCTCTGTTCTGATCTCTTATGCTTTTCTAACAGTCCATAGCTGTGAGTTCCTAACTTACTCAGGAGCTAACTTATATGTAAAGATTCATACCTCCTACCTAATTGTATAGCCACTCTGGCTATAACTGACCTCCTAGACTTTGGAATCCACTTTAGACTCCTTTGCATCTCTGTTCGTTTTAGCTAATTAACCATGTTTCTCTGTCAGGAAGTTTCTGCTAACTGTTACCTCTGAGATGGCGGGGGTGTGGGTGTGTTATGTAAAATTGAAAAGATAATAGCATCTGTTTACACAGCAGTTGGGGTATTCATTCCCTCTTTCAGCAGGATGCAAGCTTAGGTCCATACTCTAAAATAAACTGCAACTGTAGAACTAATCTTCTAGTTCTGATAGCAAACCAGACTAAGATAGTGTCTAAGGCCTTCCACACCACCCATCTAACAAAGCTCAATTCACAAAAAAAAAAAATGTTCAAAAAGAAAACAGTACTGCATGCACTGCAGTTCAGCAGGCAGTCTGAAGTGCAGGCTTAGCTATGTGTCCTGAAGTGAGCATAATTTTTGCCTCTATCTTCTATACATTCCCATCCCATCTTCTTTTCACCTTAACAACTCTAATACCTCATAACATTTCAGTAGCTGTGTTACATTTTCCATGTCTTCCCTTTCCTTACTGAATTGTGCAGTACTGTCCAACATGACTTCTTCCAAATGTTGCTCTACCCAGTCTTCCTCTCACTCCATCCTCCAGACGTGGTTTATATTTTACTGCTTAGGACTTTTCTTAGCAGTTACCTACTGCAGAATGCCTATAAAGTAAAAAATATCAGATAATATGTGAGATCGCCTTCTGCAATGGATGCGCATGAACCTCCCATTATCTCCCTTTGTATGGACAGTCTCTGCATCCTGCCTTTATGGATAGATTTTTCTGTTAGCTAGCCATATATGTAATTTTCATATCCTTACAGCCATTTCCTCTCTCTCTCAGACTTTTCTCACTCATTGTAAGGTGTCTGACCTGGGGACCAGATTTACCTTTTTAATCTGACATGTGACATTATAGTAGCCACTGACCAGATGCATACACACTTCACAGCATGGAAGCCAGCCAGAATTTTGTATTGCATTGAACTGAGGCTATCAAAAACGAGTATCCTAATAGTTACTCATTGCAGAAGACTTCCTCACATATCAGCTGATATGATAACTATGTGTCAATTACTTCCAGAAGAAAATATGTCACAAATAATGACACAGATTTAGAGGAGTATGTGGTTCAACAGTTTCCTTGTTTTTAACTGTAACTGAGCCAGCTGTTTTGTGGTAGACTGACACAGAGTATCACAGGTATTAACAGCAATCATGCTTTCTACTCGTGCAATATAATTATGTTTTTGAGTTTACACATATGCATGTCTGTGAGTGAGTGTATGTGTGTGTGTGTGTGTGTGTGTGTGTGTGTGTGTGTGTGTGTGTGTGTGTGTGTGTGTGTGTGTGTGTGTGTGTGTGTGTGTGGTACATATATACGTCACATTTATACATGCACAGTAAGAAATACAACAAATGTACTAACATCTCAAGCAAAGTTGGCAGTGCCATGACTGCTCCCCAGACTAGTGAAAGCGGATAAGGTACACATACTGAACCTAGAGTACTTGATAATAGTTTTCACTCTTACTCACAAACATTGGCTAAGGTACAATGTATGTACTGTACCTGTGTACTATGTATGTATTTTACCTATGTTCCAAATTTCAGCTGTATAAAACCAATCTATTAATTACCTTTATTTTTAAATTAATATTTTCTTGTTTGTTCTCTCCACTGTAACTGTTGATGTGCTGCATACCACCGTAAAAACATGTCTATTGTAATTTGTGTGTATACTGATCATGTCTAAATATCTAAATGTATCTGTAATTTTTCTATGTGGAGCTTTTCTCCCTGGGCGTCTTCTGAAAAAGGGCCTTTTCAGCTCAGTCAGACACCCCCGGTTAACAAATGTAAAATAAAAATAAAATAAAACTACATTAAACTGTTTTATTTCAATTTTTTATTTTCCTACTTTCCTCATGGAATCTTTTATTTAGATGAAACCTTAAAACAACCTGTGATCACATACTTTTTTGGATATTGTCATTCACTCATTTTCCAAACTTTGTTTGGGTAAGAATCACAATATTATCAAGATAAGCATACTTCATTAAACTTCCCCCTTTTCCAGCAAAATATTCCAGTACTTTGTGTGGGACCTTCATGTAATCCTATGCAAGCTGAAGCATATAATTCCTTTAACATGTCCTGGTTCTGCCCTAGTGCCGCCTCATAATGGCCATATGTGCTACACCTGTTGTGCAAAGTACATGGGGAGTATGCACATTAATTGCCCATACTACTATACCTGCCTCTTCTTAACCAGGAAGAGCAGTGTCTCTCCTCTGATGCCCTCCTTTATTGCTTAGATTCTCACTCAGTTGCAGAAAGTGAGATCAGCTACCCTTCTAGAGAACCTCGTTTTTCCAGCTTGAGTGACCTCATCTGTTTTGCCACTATCTAAAGCTTGTGACCACAGATAAGGGGAGGGACATAGAAAGACTGGTAAACTGAGACCCTCGTCTTTTGACTAAATTTTCTTTCCATCAACACACTAGTCTGACACAACTGCAGTGCTGTTGTACTTTCCCACTGTTCATTGTCATGGCCACATCCACCTTCATTGGTGAAAAAGACCCCAAGATTCTTAAATGCCTCTACTTGAATTATTTGTCACACACACACACACACACACACACACACACACACACACACACACACACACACACACACACACACATACAAAAACACACTTTTCTGAGAAAGAACCTAGGCATTTAACTTAAATACATATGTTTTCATCCTATCCTGTTTATACCCAGCAGTGAACCTCAGTAAGGCACACTGACAATCATAGTCACTTGAGTTAAGAGGACAGCATCATTTATATACAACAAAGATGCAACCCTCACATTCCCAAAACTGGAGTCTCTCCAAACCTTGGTTGTTCTTTGAATATCCTGTCCATTAAAATAAAAACAGGAGGGGGGACAGGTAGCACCAATGGAGATATAGACTCTAAATGGTCCCTGTTCAGTACCTCAGTGGTTAGGATGGGTTCAAAGACCTGTGACTAAAAGGCAGTCAGAGCTTTTCATGGCAATGACCTTCGACCTGGTGGAGTCTTTTAAATGCATTTGATCTAGTACTGGCAATGTGGGAACAACTCTCAGTCCTCAGATACAGGGACTAAACAATATATAGTAGCAATCTTAGGCCCCGATAGTATTGTAGTACCTCACATAAGAAATTCTAGGGTACAAAGTCACATACATTCTCCTGTTTCACAAAACAAGGCAAACTCCCATGGCCCCCAGAGCATTTGTCCTTGAACAAATAATTGATACATTTTCCACAGTCAATATAGAAGCCACATTAATTCCTCTGAATCAGAGGCACAGATGCCCGATGAAGTCTCCAATCCAATATCTTTGTGTAAGCTTACCCAGAGAAGCTGAGAAAAATTATCCATGTAAAGCTGGATTACGTCTTTCTAGCCCCCTTCTAAAAAAATGATCCACCTCCCTAGTTTGCTAATTTATTCAGAGCTTCCCTGTGCCTGGCTAGGACAGCCATAACTACAAGACCTAGGGTTCATCTGAAGTCATCTGTGTACTTACAAAGCTGATATAAGTTTTTTGTTTGTTTATTTGTTTTGTCCTTTCTCTAACTACATCACTACTGCTTAACTGCTCTCTGCTGCATTTATTGATTTGATTGAATTTACCACTGTTTTCTCAGCCTGCACTTGTTAAAGAAGCAACAACTGTTTGTTACCGCACTGCTCTTAGATTGTTTTTACAGTATTCTGATACCTCCTAACCTCCTCTGATACTGCAAAAGCTGTTCTGAGTTAGCCAATGTTCTCCTGAGCGTGCCAAAATATTTCTAAGTTTTGCAACATTTTTCTGTGTTTGAATAAGTTCTCCTACATTTTCATACATTTTTTTCTGCATTTGGGTATTTTTCTCAGGATTAGTGAACCTATTTCTAAGGATTCCTGATACTGCAGAAATTCTGCCTTTGGTTGAAAAGCATTTGTTACTGCAATTGAGCTCAAAACCAGTTCATTTAACATTAAGATGTTTTTTTCTGAACTCTGGTGGGAGCAAAGAGTTGATTCATCTCATCCGAGTTGGGAACTTCAGGTGGAAGGTTTACTGTGTGTTTATCTGATTGGCCTGAGGGCCTAAATGTGTAAAAGTCTTTTCATTCTCCTGGTATAAAAGCCTTACATTTTGTGAGACTAAACTAATGTCTTTCAGCTTTTCCCGGTTAGGGGTCACCACAGTGGAACTCCGGTCCACTAATGATTGGCAGTGGATTTTTACAGTGCCAAGTTGCCAGCCCGACGCCCAACCTTCAAAGAAGGCACACCCATTCACACTCACACCTACCTGCATGTCTTTAACGTCACTCGACCACAGGAAGGACATGCAGACTCCACACAGAAGGCGCTCCAGCAGAGAATCGAATGGGAGAACCTCTTGCTGTGAGGCGACAACGCTAACTGCTGCACCACTGCAGCCTACACTGTCTTTATTTATTCAGATCTGCTCTGTGCTGCAGACCTATAAAGCTGATATAAGTATTTTTTGCGCTTGCTCTATCTTAGTGCTATTTAACAGTTCTGTGCTGTATTTATTGATTTGGTTGAATTTATTTGTTACTGTACTGCTCTTACATCATTTTAACAATATTCTGATAGTTGTTAACCTCCTCTAATACTGCAAAAATCTGTTCTGAGTTTTCCAAATTTCCCATGAGTTTGTTAACATATTTCTTATGTTTTGCAAAGTTTTAATGTGTTTGTACAGGTTCCCCTATGTTTGCATAGATTTTTCTGTATTTGGAAACTTTTCTCAGGGTTTACAAACTTATTTCCACAGATTCCTGATACTGCAGGAATTCTGCCTTTGGTTGTAAAGGATTTGTTACTGCACTTGAACTCAAAACAAATGTGATTACCTGTGCCTTGTATACTAAGCAAACCTCTCCAGTTTAAAATCCTCTGTAGGAAACGCTGTCCATGGTCTCCCACTGTTCATAGCTGCTCAAAGAACTGCCAGTTTGTGCAGAAGGCAGCACCTCTGCAGGTCATTTAATAGCATACTACTAAACACTCTCACTTAGACCTCCCCTACTCTGTCCCATCTACTAAGGATCTTGTATAATGGATAGGCACTTCCCTGTCATCTCTGTTTCTGAGCTGGTGGATATGGGCATCTTGAGGCAGTGGAGTAACTGCGTCATGTTCACTGACAACCATTTCATTTTAGAACTGACAAATACAGTGTGTGTGTGAGAGATGTAGATACACAATGTTATTGGAAGCAAAGCTTTCATATACACACATGAAAAATGCAAACCAGGTTGTCAGTACTGTACCCAAAACATTTACTATCAATACTAAGGAACAAACACATGGACCCACATGTGTGGAAGTACTAATCTACCCAAACTTCGAAGACTTTCTAAAAGCATCTTTCAGTGGTCCTGTGCACACTCAAAAAAAAAAAAAAAAAACAAAAAACAAAAACAGCACCTCACATAATACATAACTCTGAAAATCCCAGTAGCCATGCTTCCAGGCCCATAAGGCAATACACCACACAGCCAAACATTCTAGTAAGACATACTGATGTCCCCCTTACCAGGCTAAACAAGGAGAAGATCACAGTGAGCTGTCAGTTTGGTGCCAGGATCCACCAGATCATGCATGCACTTAGGTCTTTAAACCACAAATACCAGTATGACACGGTCTTAGTCAATGTGGGTGCAAACAATCTAAGACATGCCCCACTGGACTACATGATGGAGCTCTCTGAATATGTGTCCCAAGCGGTATGAATCTAGCCTTGATTAGCATCCTACCTTCACCAATGATGATGCCACTGTAACAGCAAAATAATATTGACTTCAACAATTGGTTTAGTTTCTGGTGTCACAACAAGGGGATCCAATCTCTGTCATCCTGGAGAGACATGATTGACAAACCATGATGCTTTGCCAGAGATGGTTTGCACTTGTCACCACTTGGCTTCCGGATACTGGCAAAAACTTTATCTATCCCCATAGTGCTTTTTAGGCCATGCCAAGGTGTTAAACGCTCCAAAACAACAAAAATCACTCACAACTACCTAAAGGTACTGCTACTCAATGCTAGGAATTTAAATAAAAAGCTCCACTCCCTGGAGGCACTTCTCACCCTGGAGAATGCAGACATATGTGCAGTCATAGAAACATGATTCAGAAAAAATGGTACAATACCTTTCATACATTTTAATCCCCCTCTGTTTAGGGTAAAACAAAGGGAGGAGGTGTCTTAGTGTTCAGAAAGGACAACTACACTGTTAGAATGGTCCGACAAAATGACTCACTTGAGCTGCTCCATGCCCAATTAACCATAGGTATGACCCCTATCATATCTTTGCTAGTGGCAGATCCATAACATGAGTTGGGAAAACCACACCTCCTACATAAGCCTACTGGAATCTCGTAACATTCAGCCTAACACCATACTTATGAGTGACTTCAACTACCCCTCCATAAACTGGAAGGTTTTTATGACCCATAATTCACTTCTTCTGAGGTTTTTGGACTTCATCAACACAAACATGCTGGGAGCAAATAGTTAGCTTCCCAGCTAGAGGTACAAATATCCTAGACCCAGTACTCATGTACATGGTTGGATGCTGCTCCCTCCCATGTATTAACTCCTCCCTAGTAAGATCTGACCAGAAAATGATCTCCTTTAGTATTAAAACTAACCTGTAACCCCTGTCAAACTCCACACCTGTTAAGAACTTTGCTAAGGCCAATTATCTCAAACTATGTGACAGACTGTTAAACTACCAAAACCATCTGAACACAGATGACACTGAGGCCTACTCTGAGCTGTATAGAAAAGCACTGTACAACCACATTCATAACTGCATAAAGGAGGCAGTACCTGTCTAAGTTAAACCAATGATTACTGGCAAAAATAAACCACCCTTGTGGACCCCTAGCATAAATATGCTAGTCCACAAAAGGAAAAATTCCTCTCTGAAGCCAAGAAGGAAGAGACAAAATGGTGCAAAAAGACACTCACTTGTCTATACAAGCAAGTTAGAGAGCTGGTTGAATCTGCCAAAGCAAACTATTAAACAAAGATAGCCTGCCCGTTGAAAGATAACCATAAGGCTTTTTTAATTATGTTTATAAACTCAGTGTCGAGTTAGTCATGAATGGCAACACTTACACCTATTCTGAAACCTGCTGGCCCACAAGTTCAGTTCAAACTCCCCCCATCACCTCCTACTACACCCAAAGAAATACCCACAACCACCCCCATACCAGTTGTTACTTGGGAGCTGGTCCTTACTGCACTCACTAAAACCAAAAATTCAGCCACCATGGGTCCCAGCAACATTCCAGGATGTTTCTTAAATAGCTTAGAAGAGAATCTATCAGGGCCACTAGAAACCCTCCTTAACCACAGTCTCTGGATGGGCTTTGCCCAGAGGAATGGAAGACTACAACAGTCATCCCTCTGCACAAGGGAGCCCCATCAGCTGACCCAGGGAACTACAGATCCATAAGCTTGACCAGTCTATCTGTAAGGCCATGAAGAAAATTATCATGGACCTGATGAATAACGACATCTGGATCAGACCCAATTTGTCTTTGTCAAAGGCAGGTCTTGCCTGCTGAGTCTAGTGGGCCATGGGATGAGGGCAAAACAGTACACACCACTTGTATAGACCTGGCCAAAGCTTTTGACACAATCCCCCACTCAAAGATCATAAATAAACTTACTTAGGCATAAACCCCTACATCATCATATGGATAGTAAAATGGCTCACTGACAGGACACATGTTGTCCAGATAAGATAGGTGAACTCACCTCCGATAAGAAACCTGTTACTAGTGGTATCCCACAGGGCTCAGTGTTGGGACCCCTCCTATTTGGTATATACTTCTCTGAAGTGAAGGCCAATTTTGGGAGCCTTGGCTCAACAATTTTCCAATGACTGTAAACTGGGAGCAATTACTGAAATCACAAACAATGTTGACATACTACAAACAGACCTAAAAGTGACAAACGACCAGTGCCAAACCATGGTCTGAGACGAAATGCTAAAAAATGCGTAATCATACCCCTCAGTAAATCAGATATCCCTGCAAATTATAATACTGAAAGCACACCACTAAAAGTAGACTCAGTAGTGAGGGACCTAGGATCATAGACAGATAGTAACCTACACTTTAACCACCAGACAGCCATGGTAGTGAGCAAATCCTTCTGTGTGGCTTAATTTATAAGTAAAGGCATGGCATCAAGGTCAAAGGAAGTCACAGTGCTGTTGTACTCAGAACTCATCAGGCTTATATAAGTGAGTACAATGCTCACTTCTTCATGTACCTAACCAGGCATTTACATCAACTGGAGGGTCCCCAGAGGTTTCCCACTAAAAAATACAAAGTGTAAGACGCATGTATTATGCAGACCAACTAAAGGCCCTATCCCTTTACTACATTTCATATCATTTATTGACAGGTGACTTATGCCTGACCTACAAGGCATTCTCTGATCCAGCCCTGATGAAAATGTTACATATTCACAAGAAAAACTATACAAGGGTTACGTGTTTCATGGGCCCAAACTTTATTTGTGACTCAAACAGAAATTGCTGAAGAGACAGATTCATAACCCAAAGGCTACTTCGTCTACGGAATTAACCTCTAATTTTAGTAAAACAGAGCCTGTCCCTTACTCTCTTCAAAAAGAAGTTGGATAAATTGATGGGAAACTGTAAATTCACTCCCAGGGTACTGCCCATGTCCCTTATGGACAGAGGTGGTTTGTAAACTGACTCCGGGCTCCAAAACCCAAAGACCCACCACCCTGATACGACCCCACCCCATATCTGAGGAATTAAAATATAGTACTGTCATATCCTTGTAAAGGCTCTTGTGCCATTAGCCTAGTAATCATCTGTGAACCTACAATCTAGAGATACTGTCTCCATCTTCCATGTGTCACTGAAAAACTGTCTTAACTAAAGCAACCCAACAGTGCATACTGCATTGAACTTTTCTGATTAGTTCTCATTCATTCTCACAGCCTCACCACACTAGAACTGTTCAGAATCTCTGTAATTACCTCATCAAAAAAAAAAAAAATCCAATCCCACTACTTGCTTTTGACTCTGTCTCCTTCCACCTTCTGACAATATTCCTGGTTGAGGTCAGTGTTTCTCAATGTCACTGAAAAGATCCAGTATGATAACCTGCCTCTCTCTCCTAGCTTGCCACGTTTACCAGAAATTCTTTAAACCAATTGAAAAGTCATCCTCCATTGCCTTACCCAACTCTTCCTACACTTGTGACTTTGTTTCTGTGATTCCCATAGCTGCTGAATTCATGGCCTGTCCATCTTTATTATTCCAATCTACAGACTTCTCCTCCCTTCCCCACTAGCATTGAGAAGAAGCTCTCTTTATTTAATAGTATGCCTTCCATCATCACTAGCATCTACCAGAGGGCCCTAGAGATACTACTTTGATAGGCAACAACCCTTTTCAGATGTCACTCATCATCATCTCAACTATTGAGGCCTTCAACAAGGTCCATTCAAGTGCTGACCAGCACCTCTGTTTACTACAGTATCCAGAAGTATAGCTTGTGGCATAATGACATGAATAGTCAGTCATTGGCCTTAGGTCAAAGGTGCTCCAGTATCAAGTATACTTGTGAAAGTGTACATAGTGTTAGAACATGGTGTTTATTATGGACAGTCTATGATTAGCACAGAAGTCAGACAACAGCTTAGCTCTTGGGTTCAGAGCAGGCAAGGACTATCTGTCAGTCATGCACCTTCAACTACCTCCATCATTTTCAACATGAGAACTGAAGTGTCCCAGTAAAACTACAGAATCAACAGACAGCACCCTGTTATGTACAGCACTCATGTTATCTAAAAAAGCTGAATACTCCAAGCAGCACTCCAAGCAGCTGTTAGGTGCATAACCACAAGAAAACAACAAAGAGAGCTTTCCTTTCTGCAAACTGTAGTCATGTTGAGGTAATCCTCCCATCTACTGTTACAAGCTCCAACTGTATGGCTTGCAGTCTGGGACCTGTGAGTACCTCTACACCTGCAAGGGAGCTCTGTCAAGAGGCAAATCCAGATTAGAAGACAGAGAAAGATAAAGAGACAGAAACCAACATCCACAATGATTCTGGCTCTAGAATCAACATTATACAGTGATAATGCCAACTAAATTGGGCTTCTCACACAAGTATAGTAGTAAGGAAATCATTATATGTTGTGCAACTTATAAACAAAGGTATGACATCTAAGTCCAAGGAGGTTATTGTTCCACTATATTTAGCATTCATTAGACCTGTCATTGAGTATGGCGCCCCCTTTGGTATGTACCTAACTAGGCACATTCAACAAATGGAACATCCACAGAGTGTTCCTCACTAAAAGAATTCAGAGTGTACATAACATGTCCTATGCAAACCACCTCACAGCCCATCACTATAGTCTGTCTCCTGCTGTTGAGGAGAGATCTATGTCTGGCAAACAAGGCATTGTCAGACCCCACTCTGATGGAGCTCCTGCATATCCACAAAACAAACAGCACCAGAATTACCTATTGTAAAGACTGAAACCTTGCCTGTGTTATAAATAGGACTTGCTGGAGAGACAGGTATATATTCCAGAGACTACTCCTTCACTGGAACAGGCTCCCCATGCGAAGCAGAATTCATTCTTAACCCAGTTTAAGTGTAACTTGGGCAATTGGATGGGGAACAAGAAATTCATCCATCATTTGGCACCTATGTCTTTAATGGGCAGAGGCAACCTGTAAATGGTTCATGTCCCAGGCCCTTGATTGTAAATGTTACATCTGCCAGCCCCTGGGTTACACTTATCAAGGGCACCAGAACTTGTTAAAGATTTAGGATGCATGGCTAGGATTAAAAAAGCTCTAGTGTTTGTTAGTCTAGTACACACCTATGGACCTATAAGCAGGGTCGGGTTCCTTCCCTAGCAGTGAGATGGCATTGTTATAGTCTATTTCATCTTAATCCATTCTGTTTCTTCCTTCCACTTAAGTGGCAGTGCACATGGCACTGAGTTAACATGGTAGCATGTCACAGGATTTCTTGGCTAAGTATAGCTTAGGTTATTCACTGGTGAACACTCCTAGGTCATTCTCCAGGTGTGAGTTATGGTATCAGTAATCTGATCAAGTTTCTCTAATTCTGTAACTGAACCATCATAGAGTCATATTTTGCATGATTGTATATATGGCTCCTCTGCTCAGACCACATTGTCAAGGGGAACCTATCAGGAGCACAAAGCTGTAGACAGCATAGCTTTAAGGATTGCACGGGTAGGCAAACCTCTCATTCAAGTCTAAGTCCCAGTCCTAGGAGGGATATTGCTGTAAAAGAAATAAATAAAAGACACATTTTTGTGTGATTCACACAGAATGTTCTGCCATTCATGTTTCTGTGAAATAGTGTTTCTCATATCATAGTACTAATACCTAATAATGTTAGCAAGAATTACATTAGTCAACATAAGTTAAGGATTATATGGTTATGTATTTTTTGATGCAGGCATTTAAGAAGAAAATGAATCAATTTGAAACAAAAATAACTGACTTAGTGGAATACCAGTCAGAAGACAAAGCCATTTCATTCACAGAAGCAATAAAGGAGCTGCAGAACCAAGTGAATGAATTTAACCGGTCTGTTGAAGAATATAAGCAAAACCTTGACTCAACTGTGCTCCTTCAGCAGTCAATGGAAGAGGTATGTTGAGCATGCAAAGTCTAATTTAGTCTGTTATTCATACTCTGTAATTATAAGGTCATATAGCAGTGTGGTATTGAAGCATGCTATGACAGCATTTTAATTTATGTGATGTGTTGAAAATATCTATTGATATGTCTTACTATTGGAGGGTAATGTATTATATATGATGATCACTCACCATGTACTAAACAGAGAGACCTGTAAAACTTAACAACTGCCAGAAATATACAACTTAGCACTTGTGACACATATAAAGCCCCAGCAAATCCTTTTAATTTAACTAATTGATGGTCAAAACTGGGAAGGTGTGAACTCTGAATTTCACTGTTTATATGAAAAAAAAAGATTAAAAATGTTTCTTTATGGAACTTCATTAACAATGACTTGAAATGGGAAATTAGCGAAGAGGTTTTGCCTGCTCACCCTTCCCAGGTTGAGGGTGTTGGTAGTATACAGACTGAGGCATGGCCACTTAGTCAAGTCCTGATGAAGATGAAATGTCTGGCTGAGAGAAGCAGGTGAACTGAGAGGCATGCTTTCCATTGAGCCCATGTGTGGGCTTACTTCCATATGCCACACCTCACTGTCTGCCCAGTCAACAACATAACATCTTCTCATACGTGCGAGGTATGGCTACTTCCTAAAACAGAGAACCAGCTCTTTTGCTAGCAGTTAAAGCTCCCAGGCTAGTCTGTCATGTCACATGGACTTATGGTTGCCAACTTTCCATGTAAAAAATTCTGGATATGTACATGAAAGCAAAATGCATGTAATTTTGATGCAACCCCCGACCCTACCAGCCATTCCAGTGTCCCATTACTTGGCTATTTCTCCATTTCTCCCCACTTGCCTTAAACCCTTTTCAAAACTCTCAGTGTGTCTTCTGCTTTACTTCTACAATGATTACAGATATTTGGATTTAATTTAAAACTTTTATTTCAAAATTTATAGCACAAATCACTGATACACATTTGCTAAACAAAGCAATATAGTCTCACATTAAATACAGACTTAGCATTATAACTTTTCTGCCTTTGAAACTCACATTCACCGAAACAGCATTGAAACCCACATTCAAAGAAAATGCATCTGGCCAGTTGTGGATTAAGTTTACTTTTGGGTTGTTTTCAAATAATAGGCCCCTTGCACACATTTTTAGGACCTTGCAAAAGTTCTTTGATTCACCTTCCTGATTGTATTAAATTGTAATATATAATAATTAGATTATATCCCTTGTATAATACAGCACCACTTGTTAGAGCATGTTTTAACTTTAGTTTTGAACATTTTTCCAGTAAGCAATGAAACAAAACATATGAACCAATAATGACAAAACTGCATGTTCCAGAACATTTCAACCATAAAAGGCCACTCAAAATTCTGTCATTACAATCCACCAATATCGGTCAATATCCACAATCTCTGAAGAAGTAAAAGTCATGTGAATAATTCTACATTACAAATATCTGTCACTAATGAAAAGATTGCTGCTAGCAAACAACTTTATATTTCAGTGTTTCTTCTACAAATTCAGTCTTTGCTGCCCTTGAAGAATAAATTGCCTATTTACATTAAAAAAATGGTAATCTGGTAATCTGCCCTTCATCTTGACCTAAACAGTATTGAGGAGCAAAAAAAAAACAGTTGCCAAAGAGTTATTTTGTAAAACACCTTTCAGAATATCAGTGCACATAGTATGAAAAGACCCAGTGGGATATATCCTTGCATACAATGCTTTTTGTTTTCTATCTCACATACAAACACAAACTTTATCCAGTAAATGACAGAAATAAAACTTAAACTGGGAAAATAAACTGTTGTTTCATTATATGCCAGACAAAAGAAGACTGTTAGCTAACGAACCAAGGGACATTAGGCATGACAAGCAACAAGAAAAGTCTGGAAAAAAACTATAACAACATTAAACTGAAAATTACCTGAAAACATATGGCCATTACCCTGGAACTTGTCCCAGCAGAGTGTCATAAAGATATATTTTGTATTCTCGCTCTTTTCAGGTTCTCAACTACTGGCATCACTGGAGGTCGGGGCTGTGGCTAGGCTCATTCAAGCAACAATTATACTTGGCACCATACATAACATCTATCATACCGAACATAAGGGCCACTAAAAATGCAGCTGCAATTTTTATTTCAATCTCTGCACAGAATCATTATATATCCATGTGGATATATATATATATATATATATATATATATATATATATATATATATATATATATAAAATTTGATGTTCGGTTTACATATTGATGGGTACTGATGCAATGCTTGATATTTGTTTATATTTTTTGCAAAACATTTATCCATTTTTGATAGTTTTCATCCTAACACTAGGGTGTGGGTTTTCTGAGCATCTGTCAGAAAAGTTATGGATTAAAGAGTACAGAATTAGAATTATCTAAATCAGTATCTGCTATACAGAGCTATACAAAAATGCACTTATGGAATAGTAATACACTTCTAAAAATGGTCTTTTCATAGGTTCATAGGTGTTTACTATGCTAATGACCACAAGGACCTTTTCAAGCCTAGTCATGCATCCCAAATCTCAGACAAATTCTGATACCCTTGATAAATGTAAGCAGAGGTTTGGGAGATGAATTATTTACAAGCAAGGGCCTGGGAGATGAAACATTTACAGGTTACCTGTGTCCATTAGAGACATAGGTGCCAACCCAAGGATGAATTTCCTGTTCCCCATCCAATTGTCCAAGTTGCTCTTGAAATTGGTTAGGAAGGAACTCTGCTTCACATGGATGGGAAAATTGTTTTCATAGTTATAACTGGCAATTATCAAAGACAATATATTACTCTGCAAAGTGTATAAGGCCAACATTTTGATGATTGAATACCTTTTTAATGGATAGGTGCAAAATTGAAGACAGATAAGTTGTAGTCCATTCTAATTCACTTAAAAATGAACTGCACAACAGGCATTGTACAAACATGCATTGTCTGAACAGCAAAAACTATGAAACTAATGACTGACTGTAAACCTCAGTGAATATTGAATCCTCATTGACTTTTGAGAAAATGTGGAAGTGAGATTCTAGTATTTAGAACAGAAAATTAACTCTCAGAGCTATTAATGACATGCTTCCTCTAGCCGAGGGCACAGACTTTGGTTGTTTCCACCTCTATTTGCCTTCTGTATCACTTTGAGCAAATAACTTAACTCGATAGTGCTCCTGAAAACTAAGTTTATCTGGTTAACAAATAGGTTAAAAATAAAAACAGTTAAGAAAAGAAAAAAGGCCAGGATATTTATATGCATTTTTTCTGAATAGAAAGAACTACGAAACCCTAACAACATTACATGGTTCCAAGGGCCTTGCTTCAGAGCAGAGCAGAGTTGCAGGTATAATAAACACACACACGCACACACGCACACACACGCACACACACGCACACACACGCACACACACACACACACACACACACACACACACACACACACACACACACACACACACACACACACAACACACACACACACACACAGAGTCTAATTTGAGTATGCCCATGCATTCATCTCACACATACACACTAACAACACAAACACACACCTGAGCAGAATACTTTTACTGTGCTCACACAAACACACACGCACGCATGCACGCACACACGCACACACACACACGCGCACACACACACACACACACACACACACACACACACACACACACACACACACACTCAAGAAATGTGTTTCACAATGTTCTTATATATTACAACCATTATGATGTGCAATGACAGAAAGGGTAGGGCATGCAAATCATTTTGGCCATTATAAGGGCTGCATGATTGACTTAATATAGTTTGCAAATGAATCAAAGCTCATCACACATTATATATTACCTGTTTCATACCAATCACAGGGTACACCATATTTTTATATCAAAATGCAGCTGAAGAAAAATACAATTTAAATAGCAGTTGCTGGGGAACACCTTGCCAAACAGGATGGAGAACAATTTGCCAGATGGAATGTCATCTAATACAAGTTCAGGATATTTAATTCCATATGTCATCGCACCAGCATTAACAGAAGTGTCTCAGGTGAAAACAATATACTGAAATAGCAAATTTAGATCAAGGAACCTCCTTCTGAAATTAAGCTCTGAGTCAGCGGCAAAAAATTTCACTCATTGTGTTTAATTTTTAAATCATATAATACCTAATTGTCAATCTGCCTCTTCATGAGGTTGGATTGGCAGCTGGGAAATGGTTAAGTTTCTAATTAATGTTAACCAGTATGAGTTTATAGGCTCCAAAACTTAACAGTAGATCTGTAGGTAATATATTATGTACAAATATTTCTAGCCGAAGAGAGGTGTTTCTCTTAAAGCACCTTAAGAAATCTCATATGAACTAATACTCCATCCACATGTGATATTTTTTTTTTATTTCATTTAAATATTTGTTAGCCTGGTAAGTGAAGTACTCATTCTTTGACTTGTTTTAGTCACAACAGAAGCTACAAGGGTAAAGGTAAATGCAATAAATGCAGATATTCTTTTAGACTAGTCAGTTAACCAAACATTTTTTGGGAAGTGAGAGGAAATGACATCAATGAAAACAAAACATAGTCATAGGAAGAGTATATACACACACACACACACACACACACACACACACACACACACACACACACACCTCTATGATTTGTCTGACCATTCGTGCTGGTGTGCTGTGCATTTCAAACATCTTCTGGGGACTGGATTTCAAATTCCATCCACAGAGAAAATTAACGATGTAATGGGATCCTATCTCGCCTACATTCACAACATATGGGTTCGGAGCCGATCCATCGGCTCCGACTTGGCAACTAATACACTAGCACGAAGTCTCTCATTGGCTGGGCTACTCCCTATCCCAGGATGCACTACACCTGCTTCCCCAGATCTCGTTTGCCGCTTAACAAGCTGGACGTGGTCTCGACTTGGCTGGAGCTAAGTGGTTATTTTACCTTATTGGTCCTTGACCTAGGGAATTTTTGTCCATATTAACCAAACAGCTGTTTTAACAGCTATTTCTTGCTATTTCTGATTGTTTCTAGAAATTTAATTTGTTCAGTCGGGCAAGGCCCGTTTAAGTTAGAGGGCCTTTGCCCTACCTTTGAGTGCTAATTGTTTTTATTAACTTTTGGTTAGTTGTTTTTCGGGCAAAGCCCGTTTAAATTAGAGGGCTTTGGGCCATTTAACTGGTTTAAATTGTTGTGAGGTAAACTTTCACCAGTACTCGCGCCAGTGTGTCTCGCGCTTTTCAGTTGGCGCCCTTTTTGTATAGTGCTATACTTGTTGTGGTAGAGTAGTATTTCCTTAGAGTTTGTACTTGTTGTGGCTGTATCATGTCTAAGGAACAAAAGTCAGGTTTTAAAAAATGCACTCGGTGCAAATATAAAATGTCCATTACAGACAGTCATTCAGTATGTGTTTATTGTTTGGGGCCGAAACATCTGCAAGAGACTTGTAGCGTCTGTCATGCGTTCTCATCTAGAGTTCTTCAAGAACGCAAGAACAAATTAATATTGAAAGGGCTTATCAAGCCTTCTTTTGAGGAAGCCTTAGATCTTCCTGTTGCTTCCAAAAAGAAAAGATTGTCGGCTCCGACAAGTCCGTCGGAGCCGACTTCTAAAAAGACAAAATTGACCTCTTCTTCCTCGGCTCCACTGACTTCGGGGCCGAGGGTCGAAGAGTCTGCCTCGATACCTCCTACTTCGGCTCCATTGCCTCCGGAGCCGCAAGTTGGAGTATCGAGAGGTGAATCACCTCCATCGGTTCCAATGGCTTCGGAGTCGGTGGAAGTGTGCAGCTCAGACTCTTCCCCCTCGGCTCCGAAGAAGACTCCTTCGGTGCCGATGGTGGTCCATATGGTGGTGGAGTCGGCGCCGATAGCATTGGAGCCGTTTCGGAGCCGGTCCCCTTCTCTCTCGGAGCCGAGAGGAAAGTCTTCTCGATTGTCTACCTCCTCTAAATCATCGAGACTTTCAGATTCGGACCTGGATAGAGTTTTACAGAGGCTATTCCAATCTCCAGTGTTTACTAAATTGGTCTCGGCTCCAGCACAGTTAGCTTCGGAGCCGATCCCCCCTCCAACACATTCGATTCCTCCTCCAACCTCCTCGGAGCCGTTGGAGTCGGTGGTGGTGGAGCAAAGCGAGCCATACGGTCGGAGCAGAGACCCCTTCGAGGTCTCTCGGTTCCGACTGTGCTTCCTACCCTGTCCTCCGGTTCAGGGTTTGGTACTGCGACCTCTTCAGCCGGGCCCGAGGGGATCACTTTGGGACTGGGTGCTTCGGTGCCTAGTCTTCCTCTCGGAGCATCGGCTGCTGGAATTCCCAGTGCCATCGTGGCCTCTAGACCAGTGACCTCCTTGGATTCTGGAGGTCCGGCCTTTGAGGCCATGAGGAGCGCGCTGGCCATGCCTTTGCCGGTTCAGCAAGATTCTACCTCACCGTCCCTAGATTTGGAGACTGGTGCCTCTGTTGTGTTGCAGCCCCGGCAGCGGGCCCCAGGGCCTGAGGATACCCCCATCGGGGTTCCCTTCTCCCGGGTGGTCCGTCCGAAACTGCTTTGGACGAACCCCCATGGAAGAAATTGTGTAAGAGGAAGCACGTAGACTCCCAAGATGAGTCTGTTACATCGGATACTGACCTCGATGACGCAGAAGGGTCCCCCAAATCATCTTCGGATGATATCTCCTTCTCAGATATCCTGGAGATTCTGAGACAGAGAGGTGACTGGCAAGCCAAAACCCCTTCAGCTGAGGAGTCAGTCTTCCTCAAGGCCTTTGGGGCCCAGCCTTCCGCCTCCTGGGTGTCTCCGCCCTTCGATGAACTCCTTGATTTGGTTTCTCAAAGGGCGTGGGAACACCCTGATTCTGTGGAACCGGTGCCTGCGAGGCCCAATAAATTTTTGTCAGCCCCCCCCCAGAAGGAGTTTCTCACAAAGGGTGTGCCTGTAGATGCTTTGGTGGTGGCTTCTGCCACACAGCAGGACGTGGCAGAGGCTTCGACGTCTATTCATCCTCCTAATAAGGATTCTAGGAGCATGGATAGGTACGGGAAGCGTACCCTCTCTTCAGCGGCCTTTGCCTTATGGTCGCTGAATTACTTATGTCATTTTACGAGGCTCCAAAGGGATCTTCTCAAAGAGCTAAATGACTCTCTTGTTGGTAACCTACCTGAGGCGCTGGCCCCGACTGTTGGTGCACAGATGACTACCCTCTTTTCTATTGTTAACTCGTCCATGAGGCTCATTTCATATGCAGCCGAAGGGGCGAGTAGAGCAGCGGGAACAGGTGTTGCCCTCAGGAGACAAGCCTGGTTACGCTTGTGTTCATTCGCGGAGGCCTTCAAGTCTTCCTTCGCCGACGCCCCCTTTGATGGGTCATCTTTGTTTGGACCCAAGGTGAAGGACACACTAACTCGGTGCGAGCAGGAGGGCAAGACTTTGACTGCCGTTGGGGCCCGATTTTCCGCTCCTTCTAGGCCTTACCCCAAGGCTGGGAGAGGAGGGAAAATGTGGTTTAGAAAATCTCAGAAGTCTTTCCCTACTCCACCCAGTGATTCCCTCCAGAGGCAGGGGATTTTGGAAGACGCCCCAGAGGTGGCAGAGGCCCCCGTAACTCTGGAGACCGCGATTCCTTTCGTGGTTCTTCATACAACCAGCGTTCCTGAGTTGTTGCCCGACTGTGCAACTCCAGAGCCAGTCGGGGGTCACTTTGCGGCGCACCCACAAGCTTGGGAATCCATAACAAGCGATCAGTGGGTGCTTCGCATTATTACCAGAGGATATATCATCCCCTTCAACAAACCCCCCCTTTCTTTAAGGGAAATCCCGGACGTACCACCCAGTCAGCGGGATCAGGCAGCATTAGAGGTTTCAAAGCTGCTAGAAAAAGAGCCATCCAGCCTGTCCCCATCGACCAGATCGGACCAGGAACTTACTCAAAATTATTTTTGGTACCAAAAAAGACAGGGGACTTCAGGCCCATTTTGGACCTCAGTTCATTGAATCATTTCAGAAGAAGTCCAAATTCGAATGGTCACTCTTCAATCTATTCTTCCTTTGCTGGAAAAGATGCATGGATGTGCTCCATAGATCTCCAGGACGCTTACTATCACATTCCCATAGCTCAAGAGTCCAGGAGACATTTACGCTCGCCTCGAGTCAGTCATTTCCAATTCGAGCACTGCCCTTTGGTCTCACCACAGCCCCCAGGGTGTTCACCAAGTGTCTGGCAGTGGTAACTGCTCACCTGAGAAGTCTGGGATTCAAGGTGTTTCCTTATCTAGACGACTGGCTCCTTACTGCCACCTCCGAGCATCTACTACTCCAAGCGCTCAGAGCCACGCTCACCTTGGGCCGTTTCTTGGGGATCACGCTCAATTTGCAAAAATCTGTACTACAGCCATCTCAGCGTATTACTTTCATAGGCAGACTTAGACACAAAAGAATGCGCCTTTTACCGGCAGCAAGAATTCAGGTCTTACAAGATCAAGTCAAATCCTGTCTCCCCTACAAAGAGCCCCGCCCATCGGATCCTACAACTGTTGGGCTCGATGGCCGACCATACTTTTAGTTCCCTTGGCCAGACTTCACATGCGAATTTTACAATGGCTACTGTCGGTTCAATGGTCTTATCAGGAACTTCCCTTGAACCACTTTATCATAATCACGGAAAGTTGCCGTCGAGATCTGCATTGGTGGCTTCTCCAATCAAATCTTGACCAGGGGCGACCCTTTATACCTCAACGTCCCATTGCCACTGTGACTACGGACGCCTCCCAGGTAGGGTGGGGGGGTCATTACCTGGACATGTCGGTCCAAGGCACATGGCAGATCCAGGAAACGCATTTGCATATCAATGTCCTGGAGATGAGAGCAGTACTATTGGTACTCCAAGCTCTCCATCACTCTCTCCCACAGGGCCCGACATTATCCTATCCGACAACATGTCGGTGGTGTGGTACATAAACAAGCAAGGTGGAACCAGGTCTTACCCACTATGCAGAGAAGCCATGAGACTTTGGCACTGGGCGGTAGCTACCAACCGCTTTCTAATGGCAACGCACATACCGGGAAGTCCAATGTGATTGCGGACAGATTAAGCAGGACCATTCTTTTACCCCACGAGTGGTCCCTCAACCAGGGTATAGCTGCGAAAATCTTCGACAGATGGGGTCTTCCTTGCTGCGACCTGTTTGCCAGCCCTCACAATGCGAAATGCAGAGAGTTCTTCACACTGTTCCCTTCTCAGGGACAGATTCTCAGGACGCTCTGCCTCACATTTGGCCCCGGTCTTCTCTACGCCTTCCCTCCGTTTCCCCTCTTACCGAGGGTGATACAGAAGGCCATTTACATGGAGAGCGAGATGATTTTGATTGCCCCGCACTGGCCTCGCCAAGTTTGGTTTCCTTTCCTACAGAGGCATGCGATAGAAGGTCCATGGTTTCTGGATCCGTGCCAGACCTGTTGACTCATCAGTCAGGACGGCTTCATCCGTCTCTCAGGTCCCTGAAGTTGGCAGCATGGTTACTCCACTTCCATCCTTAGTCCGAGACAATGCTCTTTCGCCGGACGTGGTCCACATACTGTCTTCTTCTCATAAACCTTCCACCATCAAACTTTATTCCAGTAAATGGAAAAGGTTTGCCTTCTGGGCTCAAGAACGGGGTATAGATCCTCTCACTGCACCAGTATCGGAGGTTCTGAATTTTCTGGCCTCCCTTTTTCAGTCGGGCTCTTCAGTTTCTACCATTAAGGTTCAGCTAGCGGCCATCTCTAATTTTCATGCTTCATTTGAACCTTCATTGATGTCTCACAAACTTTGTAAGGCTTTCCTTAAAGGGGCTTGGCTCCTTAGGCCTCCTTTATCTCATCCTGTCCCCCCTTGGGATTTGAATATGGTTCTTGCTGCCCTAACTGCCCATCCTTTCGAACCAGCGGCTACTTGTGATTTAAAATTTCTGTCTTGGAAAACGGCCTTTTTAGTAGCCATAACATCTGCTAGGCGAGTTTCAGAACTTCAAGCTCTTTGTTCTGATCCTCCCTATTTGATTTTTCACAAGCATAGAGTTTCATTGAAATTAAACCCTGCATTTATACCAAAAGTGGCCTCCTCTTTCTGTATGCAACAAACTATAGAACTCCCTGTCTTTTTCCCAGAATTCTCTAATAACGCAGAATATACTTTGCATCAATTGGACGTACATAGACAACTGCGTTTTTATTTGAATAGAACCGCTCAAACGCGGAAATCAAATCAATTGTTTGTTTCCTTTGCAGTGAACAAATTGGGTCAACCAGTAACAAAAACCTCCATATCTAAATGGATTAAAGATTGTATCATTTTTATTTATTCACAGGCTAACAAAGACCTTCCCTTTCCAGTCAAGGCTCATTCTACCAGGGCAATGGTACTTCCGTAGCTTTTCACTCCAAGTTATCAATAGATGATATTTGTGCTGCGGCAACCTGGACTTCTCCGCACACTTTCATTTCTCATTACAAATTGGATGTGGTTTCTCGAGGCAGAGCTTCCTTTGGTTCCACAGTTCTCAGGAGTGTGTTCCAATGAGCCACCCGGGATGTAGGTGCTAGGGACGCTGTCCCATATGTTGTGAATGTAGGCGAGATAGGATCCCATTACATCTTTTAGTTATGTACTTACCATAACTTCGGATGTATGGGATCCATCTCGCCTACATTCATAAGTACCCACCCTCCTTCCCCCTTCCATTCGGATTTAGAGGAGCTGTAGTCTCTTTTTCTTGGAGATTTTTCTTGAAGAACTTTAGTTGGTTATAGTGACTACTAGTTTCCTGTGTTTGCATGGGTGTATGAAAGCGAACAAACAAGATCTGGGGAAGCAGGTGTAGTGCATCCTGGGATAGGGAGTAGCCCAGCCAATGAGAGACTTCATGCTAGTGTATTAGTTGCCGAGTCGGAGCCGATGGATCGGCTCCGAACCCATATGTTGTGAATGTAGGCGAGATGGATCCCATACATCCGAAGTTATGGTAAGTACATAACTAAAAGTTATGTAAAGAATCTCAGTTGTTGCGTCTGTGCAATCAGACACAAAGGCATTCTTAAAGAAAAACACCCTTTAAAAAAAAAAAACACATTTTTTTTTTAATTAAACAAAAAGATTTTATTTTTAACAGACAAGAAAAGGCAGTTTTCCAAACAGTGTCCCTTATTTCCAAACAGTCTGGAAGAATTCTGGATGGTTGGCACTCCTATATGTAGTAGCACCATCATTGACAGTAGGTTGACCCTGCCCTAGAGGGATTAATCAACAAGCTGAACAAAGACCCCAAGGACAATGTGTCAGGTTCCCATGGGAAGGTAACATAGGGGAGTCACACTACAATGCAATGTCAGCACATCATCCATCAGACAGGAGCTTTATTTGCAAATTAAAAAATAATGACTTGCCCTACGAAACCTCTGAGCCAGTAGCTTTCTGCGGACACTTAAGTGGACATCAGGGGTCTGCATGTTATGTGCTGAGTTCTTCTGTGGCAGAAATTCAGAGATCTAAGTTTACACTGCACAAGCAGGCCTAGCATAGTTGGTGCTTCACCCTTTTTTAGCAAGTTTCCTCAATATCTGCTTCTCTGATGACATTAAGGTAGAATTCAAAAAAAAAAAAAAACAGTGAAGCTATAAACCTTATAGAAAGCAACACATGTTAGATTTCTGTACATGAATATTCATATTCTGGTAACCAAGTTTAATTCATTTCAAAAAGTAGAATACATTTACTCAAATGTTTTCATATTATGTACAACTACAAAATATGTTACAACAGAAATAGTTCCTCTCAGCATCTTGATTATATAATATGTTGCCTAATGCTAGAATTAAAAAGTTTATTAACCTTCATTCAAAATGTAGGCAGTATTAGGCTTTCAGTGCACTGTACACAACTAGATTGCATTTATTTATACTGAAGTTGTGCACATAACTCATACTAAGTTTTATCTTCACATTACTGGCATCTCAGTATCGTGCAAAAGCTGTGCACGATGGAAATGAAAATGAAAAATGTCAGCCTTTAATGTATTAAAATATATGGAAAAATGTATTTTCTGGTGATACACACAAATCACAGCAATATGACCATTAAGGCTAAATTAGGGAAGATCACAAAACTGAAATACAAGCATGTTGGTGTTCTGTGCTTTAGTCTCAACCATAGCAGCTATCATTAGAGAGCCTATGAAAGAAAAACAAAGGTACTGGTAGTGTTTATTCCTCAAGTGTAATGAACGCTAGTGCAAATGCTGTGAAGTATAAAAACATACTGAATTCAAATGATGACCCTGGAAGGAAATTCCCCTTTCACTGAACTGCATCCAGATAATTATATTAAGTAAGTGGGTACATAGAGGATAAAGTTCCCTGTGCGGAGTGGTGTAGAATCTTTGGGCCTCATGTTAAAGCATAAGTTGAACTTGTGATGTTAGCATGGGTGACATGGATTTCAGCAGTGTGATAATGGCATTTATCAACAAGTAAATATTTCAATATTTTATTAGCATATCCATCATCTTGTTATTCCAGGGCACCCTACAGAATTTCGAAGCTTAAAACTTCGCAATGGAAGATCATATGATCGAAGTTTTAAAACTTCGAAATCCTGAACGGAGATCGGCATACAGCCCGGAATGGAAGATTTCCATTTTCCTCACTGTAGTGTGATCTCTGAGTTGGTATATTTAAGTAGCGATGTGTGTAGGGGGTGCACTCTGCAAAAACATGTTTTGTGATGTGTTGACTGCTTTTTTTGGGGAGGGGGTTCTTAATTTCGAGATTCCAAGATCTCAAGTTTCTGAATTCGATATTCTGAACCTTGGGATTTTGGTATTTCGAAATTAAGAATCCTGTTCCATACAGATAGTCCTTAGCACACAGATTCAGGCAATGACAAAAATATCAACCACCATACAAAAGAATGTCACTACAGAAGGAATGTGACCTTGTGGGTTACACTTTAAGGTAAATGTGGACTACAAAATTCCTTCAAAGTACTGGTGTCAATAATTTTGCAATGCATTTTTACCAGTGAAGTCAGCTATATTTTTTTAACATGAATGGACACAGACTTGTAATGGATTACTGTTCCTCCACATAAGTAAACTATGCCATCTCAGTCACTGGCTTTATTATTTCACATTTAAATCAGCCAAGCTCTGTTACTTACTTCTTTTCTGGGAAGGACTCTCATGGCTTCTGAAACATAATCATGCCTGTTTTACAAGTGCTACAGATTCCTTAGGTTCCAGAGATGAAAACTGCTTTTTTAGTAAATATCAGAAGATGACTAGACTAAGTATAAGCAGTATACACAGGGAATTCTAAAAAGTAAAGGCTTCCACCATGGCTTATACCTTCAAAAGTTAATGTGAAAAGAATAATTTCCAAGTGCCGTCACCCACTTTCGTCTTGCGTCTGATATGATTCTTTGACATATGAATCACTAATAATATTCAAAGTAAAAGATATTCTAAACACTTTCTGTGAATTTTATTACCCCATGTCTAGACCTTAATGCGCTTTCTCCTGTGGAGTGTTTTATACCCAGTACAAAAGAAATTCATCTATATTAAGCGACAAAAGGATCCCAACACAGGGCACAAAAGTAGAAATAGCAGGAACACGACAACTACCCCAAGAACCAGGCAACAACACCAAGCTGTAAATGAAGGTAGTTTATTGACAGTCACCGACTAAGCGCTTTCACCAAAATTGGCTTCTTCAGAAGAAAGCGCTTAGTCGGTGACTGTCAATAAACTACCTTCATTTACAGCTTGGTGTTGTTGCCTGGTTCTTGGGGCAGTTGTCGTGTTCCTGCCCATCTATATTCTCTCTCTCTTTCTTCAAATGTTCATTTTTTATTCTGTTTCTCTTTTAATTTTACATAAGATTCTTAATATTCATGTGACTGAATACTTTTTCATTGTCTCCAACTGAAACTGCAGCATTTTATCGCGATGTCTAGCACAGTAGCTATTTCTACTTTACAATAGTCTTCCATGGCCTAGCCTGTTTGATTTAATTCAGAGAGTGTGCTGTTACCTGATTTTAGTACTATGACTTCTGTTTCTACAGGGATGGGGAGAACAACCCTGTTTATCAAGAAATTGCATTGGAGGAAAATGGTTTCCCTTCGGAGACATTGCAGTAGCTTAATAAAGTAGCAAACCCATTTGAGTCACAAGACCTTTCTTGTGCAGATGCTGTGGATGGTTTGTTTTGAAGGGGTTCTTTCTCTTGGTTCTGGTTAGAATGGTCTACAGGACTGGAAGAAGTGCTTCCACTAAAATCATTGAGGGGAAACTGCTGAAAAGTGTTATGATTCTGTGACTGAGGCAATGGAGAAGAGAGTGGCAGACAGTCTGTTGCTCATAAAATGTCCTTTTTGCAGATTTCACCCTAAAACTGCAAAAATGGTAGATCATTATTTTGTGTGGTACTCTTTGTAAAGCCATTGGAGTTTAAGGTAAATAATATTCATTCTTTGATTTAGCTGGCCACTGAACATTTTTGTGACTTGACATGTGAGACTTTTGATTTGTTAATTTTTTTTGTGAAATTACATGCCAAACTGAATACTCATCCTTGGAATGAGTAAATTTTTTTATTGGGACTTCCTTTGTTTTGAAGAAATGAGTGTTTGTGCAGTTTTGAACTGATACACTATTAGAATCTGCTGTAAGACAATCCCCCAGATTCAGCAAGCTCTGCACGACGTGCAGGAATAGTGCAGGAGCTGCTGAAGGCAATATGGATGCTGTGCAATCCAAGAGTAAGCTCCAGGGACATGCACAAGCACTCCTGCACTATTCCTGCACGGACACAGCTCCTGTATGCAAATTACCCCATTTGCAGCTGAAAACCATGCAAATGAGGTGAATTTGTGATCCAGAAAGCTGTCAGACTGCCGTGCAGGACTAGTGTAGTGTGCAGAAATGTACTCAGTTAGTAACCAAGTACATTTCTGCAAACTACAAAGTGGAGCCATGACAGCTCCAAATAAAGGGTGTATAGTATGTGTAAAGCATGTCAATGGCCAAATATATGACCATTGGCATGGAAAACAGTTGGCAAAAAAAAAAAACTTTTATTTTTTTTTAGCCGATTTCAGTTGTTTAAGCATAGGGCAGCGGTGCGCAAATGGGATCGGGACGAAAATAAAAACTGAAATAAGCATTGTATCCAAAATCACTATTTTGCCATTATACTCAATGGCAGGCAAAGACAACATATCCAGTGAACGGTGGTTGCTAAGGGGGAAGGCTTAGTGTGGAACATGTAACTATGCATTAGCAGGCAATCCTATGCAAATGAGGGGAATGATACTGAACCCCAGATCACCCCTCAATGGTAGCCAGCACCCAACAGTGTAAGTGTAGGAATACCATGGTGCAAGCCTAAGAGTTAGCTGACATCATGGTGGGGGGGGGTGTCAGGCATACTGTAAGGTTACTGGAGCTCTGCGGCTTGGGTTTGCCCTTAGCTTAGCAGAGCTAAGCAAGGGGGTGTGTCTGATACTGCCTAGCACTCTTTACATTTCCTAAATGGGTGTGTATGCCACGCATTGTGTTTTAAAGGAAAAAAAATAGTAAACCAGGAAATAGCAGCTCCATGCACATCTGAGCACTGTGTTTGCACGGTGCACCCCTGGGCTTAAACAGGAAGGCAATAGGAAGGGAAAACTGCAGTAGGAACGTATCTAGGAGAGCTAGCATAGCTAGCAGGTGAACTGTATCAGACTCAGCCAATTACACAGGCAGCAGCCCAGCCCAGCACACCACTATAAACTATGCAAACACCTTTACCTCTGTTTTTTCCCACAAACTCTACACCACCAGTGTACACAAGGAGGGAAATTTTAACAAACAAAAGTAACAAAATGACACGGGCTGCAGCAGCTATCATACATCAACATGTGGAAGAGGCTGAGGGTGGTGAGGATGAGAATGCTCTCGACCAACCCACAGTGAGGAGAAGGAGAAAAGTGTACAGACCCAGGATAACCCACCAGGGGCTAAATGAGCTGGAGATAGTGGAGTGCTATAGGGTGGACAAGCACCTACTACAGCAAATTGTTGAGCTGTGCTGGCCACACCTCACACACAGAACTAAAAGAGGGGAACCCATCCCAGTGGATACCAAGGTATGTGTTGGCCTAAGAATACTAGCCACAGGTACCTTCCAAAGGCCAACTGGGGATATTATGGGGATCTCACAGGCATCAGCATCCAGGGTACTCCACCAGTTCCTGGATGCCATGTCAGCACATGCCGGTGAACACATATATTTCCCCACCTCCCATGAGGCGTTGGCCAGCAATATGCATCTCTTCCACCAAATAGCAGAATACCCTGAGGTAGTGGGTGCTATAGACTGCACGTACATATGCACCAAAGCACCACCAGGTGAGTGAGGTAGGGTCTACATCAACCTCAAGAGGTTCCCCTCCATCAACTGTCAGGTCGTGTCCAATGCCCAGGGCATTACAATGAATGTGTGTGCTGGCTGCCCTGGAAGCTATCACGACTCCCACATCTGGCATCTGATGCAGCTGTACCAGAGATTTGCCAATGGGGAAATCCCTTACGGTCACCTAGTGGGGGATGCTGTTTATGCACTGGAGCCATGGCTGATGACACCCATCAGAAATGCACACACACCTGAACAAGAACTCCATAATGAGGCACACGCACAGACCAGAATCATAATAGAGCATGTGTTTGGGATGCTCAAGTCATGGTTCCAGTGCCTGGACACATCTGGTGGAGCCTTGCGATACTCACCAGCTACATGTACCCAGATTGTCATCATATGTGCCATGCTACACAATGTGATCCTGTGGAAACAGCTGCAGCAGGAACAACATGGGGCAGGACCACACAGCCCCCCACCATTGCCAAGGCCTGCACAGAGTGACTCGGAGGAGGAACAACTTGAGCCTGCCCCTGTAGGCAGAAGGAGGCATGCCCAGTATGCCCAGGCTTTGGCAAAGAGGCAACGCATAGCACATACACTGACATGGCAGGAACCCAGGGAATGACACCTCTCTCTGACTCGCACATAAAAGGGATGCCAAACATGACACTACCTGTGCTTAACCATGTATAGGGAGTGTACTATGTGCATCCAACATAGTCAGCCCTCCAGCACCATCCTCAATACTGGCACAGCCACAAGGTAAGTCAATCTCCCTACGAATTGCCAAATGAAGTAGTATGTGTTGTTACTTGTATCTATGGTATGGATGTGAGCATGCAAGGGAAATGGGTGGTTGAATGGGTTGCCCAGTAGATAGTAGACACCTATGCTGGCAGCATGAGATCTGTAACAAATACTGGTCTCACCACAGTAGCCAGTACTAGACAAGGTAACAAAACTCACTGCAGGAAATGTGCTGGGCCACATATGTGTCCATAGGACACACACATGCCATTCAGGGAGGCTCACATGCCCAATAACAGTCTCAGCCAGCAGGGCAGGTGTAGACAAACACAAACAAAAGCTGTGCTAGGGCCTCTGATTGATGGCTAAGGAGAACACCCCCCCCAGACATACGCAGACAGACTACAACAGGTCAGGCAGTGGGGTGTTAGTCCTGAAGGGTAAGAAGTCAGAAACTGAAATGTATGTCAATCAAATCTAAGACCTGTAGTACACTGATATGCCTCTAGTCAGCACAATAGGTTAGAATACAGAATGAAATGGAGTACCTGAAATACCAGTACAGTCATAGCAAATGTGTACAAGTGTCAGGTGTGCCCCACCAATCCTATGTAGAAATGTAGTAACAGTCAGGTGTGCCCCCCAATCCTATGTAGAAATGTAGTAACAGTCAGGTGTGCCCCTCCAATCCTATGTAGAAATGTAGTAACAGTCGGGTGTGCCCCCCAATCCTATGTAGAACTGTAGTAACAGTCAGGTGTGCCCCACCAATGCTATGTAGAAATGTAGTAAGAGTCAGGTGTGCCCCCGAATCCTATGTAGAAATGTAGTAAGAGTCAGGTGTGCCCCCCCATCCTATGTAGAAATGTAGTAACAGTCAGGTGTGCCCCGCCAATCCTATGTAGACATGTAGTAACAGTCAGATGTGCCCCCCTATGATATGTAGAAATGTAGTAACAGTCAGGTGTGC
The DNA here is from genome assembly GCF_019279795.1 of Protopterus annectens. Classification (NCBI taxonomy): domain Eukaryota; kingdom Metazoa; phylum Chordata; order Ceratodontiformes; family Protopteridae; genus Protopterus; species Protopterus annectens. Next base: position 1,990,221,866 of record NC_056737.1, on the reverse strand, counting down.
CCGAATCCTATGTAGAAATGTAGTAACATGTATGTGTAGGTATAATAACAGTGGAGCACAGATTGCCCGAGCTGACCAAGGTAGCAGGATAGATTGTAGCATGTGTACAATATGCAGGTCTGTGTGTGTTAGATTGGTGTGTGTTGTATATTGTGTGAGAGTGGTCAGTATCTATGCATGGTGAGGTTTGTCCTGGTGGCCATTGCTCAGTACTGCCGATGACAGGACCAAGTTCTCACAACTGCAGTGCCAAACACAATGCTTCCCAGCAAAACACATTCTAGCAGTAAGCCATAGTAAATGTTTGGAAATAATATGAGTCACCATCTGAAAGACGGACATGGCATGAATGTCGGCCCAGATATACAAGCAATACACAGGGGGAAGTACCCCAGACAGACAGTGTATAATATGTAACTGTCAAATGGACCCACCCTTTGAATTGTACATACAGGTCTGCAGCACATTATTTGGGCTTGTAGTAGGAAATTCTGATGTTGTCTGGCCAAGCACTGGTAGAGTACAAAGGTCATAGGAATGAAGTATTGAGAAACAGCTGATGTCCCTGCACAAGCCAGCATAGGTGGAATGTGTCATGCATATCTGTGAGTCAGATGCAAGTAGTGTCCATAGCACACATGCACCCAGCTCACCCCACCATCACCCACAGGTACCTCTCCGGTCTTATCCCTGCTGTTGGGAATGAGTATAATATGACCCCCACCTGTGTATAGCAATAGCAAAAGAATGCAGTATGCAGAGCAGGTGTCCCATGCAGGTGTGTCCCTAGCTGTAAGCAGCACCCTGCCAGCATCCACACCACTAGAGCAATACTGACAGAAAGTATTGGCATGAACACCTTGCACACCTACCCTGTCACCCCAGGGGGATATAGTGTATTTCAGTCTGGGACTGTAGGAGTGACAGATTTCAATGGCCTGCTACAGCTGACCTGCATCACTACCAAATAGCCTGCAGTCTACTGCCGAAGGCCTGTGTCTCACCCATACTGCCAATGTATGTTATGTCAAAGACTCCCAAATAACAACATAACACAGTTCACAGAACCCAAATGCAAGGCCATGTGGACAAATCACAGTAACATGTCCACCATGTCCTACTGCATGAACTGTGGACCAACAACAAATTACTCCTGGGATGAGGTGATAACTATAGGGAACATATCAGATAATGTTTGTATAATGTAATGAAGAGGATAGCATAATAGAGGGGGGGGGTGGGAGCATGGAGAGTGTAAAGTCTGAAACTCAGCCGTGTGCATATACTATCCCTGGCTGCAAACACAAGAATGGGCGGCTACAAACCTGCTCGTAAACCACAATGTGAAGGGGTAATGTCCAGAATTATGACCCCTGCCTCTGGGTAACCTGTGTGAATCTGTGTGAGTTATGGCCACAGCAGGATATGGCCATACTGTCACTTCGATGGATGTACTAGCATGGGACCCTCTGCCACAACTGTACCAAGGTGCTGAACCATTTACACAGACCCAGCAGCAAGTGTCTGCAGTTTTCCCTCCAGAATGGCATGATTGCGCAATAATATGTAGGCTGCTGACTACAATACTGGACACAGCTGCATTCACCCTGTGTTCCCCAGGACATCACTACAAGCAAATATGCATACCTGACAGTACTTGATGACATAAAACATCACAGTGTATAACACTACATATGTCTGAATATCTCTGCTAATACTAGGACCATGTAGCAGAAGCAGCACAAACACAATTACCTACAGTAACCCATCATCCTTTGCCCATTTTGACCCCATATTGTCAACCGATCTACAGACGTCCTGCAGAAACAGTTTGCTAGCTGTAGGTGTAGAACACAAAAGCCTGCACTGGAGTACAATCTACCTGGAATGGATTCACACATTCAGTACAGAAGGTCATACTGGGCATGCTCCCGCACTTAGAGAAAGGAAGGCCACGTCATACAACAAAATACTGAAAGGTCATACTAGGCATGCTCACACACAACAGAAATGAAGCCCATGTCTGGCAACAACAGTGGACCATACATATCTGACAGTCGTAGATGTTAGTGCATACACTCCTCAGTACACACCAGTCATGCTTTGCACACACATTGGATAGGAATACACACATATATTCAAGGACAACACACTATAATTGGCCAAAAATGCACATACATAGATGTGTGGAAGAGAGTGACAGTGACAAAGACCTTCCATTATGAGGCCTGTCCCACCCAGCACACGTCCAATTGGCTAAACCCACATGATGTGCAAATGTCAATCACTGTAGACATTTGCCTCTGGTATTCCTCAGCACTACAGTGTCTGTTCTGCTTGTGCTAACTGTGTAACCTGACTGTACAAGTCAGTAGTCATTCAGCAGTTGTATACACGTACCTGTGGAATATAAACCTGTGTGTGCCTGAGTGTTGTGTGTCTGCCTCTAGATGAATGGGTTATGGCCCATGCACACATACCACACTCCTCATTGCCCTACTATGGCAATCCTGCTGATGTCTTCACCTTGAAATACACCTTTGGGGAAATAGTAGCACAGTAATCTCTGTGGTGTGTTCTATAACTGTGTAATGCTGTAGTGTGATGTACTAGTTAGGTAGGAGTTCTAATCCCAGATGTGGCAACTGTGTGTGTTTGGCTGTGTAGGAATCAATGTTTTTTTAGGCCAGTCACACTCACTACAATTTCAAATGCCCTACTTTGGCATACCTGCTGATGCCATTCACTTTGAAATACACCTTTGGGGAAGGAGTAGCCCAGTAATCTCCTTGGTGTGTCCTCTAACTGCGTAATGCTGTTGTGTGCTAAATTAGTTAATTAGGAGTTCTATTCCCAAATATGGCAAGTGTGGGTGTGTGTGTGTTTGTCTGTGTAGGGAGCAATGCTTTAGAGGACATTCACAGGCACTACAACCTCCACTGCCCTTCTTTGGCATGCCTGCTGATGTCATTCACTTTGAAATGCACCTTTGGGAAAGGAATAACCCAGTAATCTCTGTGGTGTGTCCTATAACTGTGTAATGCTGTAGTGTGATGTGCTAGTTAGGTAGGAGTTCTATTCCCAAACATAGCAACTGTGTGTGTGTGTGTGTGTGTGTGTGTGTGTGTGTGTGTGTGTGTGTGTGTGTGTGTGTGTGTGTGTGTGTGTGTGTGTGTGTGTGTGTAGGGATCAGTTTTTTTACCATTCACAGTCACTATGCACACCTACAAATGGAGAACATTGATAACTGTGCAGTAACAGAGACCTGATCCAAGCCTCCAGAGAGCACCACTGCAATACCAGGTACAGCTCTCACCACACCTGTTGGCCACCAAACCAGGACCAAAACAATAAATGTGGAGGAGTGTTCACATTTACCAAGGATATTCACACCACCAGGCTACTTGCCCAAAAGAATGTGTCTGAAAAAACCCTGTGCGAGTAATGGTAGGTTAGACTGCATTTCAAATTGTATACCTTGCTACAGATCCCCCACCATGCCCCATGATACCCACTACAGCTTCTGAAATATACTGTGAAATATTATGATACAAGCAAACACCCTAATACTGGGTGACTTACACTACCCTGCCATTAACTGGGAAACTAGTTGTGTACCAACACATGTGCCCAACGGTTCTTGGAAGTCATAATTCCCAATGCCCTGGATCAAGTAACCTATAGTCCCACCAGGGGTTCAAATATCCTAGACCTGGTCATTACCAACATGGAAAATCAATGCTCCACACCTATGGTCATCCCATCGGTGGTCAGGTATGCCCATGAGCTAATCACCCTTAACATCAACATCCCTCCCCCACACCCCAGTAAGGAAAACTCCGTAAGACATATCTCCAAAGCCAATGTCATGCTACACATATCAGATGTGACTTACATCATGACACCTATGCAGATGGGAACTGAAAGGACAACTGCTGAATCATACATGAAGGCAGTGTATGAGCATATCCACTTGTGCATAAATCGTGCCAACCAATATTGAACCAAGAAGCTCCCCAACAAGAAAAGGAAGCCAATGTGGGGCCCCTTGCCATAAACATACTGTACAACAAAAGGAGGAAACTGTTGCAGAAATGGGGGAATTTCAAGGATGCAAAATACTCCCTTACCAGCTACAGTACGAGGAAAAGATCCCTCATAACATTCACCAAAGCTAGTTATGGACATAATATAGCCAAAGATGTCAAAGACAACTGCAAGCCATTCCATAGCTATGTGAGGAATGTAAATGGCAATGCTCAGAACTGCTGTGAGCTACAACAGGATGGTATTAAATCTACTGCTCCCATGGATATTGCCAATATCCTGGCAGATCGATTCAGTGCCAACTGCATCCCCCTCCCAACCCCCAAAGGACCCATCTCAACATGGATAGATTGCCATATTCCAGTAATAACGACCCCATCGTTAAAAACTACACTCTACAGAGCTATGACAACAGCAGCCATGGGACCAGTCAACATCCCAGGCTGTGTACTACATCAGCTACAAACTGAACTGGCACCTCAACTACATGCCATGTCTAATCATAGCCACACCTCAGGCTTTGTGCCCACAGTGTGGTGCACAGCTACAGTTATCCCAGTCCACAAGGGGGAATCCACCTTGGATCCTGGGAACTACAGCCCCAGCAGTATGACGTGCCTGATCTGCAAGGCCATGTAATGTATTATCATGGAAATTTAAAACAAAGGCATTGGCAACCTGCAAACACTGGACCTTAATCAGGTTGGGGTTGTGAAGGGCTGATCATGTCACCTCCACCTGACTGACAACTGTGAATCCATCTCCAGAGCTGTGGACAAGGTAAGGTGGTTCACATAGCCTATCTGGACCTCGCCAAGCCCTTCAACACCATCCCCCAGTCTGGAATCATAGATAAATGTATCAAGCTGACCATTAATCCCCATGTCACCCGATGGGTGGCCAACTGCTGTACTGATGCAACCCACACTGTAAGTGTAGGTGTCACCAACCCGGGCCCCAGACAAGTGACAGTTGGAGTTCCTTAGGGTTCAGTCCTGGCACCACCCTTGTTTGGCATCTACTGCTGTGAAGTACAGTCCAACAGTAAGGGACACTGGCAAATAAAGGTTGCAGATGACTGCACACTGGGAGCCAATACAGAATCTCCACATGATGTGAATATTCTACAGAAGGGCTTTACAGAAAGACATGCTTGGTGCCTGAGCCATGGCCTCAAGATCAATGCCAAGAAATATATAGTTATCCCCATTGGGAAGGGACATGTACCTGTGAAGTACCACATAGGTGGCAGTACACTAAACACCTAAAGTGTTATAACAGACCTAGGGACACAGGTGGACAGTGGTCTCACCTTTGATAACCACATCACCACAACAGTCAGAAAACCCACCTATGTGGCACACCTCCCACTAAGGGCTTTACATCCAGGAATAGGAGGCCATTGTCCCACTGTAGCTATCTCTCAGTAGACCCAGTACAGACTACAATGGCCCATTACGTATGTACCTCACAAGACATCTGCAGTGAGTAGAGAGGCTGCAGACATACCTCACGAAATGACCACAGGCCTAATCCAGATGCCCTATGCTGACCGTCTGAAAATCATCCAGCTATACTCTGTCACATATTGTATTCTCAGAGGCAATCTCTGCTTAACGTACGATGCTATGCCAAACCCACAGCTGTTGGACATGCTTCACTTAGAGAATTCCAAACCCTCACAGCCACATGTTCCAAGGATGTAAATCCTGTCATCACAATGAACAATACATGCAGGAGGGATGTGGTCCTGACCCAGAGCTTCCCCAGACTCTGGAATAGACAGCCCATGCATGTCAAGCAGAGTGCCTCTTTGGCCCTCTTCAAAAGGAACTTGGACAATTGGATGGGAGATAGGACATTTACCCCGGGATCATGTCAACTGCCCTGCCAGGCAGGGGTGCAGGGAAGTAAATATTGTGGGAAGTCATAGCCAGGGAAATGTCATGTCTAGGCATGTATAGGCCCTAGGGCCAATAGCCTAATATAAACATATGACCCTATGAATCTATGAACTACAGTTTCCATTGCCCAACCTTGGCAAGGTTGCTGATGCCATTCACTTAGAAATACACCTTTGGGGAAGGACTATCCCAGTAATTTCCATGGCGTGTGCTACAACTGTGTAATGCTGTAGTGTGATATACTACTTAGGTAGGATTTCTATTCCCAGACATGGCAAGTGTGGATGCTTGTGTGTGTGTCTGTGCAGGGAGCAATGCTTTTGAGACCAGTCACAGTCACTACAACTTCCATTGCCCTTCTTTGGCAAGCCTGCTGATGTCATTCACTTTGAAATACACCTTTGGGGAAGGAGTAGCCCAGTAATCTTTGTGGTGCATACTATAACTGCGTAATGCAGTAGTATGATATACTAGTTAGGCAGGAGTTCCAATCCCACACATGGTAACTGTGAAACTTGGTGTGTGTGTTTGTCATTTGTACCCTGTGTGGAGGTGGCTGTGAGTGTATAACAACTGGACTCATTGTGGAATTTTCTTATATGGTGGGCCTATTATATGTCACAATGTCCACCTTACAATGATAACAGATGTCAAACAGCAGAGAGGCTGTGGTTGACAATCCGTAATCCTACATGTGACATCAAGGCCTGGCAAACAATTTAGGCAACCCTTGTATTACCCAGAGAACACTCTCTACCCATGAGTCATACACAAACACACTCAGCTAGGTAACAACCACTATGTTAGTAGCTCCCTGCATATTGCCCACAGACAGTAACCATGGTGTTATTGCAGTGGACTACAGAGGGCATGGCACCCTGTCACATCATTACAATAGGCACATAATTGCATACAGTGCTCCTTCACTATGTTCCCCACTGGACACGTGCAGCAACTGTAGTGCCACCAAATGTAACCCACAAAGGACACACCATGCCTTATACACATGCCCTGTATGGACAGATGCCACTGACACCAGGGAATACCTGTATCATGCTGTCAATGTAGGTGCAGGGTCAACCTGGTGTCCATTGGCAGTTCCCACCACATGAGGCCAGGAATGGCACATTTGATGGTAACAATCTGTGTACACAACATGCCACAGACACCCCAGGTACAAATCCACATGTCACAGAACATGCATGTGGGACGTGTGCTCATCCCAGACACCGTCCATGTCATGGACTATAGAACACATTCATGGCAAGCATTGCACAGCACTGGCCGCCCACAATAGTAACACAGATGGCTGGATGATGAATACAATACCCACCTGTGTGGGTCAATCTAGACACTACACCCCTGAGCCACACTGCAGACCATTTTTATGTGGCCTGATGCCAATGTATACCCTTTACCTAGCCTTGTACAGCCTTCTGGCACAACCACTACACACCTGTGAAGCAATGCACCCATGCATGTCAGTACTGGCAACCTGTGTCTGTGTGTGTGGAGTACAATGATTGTGACACCATTCACACTCACTTCACCTCTCATTGGCCTACCGAAGCATGCCTTCTGATGTCAGACACCTTCACATACCATTTGCCCATATATCATCCTGATAACTGATAACCCCTGTGGTGTATGTGATACCTGCGTATTACTGTATTGTGGCAAACAAGCTAGTTAGAAAGTCTAATCCTGACCCTGCCAACTGTGGTAATGAGTGTGAGTCCCTGAGAGAGTGTGGCTTTGTCGACGTTGATACTTGTTCATGTGGACAGGCACATGTACTACACAAACCATATCCCTCCTTTATCACTGTTGCAGATGTCACTCACCATCAGATATACCTTTGGACAGCTCCCCAACATGTAAGCTCTGTGGTGCATGCAATAACTGCATAGACATGTGATAGCAGTACATAGTCAAGCAGGGGTTTGAAACCCTGTACTGGTAAGTGTCTGACACAGACATGCTTAGGTTTTACTCTCCCACCCCCTCCCTGTCTTACGTTGTCTCTGTCTGCCTCTCCCACTCCCTCTTTGGTGGATGTGGAGAAGTACACCTGCTTTGCTCAGGCAGCAGCTTGTGTTTTGTAAATGACGCTCATGATCAGCTGATGGCCTCTGCATGAATTGCAGTCCCCCACTAGCTGATTGCATGTGGAACAGTTGTGGTAACATTCCCATAGCCAATTGCATGGAAACACACTCCTATGCCTAGGAACATCATGTGGGTGTTGGGCCTTTTCATTCACTGTGAGCAGAACCTCATGTCAGTGTTAGACAAACAGCATCACAGATGGTATTGGGATATACCTCTAATAACATACACTGTGGAGACAGGCCAACAAACAGGCAGGGGATGTACCAGATATGACAACAGAATGTAAGTGTTGCTCTTCTGCATTTGGAGTAAAAAGAAGTTATGTACTCACCATTTGTCTTCAACCTGTGGGATATGGATCCGTATTGGATGTGAGCTGGCAAAAATCACTAGCATCATCTCTGAGCTTTAGACTCCTCCCCTTACCTATAATACACCTCCACTGCCTTCTATCCCCAGATCGAGTTTGCAGAACTTATACTTAGAACCCGACCTGATAACATACGTGTGACCTATACTACAGCCCGTAAGCTGAACATGCACCAAGGTCCGGGGGAAGGAGGGAGGGATTGTTGAAGACAAATTAAGTACAACTACTCAGATGGAACATTATGGTGAGTATATAACTTTTTTATCTGAAGTAATTTACTTCATTTGGTCTTCAACCTGTGGGACAGAGTCCCCAGCTACTAAACTCCTGGGAGGCCCTCATGGAAGGATATTCCGGTGCACCACAGAGCCAAAGGATGCTCTTCTACTAGATGTCAAATACAATTTGTAATGGAAAATAAACTTATGAGATGAGGACCAAGTAGCTGCTGAGAAAATGTCATCCAAGGACACCCCAGACCAGAAAGCTACAGACGTAGCCATGGACCTGGTGTTATGAGCTTTAGCCTGACCTGGAGGAGACATGCCTTTGTCCTTATAGACCTGCAGGATGCATGAATAAATCCATCTAGCTATAATGACCTTGGAAGTAGGTTTGCCCAAAAAGGGTCTATAGAACGAAACAAACAATTGATCAAATTTACGAATATTTTTTGTCCTGTGTAAATAGAATCGTAACTGTCTATGAACATCCAATGTGTAGTTTGTATTCCATCCTGTTGGTAAAACTGGGAAAGAACACAAGCAAATTTATAGTCTGATTGATATTGACTGGTGACGCCACCTTAGGAAGAAAAAATGGGTTGGTTCGAAGGGAAACTCTATCTTTATGAAAAAATCATGTATGGGAATTTTATGGACAAGGCCTGTAGTTCCAAAACCCTTCTAGCAGAGGTAATCACCACCAGAAAAGCTGTTTTCCATGAAAGAAATTTTAGATCTGCAGTTGCGGCAGGCTTGAAAGGTGGAGCAACCAGAGCTTGGAGAACCATAGAAAGGTCCCATGGGGGGACAGGGTCTTTGACCGGGGGGCATAGCAAAAAAGTGCCTTTAATAAAGGCTTTACACAGTCTAGAAGATGCCAAGGATGCAGAATTCTCACCCACATGAAAATGAGAAATGGCAGCCAAATGAGCTTTGACAGTAGAAGAACTATCTCCATGCTGGAAAATGTCAGTTAGAAAATCAAGAATGGCAGAAGTAAGAGCCAGAAAAAGGATCTAAACTCCTCTGAGAGGCCCAGAAACTAAAATGTTTCCATTTGCTGCGATAAACCTTTCTGGTAGAAGACTTTTGAGCAGCTACCAAAATAGACTTAAGTGAGGAGGAAAGTCCGGGAGCCCTAGCAATCAGGGGAACTGGAGCAGCCAAGCCGTGAGATTCAGGCTGTCCAGACTCGGATGAGGCACCCCTGATGGGTGTGAAATCAGAATGGGATCTAGGATCCAAGGTGGAGCCAGAAGGTGAGACCAAAGGAAGGGAAACAATACCTGGCAAGGCCAGAATGGAGCAATGAGGATCACCTTGCTCCCCAGTTGACAAGCTTTCTGCAGAAACTTTGGGATGAGAGGAACATGCAGGTAAGCATACAGGAGACCAGGAGGCCAAGCATGAACTAGAGTGTCTCTGGGGGACTCCACCAGTGGGGCGCTCAGAGTGAAAAACCTGCTGCACTTTGCACTGGAAGGAGATGCGAAGAGATCGCAGCAAGGTTGACCCCACTCGCTGAAGATCTGTTCCGCTACTGATAGATTCAGAGACCACTCATAAGGCATCAGAATTGCCTGACTTAGCCTGTCCGCTAGAATGTTGGAACATCCCAGAACATGCATTGCGATGAGAAAGCAGCCGGTGGAGATCGCCCATTCCCACACTCTCATGGCCTTGCGACAAAGGGGATAAGATCTGGTCCCTCCCTGTTTGTTGATATACCAGACTACTGACATGTTGTCTGACTGAATGGCAATCATCTCCAGAGGAAGAAAGGCATGAAGGGCTTACAACGCTACAAGGTCTGCCCTCATCTCGAGGACATTGATATGCAAGCTGTTCTCTAAGGGGGATCACAGGCCTTGGACTGTCCTGTCTGAACAATGCCCCCTCACCCAAGTTAGGAGGCATCCATGGTCACTGTGGTTTAGGCCAGGGCTGGAACAAAGCTCATCCGCCAAATGAGGGACGACCGACACACAACTCAGGTGGATAGGATAGGTTAGTGGTAAATCCAACTGGGACCACTGAACCGCTAGAGTCCATTGAAGAATCCACATGTGTAGCCAAGCACATGAAAGTAGAGTTATGGTCACCGCCATCGAGCCTAGGGCCCTCAACACTGATTCTGCTGTCAGGAGATGAGAACAGCAAATTAGGGAGACATGTATCCTTAGGTTTTGAACTCTCTCCAAGGTCAGGAATACTTTGCACTGTAGCGTGTCTATCCTGCACCAATGTAATCTATCACCTGTACAGGCTCTATAGAGACTTGACTGTGTTGATTGTGATACCCAAACTCAGGGCAAGTGTCAGAAAGTAATCCCTGGTTTCTGAACGTAGATGCCTGGTGGAAGCAGTGAGGAGCCAGTCTTCCAGGTACAGATAGTCCTGAATCCCCTGAAGCCTCAGGTAAGCCGCTACAGCTGCCAATACTTTGATAAACACCTTGGGGGCTGTGGTGAGTGCAAAGGGTAGGGCTTGAAATTGATAATGATTGGCCCCTAGCTGGAAGCGGAGGAACCTCCTGGAGCTTCTGTGCATTTTTATGTGATAGTAAGCATCCTGGAAATCTAATGAGCACATCCAGTCACTGTCTTGCAGGTATGGCATGATGGACTGTAGTGTGACCATCCGGAACTTTTCTTTGGCAACTGACAGGTTCAGGGTAGAGAGGTCAAGGATGGGCCTTAAGTCCCCCATTTTCTTTGGCACCAAAAAGAACCTGGAGTAGAAGCCTGATTCAGACTGATCTGGGGGGACGGTTTCAATGGCTCATTTTCCTAGCAGCTTGGAAATTTCCTGTGCTGCTGCCTTCCTTTGCGTGGGTGAAACATCTGGGAGGTGTTTGGAAGGTATGGGGGAACCCACAAAGGGTATAGAATATCCTCTGACTATGATTTGAAGCACCCAATGGTCCATTGTTGTGGACTCCCATGCCACTGGGTGCAAGGACAATCTTCCCCTGACTGCCTCTAGAGTAGAGCAGCCGGGTAACCCCTCAGGGTTGCTGCCTGAGTCTGTCTGAGCATGGTTCTCGAGACCTGAAGTTTCACACACCCACTCAGCCTCTGGGCCGGTGTCCATTCTGTCCCCCTCTGCCTCTAGGGGAAGAAGAGCCCTGAGTGTTCCGGGAATACTGAGACTTCTAGAACCACATCTTCATTTGCTCTCTCTGGTTCCGGGAAAAGGACCTTTGAGGGTTAGAGAAGTGGATCCCGATGGCAGACAATGTCTTCCCATCCTTCTCACTCTGGACTAGTGTCTCCTTGACAGTCTTACCAAAAAGAGTCGAGCCATCATAAGGAGCATTGGCAAAGGATGCCTTAAAGGGTTCGGTGAATTGGCAAAACCTGAGCCAGGTGTTATGCCTCATGGACACACCGGACCCAGCTTAACTAGCCACTCCTTCTGTAGCATTGGAGAGGAGTTGCATGGATGTATTTGATTCTGCTCTCAGAGTGGCCATTTTCACGGAGAACGAAGATTTGTCCTCCTGCGACATGGACTTAGGTGGAGACTCCTCCAGCTCCTTCACTAGGTCGCGTTGGAGTCTCATGACATGGGCCAAGTAGTTCAGTGCCCTTATCGAAAAGGTAGCTGAAGCATACACCCGCTTTCCTAGGCAGTCCATCATCCATGACTCTCAGTCAGGAGGGTGGACCGAGGAACTTCATGGCTGCTGCTACCACCATGGCATCCACTGGGGAGCCCTTGTTCCAGGAAGGCATGTCAATAGGGGGGCTCAGAACCTTATCAGCGTGCTTGGGGATTGGCTCCATGGTATCTGGTTCCTTCCACGCCCACGAGGTGATAAAATCCACTAAAGGATCCATGGGAGGGGACACCCAGGTCCTAGACAGGCCCATAATGAAAGCCTCCAGAAGCACAGACTCATCAGAGGAGGGCTTGGGGGCAGAACAACCTCCCCACTGGTGCAGGATCTCCACGATGTCTCCAAAGGAGACAATGTCGGGAGATGATCTTGAGGAGCCCTCCCCATCATCTAAATCTGTGTCCTTGGTTAGGGACTCGGGGGGAGTCCAAGTGCCTCCTCTTGCACGTATGCTTGTGAGGCACCTCTCCCATGGGGCTCTCTGGGGAGTGCTCACAAGCCATCTTTTCCTCTGGGGGAACCATCTGGGGCTGTCCCTCTGGTAAGACAATGGGGAGCATAAACAGCCGAGGGGATCTGGGTGCAGTCCGATGCGGTGGTCAGGGGCCTTGACTCGATGGAGAGGACCCGTTCTACCACACTGAATGCCAAAGGAGAGTGGAGCTCCTGGGAAGCTACTAAGGAGGCCGACATGAGAATCGGAGCTGGAGCCGAAGTGGATGGAGCTCTGAGGGAGACAACCTGGCCCGACATTGTCAGAACCGATGGAAAAGGTTCCACTCCCTCAGATCCAACACTCAGGCTCCGGCTCCGGGAGTGGCTCAGTTCCAAACTGGTTGGATCTGAGATCCTTCTGGCAGCTGTCGGCGGAGGAAGCAAGGACCGTCGGCGCCGAACCCCTGACCAAGGCCAACCTTGGATATGAGAACTCCGAAGCCAAAGATCGGATCGGGGAAGGAGAAATGGGCTGAAAAAAGGAAGCAAGCTCCCCCCTCCTGAGTGAGGGGGGGGCTGGTAAGACCCCCATCTGGATCTGTGTACAGATAAAGCACCTCATCATCTTATCCAGATCCGTGTCCGATAAAGAATGGGTCAACCGAGACGAGGCCACGGACTCCGACCTGGCTGGTAGGGGAACCCGAGGCCTGGGAAACTAAACATCGGGGAGAATCTCGGAGACCGGAACCTAGGGGAGTCATGGGTACATGCGGACTTGCTCGGGAATGAGAGGTCAGGGGACCTCTTCCTCTTTTCCTTCATCTTCAACTCTCTCTCCCGCTCTCTACCTCTCCTCTGCTCTGCTACCTCAGGCTTAGATGCAGGTGTTTGAGTCCCAGCCTGGGAAGGAGGGGAAGCCAGAGGGACAGAAGCAACAGAGGCAGCCACAGCAGCCGCTGTGACTGAAGCCAAAGATGAGGAAGGATGATCAGTGGCAAGCAGAAGATTTTTGAGGGCCAACTTGGCCTTTCTATCCTTTAAAGCTCAGGGATTGAACCCTGTACAAATGGAGCACTCCACATGAAGGTGGGCCATACCTAAGCACAACACACACAGAGTGTGGCCATCCACTGTGGAGAGCTTATGGCCACACTCTGTGCAGCACTTAAAGATAAGCTTTTCAGCCATACTATCAAACAAGAAGACTTAAAAAAAAAGAAAGAGACAGACCAAAAACTTTCTTTCTTTAGACTAATAACACACCCACTTATCACACTAGACTGACTAAGGGGGGGAGGGGGACCACAGACAAACTACTCTAAACTAACTACAACTGCAAACCTACACTTGATGCCAAAGTGATGGGAGGGGAGAAAGGGTACCTATACTAACCTGAAACGGCTAAAGGTAACAGAAAATTTAGAAAAACTTACAATCAGAATCACCCTGTTAGCTGGAGCTCTAGAGACACAATGTTTTACAAATTGTGGCAAATGAGATCTGGGGATGGAAGGCAGTGGAGATGTATTATGGGTAAGGGGAGGAGTCTGAAGCTCGGAGCTGATGCTAGTAATTTTTGCCAGCTCGGATCCGATATGGATCCGTATCCCACAGGTTGAAGACCAAATGAAGTAAACTACTTCAGATTGTTGGTTTAACAGGGTTTGTGTGGATATGGCTGGTCTACATGATTTAATACCTGTCATGTCAGTGTTATGTGTTTGAGGAAACTCCCACCTGTAGGGTTATCTGCAGACTGGGCAGTGTTTGGTGTCTTATGTTTCTTGTGTTACTCACAGATCACCTATCTTAGAACTGCAGAAGCATAGTCTGTGAATTGCAGTCAGTACATGGTAACAGCCATGACAGTTACTGACTTCATATCCCTCATAGGACATATGTCACAACAAACCCTGTTACAACAGCAAATGTATGAGGGTATCACAGCAACATGCCAATATTGGCCCAGTGTTTGTGGTTCCAGCCACAAGTCTGTCAACCTTTGCACATATGTCATGCAGTAAGAGGTGCATATGTTCTGTACACCATTATTTATTGACATCATACCTGATAACAAGCCAGTCAGATATCAGACTGCTAGACATGTTACGTATAGTAGAGGTTATTTATGAGGACATAACCTTGGCATTCTGTGGTTGTGTGTACAGTAGTGGGGTCTGTGTACTTATGGTGATTGTCAACAGTATGTGTATTGCGAATACGTACCTTGGCCTGTGTACAGACTGTGGTAGATGTCATTGTTCTTGGTCCTGTTCTATCTGATATTACATGCTGTTCCAGTGTATGGTACCATATCAGCTCACATGTTTGTAGGGCCAAACACACACGTGTCCCATACCACAGACAGGCATTGGACCACACTGTGTCCTGACCCAGTATATGTAGGGTTAGTGTATGAGTGGCACATATGAGGATGGTGTTGATCAGAGAGTCCATTTAGTGTAATATTAAGCTTGAGTACCATATGTGGCTGTGGCTGTGTTCACATTGGTTGTGGGTATGCACTTTCACACAGGTGTCTGTTATGCTGTGCTGTGACATACCTGTAGAGCCTGCTATATTTGCAGGTACAAGTGTATTCCCCCATACGAAATGTAGGCCAGTGTTGTGGCATTCTACCTGTAGTTTGCACAGTGCTTTGTTACATTCCTAGCAGCTTAGTGTAATTACCAAATGTGATGTTATGTCCAGATATTTGCAAGACGTACAGCTGCCGGTCCACCATAACTGTTGTGTATTTCTGATAAAGCAGTGGGATTCTGTACAGATGTATGTCACTAACTGCTGGGTAGTATGTAGCCATGTGACCTCTGCACCACCAGTTATTATGTGTCAGGGCAGACAGGAGTGTGTGAATGCATAAACTGTGTGGGCATACGTAGTCCAGTATTTACATGATATACCCATGTACATGGCTGTTAACATCCATATTGTCAGGCTTGGTCCACGTGTCTCGCAGAAGGGGATCTGTGTATACCTCTGGACTAACCAGAGAGTGCCAGACTGTCCACATATATTGGTCATATCTCTGCTGTAGTCCACAGGATCATTACTGTGCTATCACTGGTATTGTACTGTGATTTCCTTAGGATGTCTGTCAGTAACTGATGGCGTACATGTCGATAGCAGATGTGACCTCCCACACACAACATGTCTGTTAAGACAACCCCTGTTAGTAGCAATAGCCTACATATATACCTGCAATACATACATGACATCCCCTTGCACTAAGCGGTTGAGACTATTGGTGCTGAGGTAGGACTCCACTCTATGTTCTGGACATATGGTAAACATATATGTGTGTGTATATATATATATATATATATATATATATATATATATATATATATATATATATATATATATCCATATATCTATATATAGACATATAGACATGTACTTACATATCCACATACATATATGGATATATATATATATATATATATATATATATATATATATATATATATATATATATACATATACACATCTATATATGTCTACACATATGCAGATACATAGATATATCCACATATAGTTATAGATATCTACATATATATTGACATAAATAGAGATATCTGTACATATATGAAATACATACAGATATATATATATATATATATATATATATATATATATATATATATATATATATATATATATACACACAGAGATATCTATAAATGGCCATATATATGATGCACTATACAGTTGTGTATAAATACATATATATGAATATATATCTGTATATACATGTAGACATATATCTACATATGTTTATGTATATATCCATAGACTTGTCATGTGTAAACATTACTGTTATGGATACCTTCCCAGATGTATCACACCGTATGTATCTGATATGTGTATATTTAGATATAACAAAATATGTGATGCAACAGTAATATCATTAACAAGTACTACACAATTGTAGAAGTCACAGTAATTGTTCAATACTATTCAATATGTATACTGAAAGATATACTGGAAAAACAACAACTGTTTTTACAGCTGTCATGGCTTAGTCATTAACTGTTGTGACTATAGTGTATAGGGTTCTGGGTGCAAGGGCTGTTTATTTTGTTGCTGGGCAGAACAAGGGCTGTTGGATACAGAGTAGTTAAGGCAGTTTTGAGCAGCTTTAAGTGTGTTTGCGTAGGCTTGAGTGAAGCTAAGCACTGCTAATGTACGGTTAAATGTGCAGGCACTTACACAGTGTAGGCTTTGCTTACCAATGCGCAAATGTGCTTAGCATTAATATTGCAGCAATGCTGAAATCTGCTAAGAATGACTCAGCCCTGGTAACAAATGCTCACATTCTGGTCTGATAACATAGCAGGGTAATGACATCTGTAATAAGTCTATGTAATGCCATGTACATAACATCCATCTATGTGCTGTCATTACAGTAGCAAGGGGTGTGAGTCTCCTGTCTGGGACACTTGAGTATATATGGCTTGTACAACACTCTTATCCATGTGAATGTGTTACATGCAAGGGTAGTATCCCAGGTTATATGCAGTCACACTGGCATGTAATGTATTATTACATTACTGCTGTTGACAGTGCTTTCCCAAGCAACAATAGATTGCTAATTATAGTACTGGCAACAAGCACCCCTGCATGCATAGATGGACTCTGAGTCCCCACTGTCATGTTCCTGGTGTGTGAGCTGTGTCTCAGTATATATCTCTTACTGGATAATGATCTGACATGTGGAAATTAACTGTAGACTACTGTCTGCATAGCACATGTCAGTGAGGGCTGCCAACATGTAGTAATGGCATACATACATATTGGTGTCAGACATTTATCTGTTGACACATTTATCCTACTGCATAGCTAGTTGGCAAGCTGATGTCTGTCAGTCCCTGTACAGATGTGCAGATGTCAGGTATTCAGCTTGGATATGCACAGGAAAACTATGCTTGACTGACCCTGACATGTCTGCCCAGCTGTGTTATAACTGGCACATATAGGACACAACACCCTGTACGCACCACATGCCACAGGTAGCAGCACTACATTACCACAGTCAACAGAACATGCTTGGGTACAGGTCTCCAACACAGACACTAACCATGTTTTGTAATACATGTTGTATACATGTCAACTGGATTACCTCACCGGCCATTTGCAGGAGGCACCCACAGGATTGGCTGATGCATGTCACTCTCACCCTGAGAGTCACCACAGTGGTGTCTGTAGAAAGATTACCTGCTGTCACATGGCAGGTGACATGATATCAGTGTACACACATCCCCTACACTTCCCATCTCTCCATGGACAATAGCCAGGTACACACCTATGACCACCTGCAGCGATGCACCACAGTACTGACAAATGTGTATGTGTGCATTACTGAGAATATCAGTGTCTGTGTGTTACTACACCTGTAGTTGGAAATACCATGAGGACCTTCACACCCACCGTAACACCCATTGCCATAGTTAGATGTGGCTGCTGCTGTACCGGAAATTATATGTACCCTGTTATGCTCCTCTCCCTAAAGGCTGCCTGGACCTTGCAGTACCAGCACAACACTGTTGTACGAATGGGTTAATAGGCATGGGATACCCACTGAGTTCTGACAAGTGTGTGTATGTGTGCATGTGTGTATATCTGTAGGGTACAGCATTCCTAGGCCACATACTCCTATTGAAATACACATTGCTGCACAGTATTATGGATAGTGATGTTGCTGCCTATAGGAGAGACATGACAATGCATCACCCTACTATGCCTGTGGCATGTGCATTAGATGCATATCCCTGTAGTACCACTCTTGGGATGGACAATGGGTTGTATCACCGTTCTGGTCAATGTGTGATGGTGGGTATGTCAGAGTGTCATCATGGGTTCCAGTATGTACAATATTCACAGTGGGTTGTCGGTGCTGTGTACACTGTCATTACACCATGGTACCCCCGGTACATGTCCCATGTACCACTGTATGGTGACCACTGTCACCATCAACCATACAGGTAACTGATAACACAATCCAGCCCAGTTATGCATGTGCTCTGTGCAGTCTACCTTTAACACATTGGACACACTGACAAGTTAGTTAGCACTGACACACCCAAGTCTCTTGGATGTGTGTCTGCCTGTTATGTGTCTGTTAATGTGTATATGATGGTATGTCACACTATGTATTGTCCATATACAACCGTTACATCCCCCATTACCATACTGTACTTGCCTGGGGATGTTCTGCATGTAACATGTAACCTGGAACACACCTCATCCTAAATGCTGCTTGGTTTGTGCAGTTAAAGCCACACACATCATAGCACTACATACCTAGGTAGGGATCTAGTACCAGTGTTGCCACATAAGAGTGTGTGTGTGTATGTGGAGGGATCTACTTCAGGCTGCTGAATATACATGTCCCAGGGGGGGTCACCTGTCCATGTGTCACATGCAGTAACTGTTATACAGACCTGTGACATGTATTCCACTGTACCCAGGATATGTTACCACGGTGCCATACCCCTTGTGAGATATGACAGCAGACCATCCTCTTGCTGACACATGTACATCTACAACACAAATGGATAACTTTATGGAGACCACAATCACTCAGTGTTACTAACAGCTATAATGCATCATGGCTGCACAGGTACACTACCTGACATGTAAGCATTAAACATTACTGCTGACAAAATGTTATACAGCAGTACATTGGTACACTGTAGTACAGTCACCATGTGCATCAGAACCATATTAGCCTGTCCCTGCATCAATGTTATGGATGACGGGGATGTGGCACAGGTATCATCATATTAACAGGGTGTGTTGTTGGTTTGCCAGAGACCTAGGGTGGGCCATACGCTTGACACCATGTGTGTGGGTGAGGGGTGTAAGTTGCTGATATGGTCATGGTGATATGGCGTGTGTAGGTATGGGGTTGCCCTAGGTGTGTTTGCATAGTGTGTGGGTATACATGCACACAGTTCTGCCATGTGGCTGCCCTATACAGGTGTTTCTTGGACAGCTGCAGACCATACCTGGCAGGGTGTGCAGTTCACCGCCTCCAGCCACAGACACGTGGATTGTGCCTGCCAGGGGTTCCATGGGCATGTCCAGGTACAGGCCTTGATGTGCTACTCTCTCCTGATGATGACATGCTGCTTTGAATAGATTGCAGCATAGATTTTGTAGGTGATGCATATGATCACGTGATGGCCTCTGCACCAATCAGTATCCTCCACTTGCTAGTGTAGTACTTCTGATTACCACTGTCATGACAGCCCACTACTATAAATCCCTACATCAAGTGGGCGTGGTCCCTTTACCTTTCCCGTATGGTGGACATCCTTTCTGTGTGTGGGCAGCAGTGTTACAGACAGCAGGTAGCAATACCTCTTACAAGAGAACTTGCAGACTCAGGCCAGCTACATATTTGTATAAGGTTACAGAACTACAGACAGAGTGTGAGTAGTGTTGTTATATGCATTGTATAACACCAGTGTTACAAGGTTTGTGCATGCATACTAGTTTAACATGGAATGCAGTTTATCTGCATAGCTGTAAACTGTGGGCCTATCCACATGATAGCCAGAGGTGTATCTGTTATGTTTTGTCTGTCCACCACACAAGTCTTGTGTCAGATATATCACTAGCAGTGTGTGTGTTGAGTGCTATCAGTACATGGCTACATCCATTTGTGTTCCTGACTTCATATTCCTGACTAAGGGTATATTGCAGACTATCCTGTAACACCAGCAACTTGATCAGTGTATGACAACACTATTTCACATATGGGCCTGTGTTCTAGCCTCTGTCCTCCACCTACACACCAGGCTTTGTCCATATGACATGCAGTAAGGGGTTATTATGTAGTGGCCTGTGATTATGTCATGCTGCCATTCCTGCCATCATTTCAGTGCTGTTGTAGCCCCCACACACATATTGTGGGGTTGGGTCCATAAATATATGTGGGCTTCATCTGCACAAAACATGTGTGCCCTTCTGCAGTCCAGAGGTCAGTGTATGGGGGGTATGCACCATATAATACCTAGGCTGTTACATGTGAGGGATATCAATAGTAAGCTGCCTTAAGGTATATGGCTGTACATTACCATACATTTCACATTGGGAACATTGCTGGCCTACTGCTTACTGCCATACAGGCTGTTCTGTTTGACAGTGTGAGTGTGATGATTTCAGTTATGCATTGTTATGTAACAAATACATCTCATTGTGTCAACTTAAGTCTTCTCCCTCTAGGGATTGTGTATAGAGTGTAGTTAGAGGCTGCTGCACTATACATCTGCATTATTTACTGTTGATTGATTGTTATCCTGTTGCCCAGTCTGTCTTTACTGTTGGTACTACTTGCAGGCCTTGGCCTGGACAGAAACATATGTTATGCTTTCAGATTACTGTATTAAATGATCTGCTTGAGAGTTGCATTAATCTGTATGTATTTCAAAGTCTAAACAACTATATGCCATGGAATATACAATTGTAATAGTACATAAATAAAACTTTTTTTTGTATGCAAACCTGTGTGTGGTGTCATATCATTTGACTTCTCTGTGGGTATATATTTCAGGCAACAATTGTCTTTTTGTATGGGTGACTCATACACTGTCATTTGATTTGATAAGGTGGCAACTGTAAGAATACTTGCTGTTCAGTATGGTGTACACCCTCTAAATATGTAACTTCCTATACATATCTCTGTGTGTGTATGTGTAGTTACATATATATCTATATGTGTGTGTGTATATATATATATATATCTATATGTGTGTGTGTATATATATATATATATATATATATATATATATATATATATATATATATATATATATATATATATATATATATATATATATATATATATATAGATATATATATATATATATATATATATATATATGCAAATATATGAGTGTGTATATGTATCTTTGGAATGTTTATTGCTTACACATTGTACATTCCCTATGGTAGCCAGAGTGTACGGCATTATATGCTATTGATACCATCCTGACATCATACAGGTGGGATGGATTACTGTTAACATCTTGTGCCCATGTTGTGTCAGGTCCTGAGTATGAGACTTGCAACAGTTGGTATTGTATTACAGGGAAGATCTGTTTTGCTGTGTGGGGGAGGGGGTGATAGCAATACTTACAAGATGTATTTAGCTTGGGCCCCCTCACCCCCATTAAAGGTGCCTTTGGTCATATATGTATTTTTATGTTCTCTTTTATAACTATATATATATATATATATATATATATATATATATATATATATATATATATATATATATATATATATATATATCTAGACATATGCATGTAGACATATATATCTACAGATGTATGCATATGTATATATAGGTTTACTATTAAAATGTTGCTGTACAATAGCACAGCTATGAAGTATTCGAACAACAGATGTTCAAATACTTCATATGTGTGCAGGTTACAAGGACTGTGCATTCGCAAATATAATGTTTGCTCATGTAAAGGGATCAGTGTGGTTAGGGAAATACATCCCTTTCCTCACTGTAATGCATTCTCGGAGTTGGAATATTAAGTTAGGGGGTGTGAGGGGCACAACCCCCCCCGCATACATGGGAAGTTAGGTGTAGGGATTAGGGAGTTGCGGTAAGTATGGCATTGTTGTTAATGCTGTAAAATGTCTTTGTCGAAATTTTCAGCATCAACGGCTATTTTTCGACATTACGGCCATTTGTTTAGTTGCAATTTTGGTACAACACTTCGCTGTTTCGTACCGTTTTTTTTTATTTTGAGATATTGATAGTAAACCATATATATATATATATATATATATATATATATATATATATATGTGTGTGTGTGTGTGTGTGTGTGTGTGTTACATCTACATGTATAATTACATTTCCTGTACTGTTGAATGACTGTGCTGGATGATATGTTTGTGAAAACATCAGGGTTATGTATATCTGACATGGTTTAGTGGTAAATCACTTTGGCTGTGGTTTGCAGGGTCCTGGGTTCAAGACTTGCAGAAACTGTTTATTTTGTTGCTGGGCAGAACAAGGGCCATTAGATAAAGAGTGATTAAGGCACTTTTAAGCAGTTGTAAGCGGGTTTGCGCTGGTTTGTGTGGAGGTAAGCACTGCTAACTTCCGGTTACAGTTTCTTATACTGATTTAGCTTTTCAATTGCTTAACCTGTGGAGGCATTGCTTACCCCTATGCAAACAAGCTAAAACCCGCTTACTGCTGCTTAAAAGTGCTTACTCCCACTTACCCTTGTGCTAATTGTTTTTAAAGAAATGAAAAAGGGGTGATAGGAAAGTGGTGAAAAAAGGTGCACAAAGAGGGAAAGACAGTAAGTAAAATAGCTAGGGATGTGCAGGACGGGTGTAGGTCCATAGCTGCCCGTTTCTTCTGCAGCAACAGCTGTGCATATACACTGAATTTGGAGATACATTTGGACACTCAATCCCCTGAGAGAGGGGTGAGGACAACAATAATATGTTGTGAAGCCATTTAGACCAGATTACATGTGTCCAGTAGAGACGTGTGTGAAATGGACAGCTATGTATGGGGCGAGATTTTTTTTTTTTTGGGAACAGATTGCCCTTTTGTTTTTTTCAGGTGAGAGCAGGATGTTGGGAAGGGATAGTTGGTATATTTTGGGGAGGTAGGTTGGGTAGTATAACAGAAAAGACATACAAGGGCAGTATATGACACATGTGTGGGGTAAACACCTTGATGGGGAGGGGTGTTTGGAAATCAGAAGCCCATGAGTTCCCTAATGGATAAAGTGGGACTGAGGTCCCCACCCATGGGTAGTCACCACTGCACCTTCACAGCCCTGAAGGTGTCTGTGCTGAGGGCTGAGTAGGAAGGCTAGG
Organism: Protopterus annectens; assembly: GCF_019279795.1. Classification (NCBI taxonomy): domain Eukaryota; kingdom Metazoa; phylum Chordata; order Ceratodontiformes; family Protopteridae; genus Protopterus; species Protopterus annectens. Next base: position 1,990,198,262 of record NC_056737.1, on the reverse strand, counting down.
CTGACCTTCTAGTTGTGACATGCGGCCCTCATGCTAGTGTAGCAGATCTCCAAACTCCCCGCGGAGCTTGCTGTGCACCATGCCCTGGACCTGGGGATGGGTGACAGTGTCCTGTCAGTGCCCGCTCCCAGGAGGGACAAGCCCCATCCCCTGAGGCAGTTCCACCCAAAGGTGGTGCAGGACCAGCAGACGAGGAGATCCTGGGGTGAGCCCCAGATGTGCTGGTGTCTGGTGCCACAGCCAGATGAGGTGGGACAGGTGGGTTCACTGGGACCGACCTTCCCAAACATGCTATGGTGTTTCAATTTTACAACATATGTGGGTTAGTAATAGTCAACACATTCCACCAATGTGGGAGTATTTCAACATGGCACATGCATAGAAACAAATTTAAGTATTTATCAAACAATAGGACATATGTCCCAACAGTAGATGTAATGGAGCACATACTAATTGAGTTGTGTATTTAATTTATTGTTGCATATATGCTGGGGGGGAGAGAAAGATGTCAATTAACAACTAGTATATTCCTGTAGTTCTCATTACTTTCCTAGTCAGTGCTGTGATCTGTACCTTACATTTATTAGTACACTACCCTATGGCTTTAGTTTGGACAGTGGTATAGATGTAGACAACTATATTGACGGCAAGATGGTCCCAGGCTTCCGCTTTGTATTGGGAACCCTGGTACTGGCCCTGCAGCAGTCTCTGGTCATGGTCTTTCACAATAAGTCCTGCCATGACTCTGGACTCCTGGATGCCCCAGCGCTGTGCCTGAAAGCACACACCCTCTCCCATACCAGTCATAGTGCCTACAGGAGGAATCTGCAACCAGTTATGAGATGTATTCCCACCTTTTGGGTTTAAATAGGGCCAATTTCCCACACTTTGCTGTGATTGGACAGTTTTGAAAATGCTAAGCTATGGGCAAACCTGCTTACCTAAGGTTGCCATTGCTTAAAGGGGTATACCAATGGAGAAACTGATTTAGCTGGCCTACACATTGCTTACACCCACTAAGCTGGACCATGCAATGCTTAGCATTGCTTAATTTTTAATTTTCATACTGTTTGCTGTTTCGCATTGATTTATTATTCATTACATGTTATATATGTGTTTTGTATCCATGATTCATGTGTACATAGACTGTATGGGGTCATTGTGTTTATTAGGGGATTTCAATACTTTATTACAATGACACCTCACATCTGGGCTTAATGCAGTACTGCAGTTCATATATTTATGTTATGTAGTAGGTTATACAACATAAAACTGCATATAGATTCCTTTCACAAGTTCAGTTTGATTTTCCTGTAGTGAGGATCTGTTTGGTGATACCTCAATCATATGTACTGCTGTGATAGCTTAGTAGTTAACTACTGTAATTATAGACTACAGGGTCCTGGGTTCAAGACCTGCAAAGGCTGTTTATTTTGTTTCTGGCAAGAACAGTGGCTGTTGCATACAAAGTGATTAAGGCACTTTTAAGCAATTGTAAATGGGTTTGCGCAATGTTAAGCAATGCTAACCTCCGGTTAAATATGTTTACAGAGAGTTAGCTTCAATATTGCTTAACCTGTGTGCACATTGCTTACCCCCAAGCAAACATGCTTAAACCCGCTTACTACTGCTTAAATATGCTTACTTTTGCTTAATAGTGCTTACTCCAGCTTACCCCCGCTTTAATTTATTCAGCAATGTACAATGGTTCTTGGGAAGGTGGTGGATTTGGAAACTCTATGGAGTTATCATTCATTACACATTGTACCTTTGATTTGTATCCCTGATTCATGTGTACATATACTGTATGGGGCACTTGTGATTATCTGTGTATTTTACAACATTATGACAATGACACCTTGCATCTGCATTTAATTCAGTACTCCATTTTACAAATATATGCTATTTAGTAGGTTATGCAACACAAAATATTGTTCATAAAGTGATTTGACATGGAAAATGGAATGTACTGGAGTGAGACTCGAACCAGGAATGACTGCTCGTAAGGTGAATGTTCTGCCCACTACACTATTACAGTACTGCTTCATTTGCATATAGCTTGATTTTTATGCTCTTGTGCCATTTAAGCTGCAATAAACGTAGCTAAGCAATGGGCAAACCCGCACAGCTACAGTTAAATTTTATCTGTTTGATAAAAAAATTAGCTTGTTTATATTTTATATTTTAACTATTGCTCTTATAAACTTGGGGGGATGTTGCTGGGGGTATGCAAACACCTAGGAGCAGTCTCTCTCATTCTTATTCCTAAACTGCTGTTCTTGATTGCAGGGGCATGTATATTCTGAGAGCTCTGCTCTCAGACACACCCCCTGCACTAGTACACGCTCCGTGTCCGTTTAGGAGCTCAGGCAGCGCGCCTTCATTAATATGCATGGTGCGCTGCCATGCTGCTCCTAAACGGCCGCTTCCGTGCAGGACTAAGCTAGTCCTACATGGAAGGATAGTGAATCTGGGGGAATATTTTTCTGCTGTATGTTCTGCTGTTCAGTGTTGCTAAGATTTTTTAAATATTTTATTGCATTTTAAAATAATGTGAATTCAAATACATAAATCAATAATCAGATGAAACAAAAGAAAAGAAAACCAGTACAAAAGCTATATACAGTGTCCATAACAAAAGCTGACATTGAATGACATCATTCATATTTCTCTAATAAATCTTTAAGTTTTTACCAAGATAGTTTCTTATGTGTAAGATTTAGAGTTCTTTTATGCAAGGTTTGTAACTCTTTATTCCATACATTTTTTGCTAGACAAGTAAATTCTAAGAAAGAGAGGCAACTTTTACTTTTCTAATTTAACATAAAGACCTTTCTGCCAATAACCATGATAGACCACAGGAGAGGCATTTGAGTTTTGGGGATAGGACCTGGAATTGGAACATTAAACAGAATTAAATAATTTGTTATATCACATTTGTCTGACCATAAGGCTTTAGCAAAATTTCTAAATTCTTCCCATAATGAGACAACCTTTTGACACTTTAGAATCATATGCTCTCAGTCTGCCTCTAAGTGATCACTGCATCTCCAACATCTTAGTTTTTTTTTATAAAAACGTGCTATTTCATATGGTGTTAAAAAGCTTCTATGCAAAAACTTCCAAGTAAAAAGTCTCTGATAAATGGATGATGTAGAATCGCTTACATATTTTAAATAATATTTTTGTTGACCTCTGAGAATGGTTTCCTGTTTATGTTTGTAGAATATTACAATTCAGACACAACAAAACCCATATCTTCAGTTCTTAAAATTTTGCAAAGCATTGATAACTATGACTTATTTTTATATTTAATAGTGCTAATCTGAAAAAAGGTTTCTAAAATTTTAGGAATGGGTTTAGTTTTCATGGCTAGTGATATGTGTAAACTACTATTTATGAACTCTCTTAGAGTCTGTATATCTAACCAGTTTGTATTGTTCACATTATATCTAGCTAAAAGTTGTTATGCGGAATGTATTTTATTTCTGTCTGAGATCTGGTACCAAAATTTTAAATTGTTCTTTTCAAGATTAGATATTGTATTTGTATTAAAAGATTCTAGACAACCAATGGAATAAGCTATAGGAAAAATCAGGGACAATAACTGTTTAACTAAATAATTACTTTATGTTACCATTTTAAAATTATATAGCATATGTTTAGTTCCAAAGGTATACATAGCAATGCTTCCATTATTTATACAATAGTCTTTTAGTACCCAATACTTTACATTAATGTTTGATGAAACATTAACTTTTATTTCAATTACCATATTTGAAGCTAGACTTTTTTCATGCAACCATTTGCAATTTGAGCTATATGTTGAACTTAGCCAAAGACATGTTTAAGATGGCAGATTTAATATAAAGATCAATATTAGGGAAGCCAATACCATTTTCCCAACTTTTATTATGCCAGTCATAGGATATTCTTGGCTTTTGGGGATGCCACACAACATTTAATAATATATTATTTAACCTCTTAATAGTCCTTTTGGGGATAATAATAGTAATGATTGAGCAAGATATAGCATCTTTGGTAATATTATCATTTTATTACTACAAGTCTGTCTTCCATTGAAATAAAATCTGTTCTAGCTTTCAATAAGTTTTGAAAGGCTATTTCTTAAAATTTTATAATGTAATGCCACTGTTTCTCTCCATTTAGTTTTTATATTAACTCCTAAATATTTAAGTTATTTATTTCCCAAGTAAATTCTTTGTACTTTTTAAAATTGGATGTAATATTGCTTCTGTTTTATTATGATTAAATTTTAATCCAGAGATTTTCTCAAGGTATTTTATTGTTTAATAATATTCTGTAATGAAGATTCAATATTATTAGTAATTAATAAAATATCATCCACAAATAATTGGATTTTGGAGTTATACATATCAGCTGAAAAACTTTTTATTTCTTTATTGCTTCTAATATACATGGCACAGGGTTCTATAGATAGGGCAAAAAGTAATGGAGATAGTGGATATCCTTGTTTTGTTCCCCTTGATATTTTAAAAGAACAAGAAATGAAAGAACCAATTGTAACAAAAAATGTGTTATTATATAATTTCATTATTATTTCTATAATGTTTTGAGAAAACTTATATACATTAAGAGTTTTTTGTAAATATAGCCAATTAATTGAATCAAAGGATTTATCAATATCTAAATATAATATTGATAACTCTTTTTTTATTATTAGCTAAATCTGTTAAGGATAAAAGTCTCATGTTATCTTGCACTTTTCTTCCCAGAATGAATCCAGTATAATCTTCATTAGTCAAGATTGGAATTATGCTGTTTAGTCTTTTAGTCAATATGGCCATGAAAATGTTATAATTACCATTTAATAATGAAATAGGATGATACAAAGTGCATATCTTAGGGTCACTATCTTGCTTTAAAATGGGAGAAATCAAAGAGCATTTCCATGAGGATGGAATATTTAATGAACCTTTAACTTCATCAAATACATTTGTTAGAGTTTTTAGTACATTATCTGGAATTATTTTATATAATTCTGAGATTAAACCATCTAAACCAGGAACCTTATTTTTTAGACTTTTTATTTGTTCTTTCAGTTCTTAATAGTAATGATTTTATCTAACATGTCATTTTGCTCTTTTGTTACTTTATGTTTCATATTTTCTTTTAAGTTGTCAGTACTATCACTATTATCTAATACTAGATCTCTATTAATATTTTCTTTATAATGCCTTCTAAAAGCTTCCAAAATGTCTTTTAAATTTGTTGCTCTTTTAAGCTTATTATTTACTTAATATGATATTAATTAATATGATTTATGTTATTTAACAATTTGATCTTACTGCAATTCTATGTAGATGTTTATGATTTACTGTATAGGTTTTCAACTTAAGCTTCTCTAGGTTTATTGTGATTTTGTGATTTTGTACTTCTATGTATTTTTGGTTGAAAGTTTTTAATTCTGTAGTCATATCTCTATCAGAGGGCTTTAATTTTAATTTTAAGTTATCAATTTTTGATTGATGCACATTCAATTCATTATCATATTCCTTTCTTTTTAATAAATACCAACTCTTTATTCTACCATAAATATAGGCTTTTAAAATGTCGCACAGGATAACATTAGAAACTTCACCATTGTTATTCATTTCCATAAAAAATTCCAGTTCATTAAAAAACATTCTTTAAATCCTTTAATTTTAACTATATATCTAGGTATTCTTTGCTAAAATATTAATTCATTTGGCTTTAGATTAAGTTTGAAAATAATGGTATTATGATCACTCAAAGGACAGGATGTTATTGATACTTTTATTTTTGAGTATAGCCCATTAGAAACTAATACTTTATCACTATTTGTTTGGGTGATAAATCTATAGAAATAGCAGGTGTAATTTAATATATTTGCCAATTTTTAGGTATTGGATATCTATAAGATCCATCCTATTGGTAAAATTATTTGGTTGTTTAGCAGTAGCAGTTATTTGGGGTTCCTTATCTTTGATAGTATTCTTTTCTGAAAGTATAAAATTGTAGTCATCCACCATTAGAATTTCACCTTTTGCATATAAAGCTATATGGTCTAAATACTTTTTTGCTACTTTGGAACAAATGTCATGAATCCAGTATATAACAAAAGTAAACATTTTCTTATCTATTTCAAGAATGACTAATCCGCTCATACAAGTTTTGTCAGTATAAAAATAATTACTTTGGGTGTAGTTAATGCTTTCTTCCAGAGTAATATAGTGCCTCTTCTTTTGTCAATATAATGAGAATCTACCAGTATTGAATATTGTTTACATGTTAGTTTGTCAATATCATTCTTTTATTAGATGTGTTTCCTGTAAGAATACTATATTGGCTTTATTCATTTTAAGATACTTAAACAAACTAACTCTCTTCATAAGATTATTTAAACCATTTGTGTTCAATGAAACACACTTATATATTGTCATTTCTAAGTTGTATTACGTCTAGCAGATTTAAGTAATACTTTTCAAGAATTTGACAGTATTTAGGTTTGACATTTTTTGTTATGGGCAAACAAAAATAAAACACTCAGTAACAATATAACAATTATATTTACAACCCCTAACATGGAATGTAGCATTCCTGATTTGATGACATAGTCATTCAAGTCACCCTCTATCATCCTCAAAGCTTCTCTATCCACTCTTCTGCTTTTACTTCTAAGACGTATATTCAGTACTTAGTGTTGTCACAAACGGCTTCCCTCTAATGATAATTTACAATAGTTTAATTTAAATCTAATATAGATTCATAACTTACTTATATGTATTTGGTATCAAGTGGGTAGGTCTGTTTATCTGTAATGGACCAGAATAGCAACAAGTTTCTTAAATATCCTATACAGTACAATTAAAATGAATATAGTAAACATTTAAAATTCAAACTGTATATAATATAATATATATATATATATATATATACATATATATGTATGTATAAAACATTGTGCCACTCTGTTAAATCTATACTAAGTATTAATATTCCATAAATTAGTATAAACATATGCCATACACATTAATGGTTAATTTACTGTGCTAAACATTATTAATGTATTAGCCTATGACTATATAACCGATTAATAACCAATCAATAATACACTTATAACACTAGTGCTATACATAGGCTATATATTAGTTCATTTGTCAAATTCCCCCAGTATTACCAAAAATCTTAAAACAAAGGAGTGTATATTCCTATATGAGAGATTTATCTGAAAAAGAAACATGTACAATTTTTCAGCATCTAACAAAATAAATCTCTCTTATACTTTGTTTATTTGACAATAATACAGTAAATTCAAAGCTAATCAATTGCTTTATCATTGCCAAAACTGATGACAACAACCAATCAGTAACAAATGTATAGATATAAACCCCTTAGTAACTTAAAGTTTATGTATTAACCCCTCTCCCGCTCATGATACCTAAACTTATCATGCATCTCCAAAAAAAAATATCCATGAACATTTCACCATCCAGATAGAATTCCACGGTATAATTTGCAAAACGCATAAATATGTTTAATCATATATATAGGTTATCTATCTATATCCATTATTGTGATCTAAAGTACAATTGTAGACATCCTTTGTATCATTTTAACATTGATAAATTCATTATATTAGATTTAAATATGTTATGGCCATATACATTCATTGATATTCATCTGTTTGAAATTACATCTTGTTAAGCAAGTCATTGTCTTCTGTCAAAGTTTCAGAACACCTTAATATGGATACAATACACATCAGTTTATAAATATATTTACATACTATTATATAAATAGTAATTTTATAATGTTTTATTTCCATGTTGAAAAGAAAAGACATTTCTTTTATTAACTTTCATTCATTTCAGATCTGTAATAATCCATGTACAAATAAAACTCTTAGTTATATGTAAATTCTAGAAGAAATAAAACTTAGTATAGTATCTCTTATGTTTAGCATCACTTTAAATATTTATTCCAAACATTTACCCAACTTATATTCAGGAGCATATAAGTAAAAATAAGAGAAAGATATAAAAGTGTGTTGTCCTTTAAATATTAATGGTGCTTCTTTAACATTGAACTATTCAAAAATTCCCATTCCCTTACTAAAACATTAAGTAGATGCATATGTTTTATATTTCCCCATCAACTGTCTCATTTAAAATGAGACTAACATATATTTTATATTTTAGTTTTCACAAGGTTCAAATATACATATGCAGCTTTCTTATCTTTTGTTGAAACTAACTTGACAATTACAAATCTCAATGTGGATGGGGTTTTTATTTGTACACAAAACACTGATCTATAAATTAGAACAACTGGGTACTGATGCACTCTTGATAAGATGGATTGCTGTATGGCTTACAAATAGGACATAACCAGTGTCATACAGTAATTGGACAGGTGAAATTCTAGGTTATAGTCAAGGTGTCCCACAAGGTTCTTTCCTAGGCCCACACTTGTTTAGGCTGCATCTTTCAGATATATCTTTAACATCCCAAGTATTCTTTGGTCTTTAAGAAGATAACTTGAAAATGAGTAAACTGATTACATGTCACACATAGGGTATGTCTGCAAAATAATTTGACTAAGTAGACCATTTGGGAACAGGAGAATAATATTCTTATTAACACATCAGAAACTGAGCATATGAGATTTGGGAGACACAGATTGAAAGATGAATATTTAATACACCACACAGTGATTCAAACTATAGATTCAGTCAAGGCCTTAGATATAAAGATAGATAAAGAATTATAAAGTCTAGGAAATCAGAAATGATGAAATCATTGTTTGATAGTTACATTAGCCCCAAATTTGAGTATGGAATAACAATATGGAAACCTTATAAGCAAACAAACAAGAAAACAAGCATGAGTAAATTGGGCAGAGTATCTGAGGGCATCCATGGATATGAAAATTTAAGTTATTATGAAAGACTAAAATATCTGAACTAATTCAGTATCTCATATAGACATTTAAGAAGATACCTTACTTAGTTTTATGGGGCATTTAGAGACTACCTCTGGGAATGGTTTGGAGTTATTAAAAAGTAGTTGAGAACCATTGAACAATCTATGCAGAAAATTATATAGGAATGAGAGGTGTATTAACTAGTTCTCTGAAAGAGTAGCTGATGCATGGGACAGACTATCAAATTAAATTAAAGCAAGCACTGGTTTAGATATTTTAAGAATAACCTGGACACTTAGTATGGTAGTAACTGTTCTTGTATATTAGCAGACCAGAAAATAAATTATTGCCCTTGCTTGAAATATTTGTATGTATGTATGTATGTATATATGCATGTATGTATGTCCCCAGCCAGAATACTTCTTTTCTCGGGCAGTACAGTTTCACTTAGTTTAACATATGTAGCTGATTTAGTTTTTGCATTAAAACCCAAGTCTTGGATTGGGACAGTTTTTCATTTGAATTACAGAAAGAGGATTTATCTGTTAAGAAGTCTCTCCTATATATTATATCTTCCTGAGTAATATTAGTTTTCATCTCCATCACATGTTTTAAGCCAAACATTTTCATATAATTCTGCAGAAACTGAGCTTCCTTCTGAATAGGCTGCTTTCTCTGACCTCCAGTAATATCCTCCTGTTCTCTATGTAAAATACTTTGATCTCATCTAATATTTGTCTTATCTCTTGAAGGGTAGCTGTTGGTGGCACATATCATGAAACTTCTAACCCCTGCCAGCTTCCATTAAATATTATATATATCCCCTACCTATACTTTTCCATTCTTCCACCCTAAACCTTAACTCTTCCCTAACCAGAAGTAGCACCCTTCATTCTTTCCCTCCCCCCTGCATAACAGCCTATTCTCCCCCCCTACTTTATTGTTTCTTCTTTTTTATGAAGATGCATTTCTTGTAACAGAACAACATATGTTTCCCTTTTTGAATCTATATCAGTATTTTTTATTTTCTCCCTTTCCACCAACCCATTCACATTCCAAGTTAAACTTGTCATAAAAGTTTCTTAGTCATGTTTGTTCAGTCATGGTTAATTCCTGTACTTCTTTTATAACCTCCAGTGGTCTCACTGTGTAAATATATTTGATGTGACTTTCTTTCCCCTTTCTAATTATCCCCTCCTGAAAAATCCAGCTAATCTTGCATCTGTTATGTTCCTCTTCCCCATGGATCTCTAATTCTGTAGAGAATAATACTATGATGACTATCATTGTCCCTGATGTAACTCTGTAGTAATAACAGACCAGAACAATATACAAAACATCGTTCTTTGGGAACTCAGTCATTTAATGCAGTGCTGTGGTCGATGTATTACAGGTTCCTGAACAGCTCTCTATCCACTCAGGTTTCCCACCAAGAGAAAATATGCTCAGTGCCTATTCAGTTTCTCTCATGGGTATCTGCTTCTAGTACCTTACTTTGCTTGTGTAGTTCCTTTTTTATCGTATGTGTAGCAAATTACAGGATCCAAGATAACTCACCTTTCTGTCTAAATAAACCTAACCTAACTTTATGCTGTGTCTGCCTCTATATTTTTCCCCTCACTTTTCTCCCTCTCAACAAGTCTACCCGACAGCAGCCAGTTAAAGCCTGGTCGATTCTCCGATTTTTCTTTCTTTCTTTTTTTCTTTTTTCACTTCTCAATCCCTGGTTGTGAACAATTTTTCCCTTTATGTCTAGGTTCTAAGAGAGGTACCTAGACTATGTCTTCATATTACATATTTTAATCCACTTCCATTGACTACTACTTCTGTGATCTTATTGACCACAGATTGTGTATTCATGAGTCAGTTGCCATTTTATTTTCCTGTTGTACCACATCTCTGTCCATTATAGTTTGTAATTTTCCTGAATACTTCAACAGCATTTTCCACTGCCACACTGCCTTGTGCCTGTATCTTATTTCGTCACTAGTTCCTGTACTTTTCTAGTCAATCTTAGTCACCCTGACTGACACACCCTCTGACCACGTGGGCTCTTTTGATTACATCCCCCTTTCTAATTTCCCGTCTGCAGATGTTTCCAGCTCCCATCTATCTACTATGTAGAACAGACATATTATTTCAAACTGTACAAACTAGCAGTCTGTGTACTCTCATTTATCTGAGAATGAAAAATAAAAAAGGCATCACTATCACTGTCATAATTTGCCTAAATCCAATTATGTAACATTACAAAATTTCCCATGACTGTTGCTTTAATATTAGAGTCCTTTAATCAGAGCTGGCACTCTGTTGACACATGCTTGTCCTCCTGGCCTTCCATCACCATTTCAGGGAAAGCAGGCTCGACCATTGTTCTTATTCTTTTGGGGAATTCCTAGACATCTTTAGCTTCATCCATCATCTTTTTCTGAAATACTGATAATGGTTTCAGAGGGAGCCTGTCCATAATTATTGATCAGTCTAGTATTCCTATCATCCCCAGTGGGCTTCATGTATGTCATTTGCTCACCCAGGGCTCCCTCCAACTCTTCATTTCTTTTGTTGAGTTTATCTAGAGCCTTTGCTGAATCCAAGTTTGTTTTGCTCCCCAGTGGGTAAAACACTGTAAAGTAAACAGAGTATAAAAAATCTGAATTTAAGGTGCATTTCCCTGCATTTTTTAAAGCAGGGAATACATGATTCCTTTTGCATGTGTCTGAACAGAATAGTTATTATCTACAAAAAAAAATATTTCACAAATCTTCAGTAATGTTCTTTTTTCCTCAGGTTTGATAAAATATATAATTTTTATTGGTAGGATTTGAGGATTGCTGTGTTTGGCTGTGGTTGTCTTATTCATCATGCTGCCTAGAGAGCTTATTCCAGCACCCTTTCTATTCTTATCATGTAAAGGAATACCCATCCATTGATGGATGCAGTCCTTCATAACCAGCTTACAGTCCACTCCTTCCAACCTGTCCAGAATCGCACAAATCTCAAATGATTTCTCCTCGCTCTATCTTATCATTCAATCCATTTCTTGTTCATCTCCCCCTGTTGTGCACCCTGCTTTTCTATCTCTTGATTCCTTATCTGTCATTCGTATGGATGCCAGGGTCTCCTCGGGGCTCATTGGTGCATCCTCTGCCTCACTCAGTCTTTTGTTTGTTTCTGCAATGCAGTCTGTTAAAGCATTTTTTGTTTAAAAAATGTTTATGAATTTATTCCACACCCGAAATCTCTCTGTCTCTCTCTTGCTCTGTCTGTCTCTCACCATCTTATTTTGCTCAGAAACTGACTTTTTGATGAGATTATTTTCTTCTATTTGCCCTTCTCATCAACATAGTTTTTATAATTGCTACAGGAGAGATTTTCGGCGTGATTACCAGCTCTTTGCCAGATTTTGCGGTCAGAACTCCTGAAAGCAACTGCTTACTAAGTTTTTATCTTCCCAAAAGTCTCTTACCCTTGGAATTCTCCACAGGATTATCATCCTATACACTGATGGATGTGTTATTTTAAGAAACACATGGTCACTGTAACTATTACAGAACAATTCCATTCCAGCCCTATGTATATGTTAACATTCATAAAGATACATTTCCATTAATGAAGTTATGCTTTATGGTACTTTAACAGCTAAGGTAAGACAGTCACCTAGCAGATGGATTGTATATCCACAGAAAATAAGCCTCATCTATCAACACTGTTCCTCCCTATAGATGCCAAGAGGTTTGGTTAGATACTTACCTTTATGTGATTTTAGCATCCTCCATTCCAGGACTGTCTCCCAGCCAAGAGATACTTACTGTACCTTCAGACTTTTTTCTCCACTTGCAAGAAAGACCTTGGCCAAACAGAGTTTATTTGTTCATCACTTGGCATATGGACTACATACTATTGAAGCAACATATACATTCAACATTCTGCTATCACAAACTTCAGATTCTACTGAGCAGCTTTTACTACCTCACTGATTTAAGTCCACCTAAAGAATACCACAGTATCTCATTCTCTAAATACACCTTGCTTCCTGTCTGACCTAGGTCTATCTAAAATTTCTATTCTTTGAAACATAAGCTATTATTCTTATTTTCCACCACAGCCCAGACTTTTGAATTTAATCTCCTTAATCAATTCCCAGCTCCTCTTTCATCTCATTTCTATTATAAAATGATCCAAAATTTCCCAGTTTTATGATCTGTTATAGCAGTAAAGTTTTTTTTCTGTATATGGGCTCATATTCTACCATTCATTCCCTAAGAATACTCACTGTATCTTTAGCTACTATAATATCAGCTAATCTAAAACCTGTCTGCTTGAATTTTAAGATAAAGTTGATTATATCCCCTGCAGCATTTCATTTAAATAATGCCACTAAGGCTAGCATTTAATTCACTCAGTGATAGTCCAGACTGGAGTTGGGGTGAGATTGAATCCTTTAACTTTGACACATTGATGAGGTTATTTTAAGGTCTTTATCACACTACTTATTGGTTGGACCACAGATCATTTATGCTACTGTTACTGTGCCATGGCATACTTGGTCCATTTATCTTCAGGATTATCTAAACTGCATTGCTGGATGGTATGTTTCCATCTGCTTTAAAGAAGATTCTGATAATAAATAAGAATTCATCTTTGTAACCAGACATTCTGGACAGCTATTTTCATATTCTAACCTACCCTTTTGAGGTTAACATGGTGAGGGAGCAATTTGAATTCTTAGAGTTCCGTGGACTCTGGGTTCCTTATCAGTTCAGCTTCAGAACAAGTTGCAGCAGTGAAGGTGCATTCATTTTAGATCTGCTTGGAGCTAGAGATCAACAGTGTTACTTTACTTCAGTTGACACAATTAACCACCAGGTTCTACAGGAGGACTTGAAGACCCACTGTGGGATTTCTTTCACTCTCCTAGACAGATTTTGCTCCTATTTCTCTTTCTCTCTGGGCATACCCATATGGTAGTCTCAAATGTAGATCTGTTGTATACCCTCTGAACTACAGGATCACGCATGGCTTGATACTGAGTTCCATATTGTTCACAGAGTATCTGCTCTCATGTAATGAAGAAGAGAGTTGCCACATCATTGTTAGGTTGATGATATTCAGTTTGTACCCTCCTTCCCTCACTAACACATGGTCTACTCTGAACCCATTCAGTACTTTTCTGTGAGCCATACTTATCTTGGACATGCCAAAATCACATCAAGCTCAACGTGTCAAAGACACTGTTGTGATTGTTCACACAATGCATAAGCCCTTTACTTTTCTGATCCTCCAGTCTACCAGTTTTTGAGTGTTACAATTTGGAATTTGTTTATAATCTTAGGGTGATCATGAGTGACCTGTCCTGGGGTAGAATCTCCCTTTTGGCATTACCTGAATGCCCACAATGATTCCTTACTAGGACAATCCAGAGTGTAAACATATTGCCCTATATAAATTGCCTTAAAGCCCTAGATCTATACTCTTCCTCTTAAGAGTTACTAAGAGGCAATCTATGCCTGGCACAAAATGCATCCTCAGATCCAGCTCTGATTAACCTTTTGAACATTGGAAAACTAGAAGCACTAGAAACACTAGATGCAAGGATTTAACTTTTGCTTGTGACATAGATAAGACATACTGGAGAAACAGATATGTGTCTCAGATGATCCCCATGCTCTGGAACATGCTCCCTATCCATGTGAAACAGAGTCCATCTCTAACTCTTTTTAAGCATTAACTTGACCAATGGATGAGAGATCAGAAATTCATCCCAGGTGTAGCCCCCACATCTGTGACAGACAGAGGCAGACAGTAATGCCCACACTAAAATACCTACCACCACATAACTTCTAGACACTTCCTAATAAATGCCCATTATACATAAAGGCACAACTGGGTTGGGTTGCATGGCTAGGCTTATAAAGACCCTGGTGGTCATTAGCCTAGTATATACCAATGAACCTATGAACCTTTGACCCACTGACATTTTAGAAGTGGGTGCCAGTAATGGTCAGGATATGTCATTGTCTGAAGTATATTATCCATATTAGGTGGCTTATTCCACCAGAGATCTTCAAGTGACACAGCTGTATGGTTATCTCTCACTTGGATTGCTATAATGCTCTGCACCTTACACTTACCTCCACTGAGTTTAACAGGCTGCAGCAAATGCAGAATTCTGCAGCTAGACTTGTTGCAGAAGTCTTGCAGTACTCCAGTATTACTACTAGTCTACAGTTTCTGCAGCAGTGCTTGCTGGCCTCTTCTTATTTTTATTTATTTATTTGTGTCTCCTTCTAGCTTGCCATACATAAAGAAACTTTGGGTGAATAGAAGGTATTATTTTTATGTTTCTCCTTGAATATTCTCTTCCTGCTGCTAAATAGTATATGTACATCATTATCACTTCAAACCCTGTAACTATATAAAAAAAATAAGTCTGAATGTTGGCTTAATTACTCAGAAATATGGATAAGCAGAAATGATGTTTTAGTGATACAGATAATACTAACAAGGACGTTCTTAAGAGTGTTGTTCTTTGGTAACAAATAACTCAAAAAAAATCTACCACAACAATCAAATATACTTCTCTTTCAAGACAACAAAAAATGCAATCTAATGAATCATTTAGGCCTCTTTTCCATTGTATTAAACTTATTATCATCCCTCCATATTAATAACTGTTCTTAAAACAATAAGAACTAAATGATCTACTGTGTTTTTACCTGCTTAGAATAAAATAACAGTTCTGTTTGATGTAAAATACAGCATGATCTTATAGCTGTTCTGTTGTGGAATTAGCAGCCCAAGAAATTGCACCTAAACCTGTTGCAGTGACAGAAAATAAAATGAAATAAAATAAATACAGAATACAGAGAAATACACAGTAGACCATCATACAAGCGACTACCATTCTATGGTAGGGGTTGACAGGAAAAGATGAAACAGATGATGAAGGGGTTAAGCTATCAAAAAATGATCACACAGAAAGGATGATATTTTTGAAGCAGCAGGAATGGTATCTGTTGCCCAGGGTGCATCAAGAAAGATAAAGGAAAAGGAAAATCAGAGATGTATACTTAGAATGTTAAAACAGGGAGAGAGAGTTTCTGATATATATGTGAGAGTATTATATGTGACATGTTAAATGAAGCATGTTGACTTCACACTGTCTGCGATGATGTGAGATAGTGCCAGCTATGCCAGGAGCAGTAGGGCAGCGGATGTGTAACATATGCCAGCACAGCTAGCTGGGATTTTGTAAAGAATTATATGCCATTTCGTATATCAAACTGATTTGTACAGATGCTTGTGTTGAAAATGCTTTTGTAAAGTTGCTTTTGTTAAAAATGTATCAACAGTGTGCCCTGCTGGACAGCGGGAGAAATGTATATGTATTATTGTAATGGTTGAAATGTATATATTGTAATAGAGGATACTGGAAGAGAAGAGGTTAATCTCAATCCACATGACTTTGAACACTTGTTAGAAATTAAATTACTTAATTTAGGCCATAAAGGTTGTTTCTTACAGTTATCAATGCAGCCAGAGACAAAAAGTCTTTGGAGTGAACTAACTGCTACTCTTGAAGAGTAGAAGTGTTTAATGGTTTTATGACTTCCAGAAGCTGAAACAGATCTTAGCAAGCTCTATGTGTGTGTGTATTATTGGCACATATGTGTTAAATCCTGGCAGCTTCTTGCCAAGGGGAGTAGCATGGGAATCAAAGTGTGATGACCAGATGTATGTGATGTCATTCTGTAATCCTTCACTAAAGTAATCCCCAGGATTCAGCAAGCTCTCCACGGTGTTCAGGAATAGTGCAAGAGCTTCTGCAGGCAATATGGCTGACGTGCAATCCAAGAACAAGCTCCAGGGACGTACACGAGTGGTCTTGCACTATTCCTGCATGGACATGGACCCTGTATGCTAATTACCCCATTTGCTGGTGAAAAACATGTAAATGAGGTGAATTAGTGATCCAGGAAGCAGGCAAGCATCCATGCAGGAATAGTGTAGACTGCAGAAATGTATTCAGCCAGTAGCTGAATACATTTCTGAAAACTACAAAACAGAAGCATGTCAGCTCATACAAAAGCATGTATTATCAGGGTTAGGCATGCCAATGACCAAATATATGGCCATAGGCATAAAAACAGTTTAAAAACTATAAAAAATAGCTTTTTTTTTTTGCCGATTTTGGCCATTTAAGCGTAAGGCAGTGGTGTGCAAACGGGACCAGCCCGAAAATAAGAAAAAAGTTAGAAATAAGCTTTTAAACCAAAATCATAATTTTCCCATAATAGTCAATGGCATGCATAAGACGACAAGATCATGGAATAGTAGTTGCTAAGAGGGAAGGCTGAGTGTCAGTTTTGTAACCATGCATTAGCAGTCAGTTCTATGCAAATGAGGGGAATGATACTGAATCACAGATTTCCCCTCTGTGCTAGCTTGCATTCAACTGTGTAGGTGCAATAACACCATGTTCTAAGCCTAAGAGATAGATGACCTCATGAGAGGGAGTGTCATGACTGCTGTAAGCTTATTGGAGCACAGAGGCCCATGTTTGCTCTTAGCTAAGCACAGCTAAGAAAGGGTGTGTGTCTGACCCTGCCTAGCAGTATTTACATTACCTAAACAGGTGTGCATGCCATGCACCTGGTTTAAAAAAAACGGGAAATAGCAACTCCGTTCACATCTGAGCACTGGGTATGCATGTGGCACCGTGGGGTTTAAATGGGAAGGCAATGAGAAGGGAAAACAGTAGTAGGAGGGTAATCAAGGAAAACTAGCATAGCTGGCTGGTGAAATGTATCAGAATCAGCCAATTACACAGGCAGCAACCCAGCCCAGCCAAGCAAACTACTATAAACTATGCAAACACCTTTCACTCTGGTTTTTCCCACAAACTCTACATCACCAGTGTACACAAATGGGGAAATTTTACCTAACAAAACTAACAAAATGATAGGGGCTGCTGTCACTGTCATACATGTGGAAGAGGCTGAGGGTGGTGAGAATGAGAATGCTGTCGACCAACCCACAGTGAGGAGAAGGAGAAGAGTGTACAGACCCAGGGTAACCTACCGGGGGCTACATGAGTTAAAGATAGTGGAGCACTATACAGTGGACAAGGACCTCCTACCGCAAATTGTTGAGCTGTGCCAGCCACGCCTCACACACAGAACCAACAGAGAGGAAGCCATCCCAGTGGATACTAAGATATGCATAGGCTTAAGAGCACTAGTCACAGTACCTTCCAAAGTCCAACTGGGGATATCACGGGGATCTCACAGGCATCAGCATCCAGGGTAAACTACCAGTTCCTGGATGCCATGTCAGCACATGCCGATGAGCACATATATTTCCTCAACACCCATAAGGCGTTGACGAGCAATATGCATCTCTTCCACCAAATAGCAGAATACCCTGAGGTAGTGGGTGCTATAGACTGCACACACATACACATCAAAGCACCACCCGGCAAGCGGGGTAGGGTCTACATAAACAGCAAGGGCTTCCCCTACATCAACTGCCAGGTTGTGTGTGATGCCCAGGGCATTATAATAAATGTGTGTGCTAGCCCAGGAAGCTATCACAACTCCCACATCTGACATATGACACAGATGTACCAGAGATTTGCCATTGGGGGCATCCCATATGGCCACCTAGTGGGAGATGCTGGTTACGCAGTGGAGCCATGGCTGATGACACCCATCAGAAATGCACACACACCTAAACAAAAACTCCATAATGAGGCACACAACCAGAATCATAATAGAGCATGAGTTCGGGATGCTCAAGTCAAGGTTCTGCTGCCTGGCCATATCTGGTGGAGTCTTGCAGTTTTCTCTAGCTACATGTACACAAATTTTCATTGTACATGCCATGCTACACATATTATCCTGCGGTAACAACTGCCGCAGGAAAAGCACGGGCAGGTCCACACAGCCCCCTACAATTGCTAAGGCCAGCAGAGGGACAGAGTGACTTGGAGAAGGAACAATCTGAGCCTTCCCCTGTAGGCAGAATGAGGTGTGCCCAGTATGCCCAGGCTTTGACAAAGAGCACATACACTGACACGGTGGGAACCCAGGGAATGACACCTCTCTCTGACTCACACATACAGTAAAAGGGAGGCCAAACATGACACTACCTGTGCTTTACCATGTATAGGGAGTGTACTATTTGCATCCAACATAGTTGGCCCTCCAGCACCATCCTCAGTACTGGCACAGCCACAAGGTAAGTCACTCTCCCTATCAATTGCTGAATGGAGTAGTATGTTCTGCTACTTGTACCTATGGTATGGAATACTGGTGTCAACAAAGTAGGCAGTACTAGACAATGTGACAAATCCCACTGCATGACATGTGGTGGGCCAAATGTGTGTCCACAGGACACATACATGCATGTCAGTGAGGCTCACATACCCAACAACAGTCTCAGCCAGCAGGACAGGTGTAGATGACCACAAAGAAAGGCTGTGCTAAGGCCTCCAATTGATGGCAATGGAGAACAGCCCCCCCCCCCCTCCACACCTACACAGACAGACTACAACAGGTCAGGCAGCTTGATGTTAGTTTTGAAGGGTAAGAAGTCTGAAACCGAAATGTAGGTCAATAAAACCTAAGATCTGTACTCCACTCATATGCCTTTAGTCTGCATGATAGGTCAGAATACAAAATGAAATGGAAGCCAGCAGAGTACCTGAAATACTAATACAGTCATAGCAAATGCTTACAGTTGTCAGGTGTGCCCCCCTCCACAATCCTATGTAGAAATGTAGTAACATGTATGTGTGGGTTTAATAACAGTGGAGCACAGATTACCTGAGCTGGCCCAATTAGCAGGATAGATTGTTGCACGTGTACAATATGGGTGGGAGGTTGGTGTAATGGTTAAGATGTTTACCTTACAGATACAGGGTGCAGGGTTTGATACTTACATGGGGTAATTGGCTGGGCTTAAAATGGCTCACTGGGGCAGTTAGCCTAGTACTAATCTATGAACGTATGAACCTATCTATGCAGGGCTCTGTGTGTTAGGTTGTTGTGTGTTGTACATTGTGTGGAAGTGGTCAGCATGTAGGCATGGAGGGTTGTGTCCCGGTGGCCTATGGCCAGTACTGTTGATGACAGGGCCATGTTCTAACAACTGCAGTGCCAACCACAATGCACCCCAGGAAGACCCAATCCAGCAGTCATCCATACTCATTGTTTGGATGTAATATCTGTCACCATCTGAAAGATGGACATGCCATGAATGTGGGCCCAGAAATACACACAGTACACAGGTGGAAGTACCCTAGACAGAGTAAATAAAATGTAACTGTCAAATGCACATACCTTTGGAATTGTATATACAGGTCAGCAGCACATTAGTTGTCTGTGTAGTATGGAATACTGATGTAGTCTGGCCAAACACTGGCAGACCACAAAAGGCACAGGTATGAAGTACTGAGAAACTGCTGATGTCCCTGCACAAGCCAGCATAAGGGGAATGTCCCAGGTATATTTGTGAGTCAGTTGCAAGAAGCTTCCATATCACACATGCACTCAGCTCACCCCACCATCAACCACAGATTTATCACAGGTCATATGCCTGCTGCTGGGAATGAGTACAGTATGACCCCTCTTCTGTATGGGAATACCCACAGAATGCAGCATGCTGAAGATGTGTCCCATGTAGGTGTGTCTCTAGCTGTAAGCAGCACCCTGCCAGCATCCACACCAATGGATTAATAAGGACAGGAACTATTGCCATTAACACCTCACACACCTACCCTGTCACCCCAGGGGAATCCAATGGCTTGCAGCCTGGGACTGTAGGAGTGACAGAATGCACTGGCCTGCTACAGATGCCCTGAATCACTACCAAATACCCTACAGTCCTCTGTCAAAGGCCTGTGCCTCACCCATACTGCCAATGTATATCTCATGAGGTCCCAAATAACAACATAACACAGTCCACAGAACACAAATGCAAGGCCGTGTTGACAAATCCCAGTAGCATGCCCACCATGGCCTACTGAATGAACTGTGGACCAGCTCCTAAATACCGCTGGGATGAAGGGACAACTATAGGGATACTTATCAGATATCGCTCGCATAATGTTAGGAAGAGGGCAGAATAACAGGGGGCTGTAGAAGTATGGACGCCATAGAGTGTGTGAAGTCTGAAACTCTGATGTGTGCTCATACTACCCCAGCTAGCAAAGCCAGTAATGGGTGGCTACAAACCTGCTTGCAAACCACAATGTGAAGGGGAACTGACCAGGTATATGAGCCCTGCCTCTAGGTAACCTGTGTGAATCTGTACAGCTGAGAGGTATGGCCACAGCAGGATATGGCCATTCTGTCACATTGATAGATGTACAAGCAGGGGATCCTGAGCCACACAGTACCAAGGTACTGGACCATTTACACAGACCCATCAGCAACTGTCTGTGGCTCCCCCTCCAGAATAGCATGAGTGTGCAAGAATATGTAGGCTGCAGACCACAATATTGGACACAGCTTCATTCATCTTGTATTCTCCAGGAAATTACTGTGAGCAAATAAGTATATCTGTCAGTAGCTGATGACATAATACATCACAGTGTAAAACAGTTTATATGTCTGCATATCTCTGCTAACACCAAAACCACATAGCACAAGCAGCACAGACACAATAGTTACAGTATCCCACTATCCTTTGCCTATTGTGACTCCATGTTGTCAACCTATCTACAGATGTCCTGTAGAAACAGGTTGCTAGCTGCAGGTGTAGAACACAGATTCCTGCACTGGAGTACAACCCACCTGTAATGGATTCACACATTCAATACAGAAGGTCATACTGGGCATGCTTCCACACTTAGAGAAACAAAGCCCATGTCTGAAAAACAAAATACAGAAGGTCATACTGGGCATGCTCCCACACTTACAGAAATGAAGCCCATGTCTGACAACAACAGTGGAGTATACATATCTGTCAGTTGCAGATTTCTGTGCACACACACCACATTGCACACCATTCATGCTTTGCACACACATTGAATAGGAATACACACATATATCCAAGGACAACACACTATAATAGGTCAAACATACACAAACAGAGATGTGGGGAAGAGAGAGACAGACAGTGTCAAAGAGTGTCCCATCATGAGGAGTGTCCCACCCACCATACATCCAGTTGGCCAACATCACATGATATGCCAATGTCTATCACTGTAGACATTTGCTTCTGGTAGCCCTCAGCATTATAGTGTCTGTGGTGCTTGTGATAACTGTGTAACATGGCAGTACAAATCAGTATTCATCTAGCAGTCATATACACAGTCCTGTCAAATGTAAAGTTTTGTGACTGAGTGTTCTGTGTGTGTGTTTCCAGAGGAATTGTTTATGGCCCATTCACACACACTGCACTCCCCATTGCCCTACTTTAGCAAACCTGCTGATGTCAGTCACCTTGAAATACTCTATAGGCAAGGATCATCCCTATAAGCTCTGTGGTGTGTGCAATAACTGTGTAATGCTGTAGCATGACATACTAGTTTGGTAGGAGTTCTAATCCCAGACAAGACAACTGTGAAACTGTGTGTTTGTAGGGATCAATGATTTTGAGGCCATTCACAGTCACTACACCTCCCCTTGCCCTTCTTTAGTAAGTCTGCTGATGTCAGTCACCTTGAAATACCTCTTTGGACAAGGATCAGCCCTGTAAGCTCTGTGGTGCATGTGATAACTGCATAATGCTATACTGTGATGTAATAGTTAGGAAGGACTTCTAATCCCAAACATGGCAACTGTGTGTGTGTTTGTATGTGTAGGGATCAATGATTCTGAGGCCATTCACAGTCACTACACCTCCCCTTGCCCTACTTTAGCAAGCCTGCTGATGTCAGTCACCTTGAAATACCTCTTTGGACAAGGTTCAGCCCTCTAAGCTCCATGACATGTGCAATACCCACATAATACTATAGTGTGATGTAATAGTTAGGTAGGAGTTCTAATCCCAGACATGGCAACTGTGAAACTGCGTGTGTTTGTGTGTGTAGGGATCAATGATTTTGAGGCCATTCACAGTCACTACACCTCCCATTGTCCTACTTTAGCAAACCTGCTAATGTCAGTCACCTTGAAATACCTCTTTGGAGAAAGTTTAGCCCTGTAAGCTCAGTGGCGCGTGTGATAACTGTGTGATGCTATAGTGTGACATACTAGTCAGATAGTTCAAATCCCCGACATGGCAACTGTGTGTGTATAAGTATCAATGATTTTGAGGCCATTTACAGTCACTACACCTCCCTTTGCTCTACTTTAGCAAGTCTGCTGATTCAGTCACCTTGAAATACCTCTTTGGATAAGGTTCAACCCTATAAGCTCCATGGCATGTGCAATAACTGCATAATGAAATAGTGTGAAGTAAGTGTTCTAATCCCAGACATGGAAAGAGTGTGTGTGTGTGTGTGTGTGTGTGTGTGTGTGTGTGTGTGTGTGTGTGTGTGTGTGTGTGTGTGTGTGTGTGAGAGAGAGAGAGAGAGAGAGAGAGAATGTGTATCATTGATAATACCTGATATTATGGACATTTACATTTACTACTCCCCCCTTACCCCTCCTTTAGCACTGCTGCTGTTGTTAGTCACCTTCAAAGATACCTGTGGAGAGCTCTCCGACATGTAAGCTCCATGGTGCATGCCATAAATGCAGAACAATGTTGTAGTAGTAACTACACAGCTATGGGTTTGCATCTCATCTGTGGCAAGTGTTTGTGTGTACTTCAAACATTTTGTCCCCATTTACACCGACTGCACTTCTCAGAGCCTGACTTTAGCAGCCCTGTAAATATCATCCACCTTAGAAGTACCTGTTGCCAATCCTAAATCATGATATGTCAGTGGTGCATGTGGTAAATGCATAACATAATGGTCTGTAAAAATTGTTAAATACAGGTTTGTTCCTCACCCCTGGCAAATGTAAATGTGTGTTTTGTGTAAAATTAATTTTGGATCTCTCAAGTAGTACATCACCCAATGGCAGTATTTACAAGGGCTGGTGATGCTCCTCACCTTAGAAATACCTTGGAACAACATGCATCCTATGAGCTCAGTGGCACATGCAATAAATGCAGTACACTGTAGTAACAATACATATCTAGGTAGGGTTTGAGTCTCAGTACTGGCAAGTGTGTGTGTGTCTGTCATCAGTATCCTGTGTGGAGATTGCTGTGACTGTGTAATAACAGGATGCATTGTGGGGGGGTTGCTACATTATTATGTTGAGGACCTAGTATATGTCACAATGTCCACCTTACAAGGACAACAGATGTCAAACACCGGAGAGGCTGCTGTACATAATCCATAGCCCTACATGTGACATTATGGACTGATGAACAATATAGGCAACCCTTGTATTACTCAGAGAAAAGTCTCCACACACATCTTACACACAAACACACTTGGCTAGGCAACAATCACTATATTGGTACTTTCCCGCATATTGCCGCACATATAGTAACCACAGTGTGATTGCAGTGGACTACATGCCTGTTGACCATAACAGAGCCACTGACATCAGAAAGTACTGTGATGTGTTACATCTCTTGACTTGAGTGTGTGTTATCCAGTAAGTAAAAGGACATGGCACCCTGTTCTATCCCTACAGTAGGCACATAAATGTTTACAGTGGTTCTTTTGCTATGTTCCCCACTGGATGGCTGCAACAACTGTAGAGTCTGCAAATGTAACCCACAAAGGGAATACCATGCCTTATACACATGCCCTGTATGGATGGAAGCCACTAATTCCACTAAATACCTGTATCATGCTGTCAGTGTAGGTGCAAGCAACACCTCAGTTCCATAGCCAGGTCTCACCAAATGAGGTCAGGAATGCCACATCAGAAGATAACAATCTGTCCACACAACATGCCCCAGAGACCTCAGGTACACTTCCACATGTCACAAACATGCATGTGGGACATGTGCACAACCCAGACACTGTCCATGTTATGGAATATAGATCACGTATATGGGAAGCAGTGCACATCACTGGCCACCCACAATAGTAACCCAGATGAGTGGATGGTGAATACAATACCCACCTGTGGGGACCAATCCAGGGACTACACCCCCGAGCCACACTGGAGACCATTGTCATGTGGCCTGATGCCAAGGTATTCCCTTTGCCTAGCCTTGTAGAGCATTTAGACCCATTCACATACTACACACCTGTGAAGCAATGAACCTATGCATCTCAGTACTGCAAGTGTGTGTGTGTGTGTGTGTGTGTGTGTGTGTGTGTGTGTGTGTGTGTGTGCGTGTGTGTGTGTGTGTCTGTGTGTAGAGATTAATGATTCTGAAGCCATTCACAGTCACTACACCTCTCATTGCCATACTTTAGCACACCAGCTGATGTCATTGACTTTAAAATACCCTTTTGCACAAAAGCTAGCCCTATAAGCTCCATGGGGCTTGTGTAATATTGTAGTGTAGCAAAGTAGTTAGGTAGGAGTTCTAATCCTGACCTACCAACCATGATAATGTATGTGTCTACCTGAGAGAGAGAGAGTGTGTGTGTGTGTGTGTGTGTGTGTGTGTGTGTGTGTGTGTGTGTGTGTGTGTGTGTGTGTGTGTGTGTGTGTGTGTGTGTGTGTGTGTGTGTGTCTTCGTTGATACCTGCTTTTGTGGACATTCACATGTACTACACTTCCCTTATCCCTCCTTTACCACTGTTGCTGATGTCACTCACCTTCAAAATTACCTTTGGAGAGCCCTCCAACATGTCCGCTCTGTGGCGTGTGCAATAACTGTATAGCACTGTAATAGGAATACATAGTCAGGTAGGGGTTTTAGACTCAATACTGGTAAATGTGTGTTTGTGTGTCTGTCATCAGTATCCTGTGTGGGTGTTGGTTTGATTGTATAATGACAGGATCCATTGCAGTGTGGGTTTTGCTACATCATTATATTGAGGACTATATGTCTCATGGTCCACATTACAAGGCCAACATTTGCCAAACACTGTAGAGATTGCTGCAGACAATCCTCAGCCATAAATGTATACAGCCATGTGCAATTACCACGTGACAGTGTGGATTAATAAACAATATAGACAACCGTTATAATGCCCAGATACCACTCTCCACCCATGGATCATACATAAACATGCTTGGCTCTTAACTCTCTTACTCCCTTCCTTTCTTACTTTGTCTCTGTCTCTCTCTCTCTCTCTCTCTCTCTCTCTCTCCCTTTCTGGTGGATGTGGAAAAGTACATCTGCTTTGTATAGGTAATGGCTTCAGTTCTGTCAGTAATGCTCATGATCAGCTGATGGCTTGTGCACAAATTGCAGTCCCCCACTTGCTAGTTGCATGTGGAACAGTTATGATATCATTCCCATAGCCAATTGCACGGAAACACACTCCTATAACTAAGCACTTCTTGTGGGTGTTGGCCCTTTTCTTTCACTGTGAGCAGCATTACAGAGGGTATTTGGAAAGACCTCTTGCAACATACACTGTGGAGACAGGCCAACAAACAGGAGGGGGATGTTCCAGACAGAAAATAAGTATTGCTGTTCTACATTTGAAGTAATGTTGGTTTAACAGTGTTTGTGTGGATATGGCTGTTCTACATGATTTAAAGTCTGGCATAACAGTATTATGTGGTTGGCCAGAGTTTGGAGTCTTATATGTGTTGTGTTACTCACACATTTCCTATCTGTAGAAATGCAGTAGCATACTCTGATGATTGCACTCAGTACATGGTGACATCCATGTGAGTTACTGACTTCATATCCCTCAGATGAAATATGTCACAACAAACCCTGTTACACCAGGAAATGTCTCAGTTTATCACAGCAACATGTCAATTTTGGCCCTAATAATTATACCATTATATATATATATTTATAGATTGTTTTTAGGGTTCTTGTACACAGACCTGAAGAAGTCTAGAAGGACAAAAGTGATCTTTGTTAACAATAGGTTATAAAAATAGAAACTGATTTTACATGCAAAATGTATATGCATATATTTATATATATTTTTTGATTGCCAATGAACTAAGGTTGATATACTTCCAGCCATGTAGTATATTATCTTGGACAAAATCACAGACTTAATAATCTACTTAATAATCTGGTTAAATAAGAGGTACCACATCATTATAAATTTTATTTACAGTACATAAGGGTTGTATATTATTATGACAGCTACTAAGTAGGGCAGTACCAGCTCGAATGTCACACTGATGGGGGAAGGGATGTGAATTTAACATATGTACCAATAACACTTTGTTTTACAGCACAATAAACCACTCCCATGCCTGATAAAATGTATATATATATATATGTATATATATATATATATATATATATATATATTTTTTTTTTTTGTTTTACTTGGATCGCTTGTCTGTGTACTTAATAAAGGGTTTTCAACTGGAAACAGACTGCCTGCCTTGCTTGGATTACTTTCGAATACTTAGTAATGCAGTACAATTATATATTTTCTATTACTATTTTTTGTTTTGTTTTGACTTAAGACGAGTTTAAGTTCGCTACTTCTACTACTATTGCCTGAGCTGATTAATATACAGTGATTGACTAGAAATATATGGACTGAAAATCTTACACACAGAGAAGTTTCTTACACTGTTTTGTACATCATTATTTACTGACATCATACGTGATAACAAGCCAGTGAAATATCAGACTGCTAGACGTGTTATGTATGGTAGGCCTTATAGCTGAGGACAAAACCTGGACATTCTGTTGTAGTGTGTACAGTAGTGAGGTCTGTGTACTTATGGTGACTGTTGGCAGAGTGTGTATTATGAAAATATTATTTGGCCTGTGTACAGACTATGTTAGATATCATTGTTTTTGGTCCTGTTCTGTCTGATGTTGCATGCTGCTCCAGTTTATGGTACCCTATCGGCGTACATGTTTATAGGGCCAGACACATGTCCATACCACAGTCAGGCATCAGACTGCACTGTGTATTGGCCCAGTATATGTAGGGTTAGTGTGTGAGTGGCACATATGAGGATGGTTTTGTTCACACAATCCAAATACTGTAATATTAATTAGGCTTACAATAATGTGACTGTGGCTGTGTTCATATCGGTTGTGGGTTTGCGTTTTCACACTGGTGTCTGTTACTCTGTGCTGTTACATGCTTGTAGTGCCTGCTATATTTGCAAGTACATGTGTATTCCCCCATAGGAAACTTAGGCCACTGTTGTGGCAGTCAGCCTGTAGTTTGCACAGTGCTTTGTGACATGCCTAGCAGCTCAGTGTATTTACCTAGTGTGATGTTATGTCCAGATATTTGTCAGATGTACTGTTGCCTGGCCATCATAAGTGTTGTGTATTTCTGACAAACCAGTAGGACGCTGTAAAGATGTATGTCACTAACTAGTGGGAAGTATGTGGGCTTGGTACCTCTGCTCCTCTGGTAAATATGTGTTTGGACAGACAGGAGTGTGTGAATGCCGAAACTGTATGAGCTTATCTATTCCAGTATTTTAGTGATATCCCCATTTACATGGCTGTAAATGTCCACTTTGTCAGGCTTGGTCCACACGTCTTGTACTAAGGTGTTCTGTCTATACCTCAGGACTGACCAGATTGTGTCAGACTGTCCATAGTTATTGGTAATATCTCTGCTGAATTCCACAGGATCATTACTGTGATTTGTGTGGTATTGAACTATGATGATCTTATGATGTCTGTCAATATTTGATGGCATACATGTCAGTATCAGATGTGACTTCCCACACATGTCTGTTAACACAACCCCTGTTACTGTAGCAACATTCTACATTTATACTCGCAATACTTACATGACATCACCTTGAACTAAGAGATTGTGACTACTGGTGCTGAGGTATGACTCCAGTACATGTTACGGGCATAATTTTCTACACACACACACACACACACACACACACATATATATATATATATATATATATATATATATATATATATATATGTGTGGTTTACCTTTATATCGTCGATCCCAATATGGATGAAACGGCTTCCGCAAATACCGAAGGGCGAACGTCTCCAATGTTGAATTCCACATAAGCGAACAACAAAACCTTGCCCTTTTTTGATCCATGGTAGCACTGGTCTGGAGGTGTTCCACGGCCGGAAATGTCAAAATTCAACATAATTTCAACATTTAAAAATTTTCGCAGTTTCGGTTCACTTAAATGGTTCGATTAAGTGGCCAGTCGATCATGTGTGATCAACAATATAAAGGTAAACCTATATATATAGGTCCACTATGTCTAAAATCCCATATTTCAGTATTTCGAAACTACTAAATCCGAAACCCGCAGAAGTGTGAAATTTAAAATACCGAAAGTACACTACACATACAGCACACACATACACATACACATAACTTCCCCCCACAATCAAACATATAATCCTACACTACAGATAAGCAGGGGGCAAGCCCCCTCAACCCCCCACACCCACCCACTTAAATATTCTAACTCAGAAAAAGCACAGACATACAAAGGAAACTCACACTTATGCATTTTACAGTCCCAAACACACACACATATCACAGTCACAACACACACTGACACACACTAAGCACCTAACCAACACACTTACACATACATACTTACCTAAACTTCCACCCATCCATTCACACACCTCACCACCAGATGCGGTAATTCAACATCTCCGAGCTTCGGGATTTTGAATTTCACACTTCTGTGAGTTTCGGGATTTAGCATTTTCGACTGTGTAGTTTCAAAATACTGAAATTCAGGATTTCAGTATTTCGGGATTACATAGTGGACCCATACATACATATATATCTATACATGTATATATATATATATATATATATATATATATATATATATATAATATATATATATATACATATACATACACACACACACACACACACACACACACACACACACATATATATATATATATATATATATACATATACATATACATATATATGTGTGTGTGTGTGTGTGTGTGTGTATATATATGTATATATATATATATATATATATATATATATATATATATATATATATATATATATATCTATATATGTATATGTATACACACACACACATATATATATATATATATATATATATATATATATATATATATATATATATATATATATATATATATATAAAGTAATATATAGATATACAAATAGATATGTATGTGTATGAACATGTATACATATATCAGCATTTGTATATATAGCCCCCCACATAACATGCTTGTCGACCAAATGGATGTCGATCATATGGCCTGTTGACCATGTGAAGTGGACCCATATATATATATATATATATATATATATATATATATATATATATATATATATATATATATATATATATATATATATATATATATATATATATATATATATATATATATCCTTATTATGTGTATACATGAGTGTTGTATATACCTTCCCAGATGTATCCAACCATATTCATCAGATATGTGTATATATTGATAGAACAACTGATTCAACACTATTTTCACTAACAAGTACTACACAATTGTAGAAGTCAAAGCAGTTGTTCAGTACTATTCAGTATGTGTACTGACAGACATACTGGAAAAAACAACAAACATCTTCATAGCTGTGATGGCTTAGTGGTTAATGGCTGTGCCTATAGTGTACAGGGTCCTGGGTTCAAGACCTGCAATGGCTGTTTATTTTGTTGCTAGGCAGAACAAGGACTGTTGGCTATATAGTGGTTAAGGCAGTTTTGTGCAGCTTTAAGCAGGTTTTCATGGGTTTGCATGATGGTAAGCACTGCTAATGTATGGTTAAATGAAAAGGGGCTTACACTGTTTCAGCTTCGCTTCCTAGTGCGTAAATCTGCTTAGCAGTTACATTTAAGGAATGCTTACTCCTGCTAAGCATACCTCAGCCCTGGTAACCACTGATCACATTCCAGTATGATCAAATAGCAGGGTAATGGCATCTTTAATAAGTGTATTTAATTCCATGTACATAACATTATTCTATGTGCTGTCATTACAGTAGAAAGGGGTGTGAGTATACTGTTTGGTACACCTGAGTATATATGGCTAATACAACAATCTGTACTGTTTGTCTGTGTTTCATACATGGGTACTATTCCAGGTTATATGCAGTCACACTTGCATGTAGTGTATCATTATGTTACTACTGATAACAGCATTTACCCAAGTAAGAGTAGATTGCAGACTGTAGTACTGGAACCAAACATCCCTGCATGCAAATCTGGACTCTGAGTCCTGACTGTCATGTTCTTGGTGTGTGAGCTGTGTGTCATTAAGTATTTGCTACTGGATATTGATCTGACATGTGGATATTAACTGTAGACTACTGTAGACTACTGTGTGTATAGGACATGTCATTGAGGGCTGCTGTCATGTAGTAATGGCATACCTATCAGTGTCAGACGTGTATCTGTCAAACCATCCATCCTAATGCATAACCAGTTGGCTAGCTGATGTCTGTCTGTCCTCTGTACAGATGTGCAGATGTCAGGTATCCATCTTGGCTGCTTATCTATGCTTGACTGACACTGACATGTCTGCCCAGCTGTGTTATGAATGCCACAGCTAGGAAACCCCACCCTGCATGCACCACATGCCATGGATACCTCAACTACACTACCCCAGTCAACAGAACATGTTTGGGTATAGGTCTCCAAGACAAACACTGACCATGTTATGTAATATATGTTGCATACATGTCAATTGGAGCACCTCACTGGCCCTCTGCAAGAGGCAACCAGATGATTGGATGTTGCATTTAACTCTCACCCTGAGGATCACTCACATGGCATCAGTTGATAGATGGCCTGCTGACAAATGCCAGGTGGCATGATACCACTGTACCCACATCCCCTACTCTTCTCATCTCTCCATGGACAATATCCTGGTACACACCTAGGAACACCTGCGCCTATGGACCCCAGTACTGACAAATGTGTCAGTGTGCATTACTGAGAATAACAGTGTCTGTGTGTTTGTAAACCTGTAGTTGATAATTCCCTGAGGCCCTTCTCACCCACTACATCCCCCATTGCCATTGTTAGAAATGACTGCTGCTGTAATGGACATTACGTGTACCTTGTTACACTCTTCATCCTATAGGCTACCTGGAGCTTGCAGTACCAGCACAACACTGTTGTACAAATGGGTAGATAGGCATGGGTTACCCTCTGAGTCCTGGCAAGTATGTGTATATGTACAAGTGTGTATATTTGTAGGATACAGCATTCTGAGACCACATTCTCCAAATACAATACAACTTGCCATACAGTATAAGGGATAGTGATGCTGCTGACAGTAGGACAGCCATGGCAAACCATCATCCTACTATCCCTGTTGCATGTGCAATAGATGCATATCCCTGTAGTAGCACTCTTGAGATAGACAAGGGGTTGTATTGCAGTCCTGGTCAATGTGTGATTGAGGGTTTCAGTGAGTAAAATATCCAATGTGAGGTGGGGGTGCTGAGTATACTGTCTTTACACCATGGTACCCCCAGTACATGTCCCAAGGTCCACTGTATGGGAACCACTGTCACCATCAATCATACAGGTAACCTGATTACACTATCCAGCCCAATGATGCATGTGCTGTGTGCAAATTATCTGTACCAGAATGGACTCACTGACAAGGTAGGTAGCGCTAATAAACCCAGGTCTTTCAGATGTGTCTAGGACTGTTATGTGTTTGTCAATGTGTATATGACAGTATGTCACACTAGGTATTGTTCATTAACAACCAGAACATCCCCCATTACCATACTGTGCAAGGTCTGGTGATGTTCTTCACTTAACAAGAAACCTGGGATGCACCTCATCCTAAAAGCTGTGTGGTATGTGCAATTGAGGCCACACACATTAGTAGCAATAAGTACCTAGGTAGGGTTTCTACTCTCAGTGTTGCCAAGTAAGATTGTGTGTGTATGTAAAGGGATCTACTTCAGTTTGCAGAAAATACATGTTCCAGGAGGTTATCTGTCCGAGACCTGACTGTCAAATGCTAACATTTCAGAGCTATCATCTTGTGGAAATTCATTCCATCAAAACTAGTAGTAGATGTGTAAATGCCCTCTTCCCCACTGTATAGCTAAACAGTGATACTGTGGTTGGTATACATAGTTGGGTGTAGATCTTGTGGACACAGGCACCATCATTGGTGTTATTGTTGTGTGTATCCCCTCGCTTAGTTGGATGTAATACTGTACCATTTATGTTAACAGGTTAAGTAGTTGTCAATCACACTATCTGCAGTACTACACCACCCCACCACCTCCAAAGGGTAGGGCTATGCAACCCACACCGGCACACATATGTTT
The DNA here is from genome assembly GCF_019279795.1 of Protopterus annectens. Taxonomy (NCBI): domain Eukaryota; kingdom Metazoa; phylum Chordata; order Ceratodontiformes; family Protopteridae; genus Protopterus; species Protopterus annectens. Next base: position 1,990,164,976 of record NC_056737.1, on the reverse strand, counting down.
ACCAAGTCAAGGAGTGCACTACGTTGGGGAAGGGGACATATACCCTGTCAGTACCATCGTCAATGGCATTAAACTAGCAGACTGATTATTTACTGATGTGATGTTGTGCCTATATTGTCTTGGTGGAATTACATAGGCTAAAATGGGTTCACTGCAAAAGTACATATATTCATGTGTACAGTATTCTCTGTGTATTGCATCAACACCAAAGCCTCTATGTGTGTGTGTTATACACAAACATGTGGTGTGTACCACCCAGTACACTTACCATTGTCCACTGTAGAAGGTCTGCTTGACATCAGCCACCATGCACTCACCTGTATACACCCCTCAGACTTATCAGCCATGTGGCACATGCAGTAATTGTTATACAGACATGTTACTTGTGCTCAGCTGTACCCAGGATATGGTACAGTCAAGGAGCCACCACAGTGCCATACCCCATTTAGGAAGCAACAGCAGATCAACATCCTATTGACACATAAACATCTACAACACAAACTGAATACATTATCGAGACCACAATCAGTCAGTGTTAATAACAGCTATAATGCATCATGGCTAGACAGCTACACATCCTGACATGTAAGCATTAAACTTTACTGCTGAAAACATGTTACACAAAATTACATTGGTACACCTTAGTACACTCACCCTGTGCATCAGAACCATATTAGCCTGTCCCTGCATCATCAATGTTATAGATGACAGGGATGTAGCACAGGCATCATCATATGCACAGGGTGTGCTGTGGGTTTGCCAGTGACCTAGGCTGAGCCATTTGGTAGACATCATGTGTGTGTGTGTGTGTGTGTGTGTGTGTGTGTGTGTGTGTGTGTGTGTGTGTGTGTGTGTGTGTGTGTGTGTTAGGGGGTTTCATTATTAATTGGGCTGTGCAGATGTGGTGTGTGTAGGTATGGGTTTGACCTAACTGTGTTGGTGATGTGTGTGTGTGTGTGTGTGTGTGTGTGTGTGTGTGTGTGTGTGTGTGTGTGTGTGTGTGCACGCACACAGTTCTGCCATGTGGTTGCCCTATACAGTGGTTTGTTGGACAGCTGCAGACTGTACATAGCAGGGTGTGCAGTTCACCGTCTCCAGCCATGGACAAGAGAACTGTGCCTGCCAGGGGTTCCAAGGGCACTACCAGGTACAAGGCCAGATATGGTACTCTCCCCTGATGATGACAAATGTCCGCTGGATCCGGGTCCCTCTTGGGATTGGCCAGGGCCACATGCACATGGTCTGCTATGTTGTGGTGCAGACAGCACCCCCCCTTGCAGTGCTGGTGCTGGTACTGCCACTATGGGAGCGACTCTCACTTGTTGCTCATCCACTTAGACTTCCACCTGTTGGTGTTGCTGACCTACGTCCATGTGGCTGTTGACCTACTCCCACCATATGCTCAAGCACAGATATTGCACTGTTGAGGATTCCCACCATCTCACCCAACCGTCTATCCAGGACCTCTGCAAAATAATGGTGGGAACCTGCAAGATCACAGATGTTGTCAATAACAACAGAATGAGTAACCCTTTGGAGCCTCAGACCCTGTCTGGTATAACATCCCATATGTGCCTCCATGATGGCCTGAAACATGCATCTGGTGACACCTGTTGTGGCATTTCTACCAGGGGCATGATGACCAGCAGCCTTCCTATGAGCACCCCTGTACATTTGCCTGTGTGGTACCTCGCTGGTCATCCGGCTATGGCTGCTGTGTCCAGACACACTTGCCATAGTCACCACACTGTCCTATCACATGCCACCACACTCCAACTGTCCCTCATCTATGGCCACTGGTGATGGGGTATGTATAGGCAATGTGACTGTGTATGGGGATGGGGTGGATAACAGTGGGATGTCAACCAATGGCATAGCTTCAGCCCCTGACAACCCTGCCTATGCTTCACCATACCTATCATCATTGTTAGAGTCTGTATGGACACTGATATATGTTTGTCTGCAGGAGGGACCCTGACTCACCTCGCCACCTGTGAGGGGAAAACAAGAAATGCACTTTAAGACCTGTACGTCATTGCTTAACTGTACACATACTCACACACACAGACACACACACACACACACACACACACACACACACACACACACACACACTTATTTACAAGTGAGGCTGCACAAAGATATTATGCACGGACCTCTCATTACCCAACTGTCAACATGCATGACATATGGCACTCAACAGCATGCACTGCAGCTATAGTCAATGCCTGTTACCAACATAGTACATCTCTGTGATGCATGAGTTGTGTTAGTAGGTGATGCCCCTTCCCCTGGAACACACTGCACCCATGTTCACAGTATTGCTGTGCACCTGTTCAGCACCCTGGCATGTACTGTGCACCATACCTCACTGGTGTACACTCCATTGCTGAATGTGTATATGTGTGTCAGTTATGTTTGCTCTGTTGCTCACAGCCCCTATGTGTTTGTCCGACACATACCTGGGATGATATTTGGACAGATGTCAATAGTGAGTGCCTGATGTCTGATTTGCAGATCTCATCATTAGTAGTGCATTATGAGAAATAAAATACAATTACACTGACAACCCCCAAAGCTTACTTGGCTATGAGGAGTATGCACACCCTTAATGACATGGTACCCTCTTCCCTGATATGCCATGGGGCCACAATACTGCATATGTTAACATTTCACAAACCTGATATGTGACATATGACCTGTGAAATCAAATGCTGATTGAGATGCATACAGTATGTGGGTGCATAAGTCTGCAGACCCTTAACATGATGGTTTGTTGCATCAACTGTTAAGTGTACTACAGCAGTCACTATTCCTAGAAGGGGTATACTAGCATGGCCCATCTGCACTTGCCAGTATTTGGTCACTCTGCCATACAAATGTCCCCCAACGCTGCCAGATTGTAAGGTCAACTCATGTACACAGCCCTTGGAGGTCACACAGTGCCTTCACTATTGCTGTGGAGTCAGGGTTATGTCTGCCTCAACTCATGACCTTGACTGTTTGCAGATACAGCCATTCTTAGTGAGCTTTGGATGTCTGCTTCAGTTCACTGTTGTTTTTCATGGTGACACCTCCTCCCCATCCTCAGCCTTATTGCAGATGCTTGACAACTATGGGCCACACATGAGTGTCATTTTGAAGTGTCCCAAATTCAAAACACCATGTGTACTGGCCTAGTTCCTGCTAATGAATGGCAAACATACAAGTGTACACTGGCACCAGCAAGATACAGATGGGGATGATGGGCCTGGGGTGGAGTGAGGTGCTGCTTGTGCAGCAGATGTATCTTTATTAATACTGTCTGTAGGTTTTGGACTTGGTCTTGGCACACCATTACACATTGCAACACATGCCTTTGGGGGACTTTTGATGTTATGCACATGCTACCTGTAGAGAGCCCTGGATGATGTTCCCTGTAGAATAACTTTCCCATCTGATTACCCTAACCTACAGGCCACACTTATGCAGTGTCCAGGCAATTTTCAGCACAGGTACTGCACAGGTAGTACTTGCTACACATTCCTGCAACTCCCTCAGTGTTGCGGCATGTTTCTAGGCAGCCTCCATGACCAGACTGCAACATGTGTCGTTATCTGTCTTGGATGGCCATCTGTTTATTTTCTACATTAATGTTGTCCCATACTTTCTAGTCACATATATGACTGTCTGCACTGTTTGCCATGGTATATGCAGTGGTGAGGTAAGCCTATGTCCCCCACTCCTGAGTGTTACCTGTTGGATATGGGATCCATTCCATGGTTTGTAAGATGTGTGCAAGCCACGGCTGCCTCTGTTGCAGGTGAGTGGGCAAATGTCATGGACATAAGACTTGAACAGCAGACCATTTCTTGGTGTGACATTGAGGACCTGTACTTGGAAGGTGCATACTCATGAAGAGTGAATGCTGTCAGTACCTCAAAAGCTGCTTCCACAATATGTTATCTGGAGTGTGTGCACACATATCCTTCCAGTGTTTGCTAAGGTATGTGTTCCCCATATTTGCTGCCCTAACATAGGATTCCATATTACACATTCATTGTTCATGTTAGGATCACATTACAAGTTGCAAGGGTTGTGGAATGTGGTATTGTGATATGCCGTTATGTAGATCTGTAACAGTTGTCATTGTAATAGTGGTATATACACTGCTGTAGCCATTGTATAAGAGTAATGTTTCAGACATGTTCCTACTGTAGGCCATTTGTCCCACCATTATTTTCATCTCTGTGCACACATCTTGCAATGACAGGTTGTTAGTTATATTGCAGGAATCTTACATACCCTTCAGATATGCCACCATGGCGACCACTGTGATGCAATGCAGTTAACATCAACAATAAGTGAACATGTACAGCATGCATTATGGGTAGGTGTGTTAAATGTGTGCATGGCAAATCCATGGCCATAACATGGCCGGTGTATTGGCAAACCTGAACAAAAAACACCATACTCACTAGCTACAGGCTGCTGCCCCAGAGGTATATCAGAGGGACCTACATAGTTGTGTGAGAGATGTGATGTCAGTAACCACACCTGTGGCATTGGTGCAGGGTAGGACCAGCATTTCAGTACATCAACAGTACAAACCCACAATACTACAGATTATGCACATTTGTTCATTACTACTCTGCAGCAACAGACTATATATTCTATCTGACATATGCATGAAGAAACTTTACATATGCAGATGGATAAGAAACAGTGGTCTACTGATGTCCCCTGTGGCCTTACTTGACACTCCTCATCCATTTTGTGGGTAGCACCCACCTCCACAATGCTATCAGCTGATTCTTGGCTTTGCTGGTGGGCAAGTGCTCCAAGGCTGGCAAGGAGCTCCTCAGCATGTGTCGGGGGGGGGGGCTGGATGGCATGACCCCCACCTGTGGCTAGCTGGTCCCTCCTAACTGCAGCAGCACACTGACGGGCATGGCAGATAAGGTCAGTGTAGCGATGTCGGACCTGCTCATAACTGTGGTTATGCAGGCTGACATCGTTTACCCTGTGGACGAGTTCATTCTACAGGGCAGTCCTCTCCTGCAGCTCATGGGCTGTATGGCCAAATAGACTATGGTGGTGCTGCACCAGGTAGTTAATGATAACATAATTTTCCTGAGGGGAATACACTAGAAGCCACTCTCTAGACATGGTACCTGAAAGACAAAGAGGAAAAAAAGGTCTGAGGACCTCATACTGCAAGGATATCATAGTTGTTAATTGACATCTCTCTCTCCCCCAACTATATCTACAACAATAATCTGAACACACAAATCAATGGGTATGTTTACACCAAACCTACTGTTGCGACATATATCCTATTGTAAAACATCTATTGAAATATGTTTCTATTCATGTTCCATGTTGAAACATTATCATTGGTGCCCTGTTGCTAACAATGTCACCTGTATGCCATTGTAAGGGCCATTATGGTTCCATATATGCATGTGTTCTGTTTGCTATGCGACTGCTCCAAATCTGGTGTTTTGTGTTAATGGGGAGATCTGTGCATGCTGTTATAACTAATCCTGGATTGTGTGGACTAGTACTACCCACATATGTTCTAAAATTGCGACACAATAGCATGTTTGGGAAGGCTGTTCCCAGCAGAACTACCTCTCCCACATCTTCTGGCCATGTTACCTGGACCCACCCAGGACCTCATTATCTGCTGGTTCTACGCTACCTTCAGGTGGAACCACCTCAGGGGATGGCGCTCGCCCCCCCCCCCCCCGGGAGTACACACAGACAGGATCATGTCACTTGAAGTCAGGTCCAGGGTCTGGTGCATAAGGAGCTCCACAGGGAATTGGGGGATCTGCTACACCACCTTGAGGCCCTTGATACACAATTACAGAGTCCACATGCTCCTCCTGCTCAACCCCCAGCTCAGCCACCTTCAGGGCCGTGAAGTTGCAGTGGTGATTGCCCATAGGTGGGGACCTTGGTCCCACTGTTTTGATTTGGGGGCTCATGGGCTTTCACTTTCCAAACACCCCTCCCCATCCAAGGTGTCTATGCACCACGTGTGTCATATACCACCCCTGTATGGTGTCTTTTCTGTCTTGCCTGTCTTCCATCCCAGCCTACCTCCCCAAATATACCTACTATCCTTCCCCAACATCCCACTCTCACCTTCACAAACAAAGGACAATGTGTTCCCAACATAAATTTCACACCAGACATAACTGTCCATTTCACACCTGCTTACAACTGTGTATATATATATATATATATATATATATATATATATATATATATATATATATCAAGCGAAACCACCCAGAAAGCACAAAAAATATATCCAAACGTCTATGGCTGCAATGCAGTAAAGACTAAACAGTTCTAAATTGCATAAGTCACATAAACAATCAATCCGACTGCTGTTACAAGCCGTTCGGAGGCAAACCTTTATGGCCCAAGTTTCAGTATGAGCAAAATAACCATCAGTTGAATCAAGTCCGCCCAAACGGATTCAAGGCAACAGGTTCTCAACGGAAATGAGCAGCCATAGACGTTTGGATATATTTTTTGTGCTTTCTGGGTGGTTTCGCTTGATTTTCATCTTTGGAAGGGAGGTTTCTACTATATATATATATATATATATATATATATATATATATATATATGTGTGTGTGTGTGTGTGTGTGTATAGAGATGAACATATCATGCAGGACAGTCATTCAACAGTAGGGAAATGTATTTATACACACATACATATATATTTATATGTGTGTGTGTGTGTTTGTATATATGTAGACATACCTATATATATATATATATATATATATATATATATATATATATATATATATATATATATATATATATATATATATATATATATATATTTATATATATATATATATTTATATATATATATATATATATATATATATATACATATATAGGTTCATAGGTTGATACTAGGCTATCTGCCCTAGGACATTTATAAGCCTAGCCAGAATGTGTTTGGCATTCGCCACCCTTTTAGATTAGTTGACTGTGCCTCTGTATAGTAGGTCACAGAAGGTAGCCCTTTTAAGGTTAGTTTACTGTACCTCTGTCAAGCAGGGACACAGAAGAGATCTCAGGGGTAAACTTACAATCTCCCATCCACTCGTCAAGATTTCTGTTGAAGAGGGTCAGTGAGGGGCTCTGCCTAACATGGACTGGGATTTTGTTCCAGAGTGAGGGGAGCCACTAGGATATGAATCTGTCCCTCCAGCATGTCCTATTTATTTCTGTGCTGAGATTCAAATCCCTGGAGCATGTAGCTCTAAGGGATTTGGATTTCCTGAGGTGAAGCATGTCCATTAATTCTGGGTTGGACATGGCTTTATACGTCAGACACAGATCGCCTCTGAGTAGGCGGTACACAACTGAGTAGAGCTGGAGTTTCTTTAGCCGAACTGCATAGGGCATCTGCTTGAGCCCCTTGATCCTCTTGGTGAGATACTTTTGGGGTCTTTCCAGTTGCTGAAGGTGTCAGGTAAGGTACATCCCAAACTGGGCATTGTACTCAATTATTTGCCTAATAAGTGATGAGTAGAGGGGCACAATGACCTCTCTTGATCTAGATGTGAACCCTGTCGTGATAAGGTGGGCTATATAGAAGGTCTTTCTAACCACTTTGGCAATGTGATTGTCAAAGGAGAGATTGCTATCTACTTGGGTCCCCAAGTCCCTAATTACTTCTTCCGTACTTAATGGATTACCACCTATGTGGTAATTTGTGGGCACTTTGTTTTTCCCAAAGGGGATGACTATGCACCTTTTGGCATTTAGCTTTAGGCCATGGCTCTGGCACCAGTTATCCATCTCTGTGAGACCCTTTTGGAGGATGCTTGTGTCAGCCGGAGAGTCACTTACAGCACCCAGTTTGCAGTCATCTGCAAACTTGGTCAGCCATAGTCCACACATGTTAGCCTGTACCTCGGAGAAATATATACCGAACAAGAGAGGTCCCAGGACTGAGCCTTGTGGGACACCACTTGTAACTGGTTCAGAGTCTGACATGGCAACTGCTATTCTGACCATGTGGGTTCTATCCCTGAGCCAGTTTGCAAACCATCTTGTGACACAGGGGTTGATATTTAAGCTGGTGTGCTTATTTATGATGCCCGAGTGAGGTATTGTGTCGAAGGCTTTTGCAAGGTCCAGGTAGGCTGTGTGGACTACCTTCCCTTCATCTATGGCCTTGGTAACTGTTTCAAATAAGTTGACTAGGTTCAAGAGGCAAGATCTGCCCTTAACGAAGCCAAATTAGGTAGGATCCAGTGTCTGGAGGTTCCCAATGTCTTTGTTTATGATTTCCATGATGATACACTCCATAGCTTTGCAGACCAGGCTAGTCAGGCTTATAGGATGATAGTTTCCGGGGTCTGTTGTGGCACCACCTTTGTGGAGTGGGACCACTGTTGCTGTACGCCATTCCTTGGATACATATCCTGTACTAAGGCAGAGATTGAACAGTGACTTTATAATAGGGTATAGTTCTTCTTGGAGAAGACGCAGCCTGGGACACTGTCTGGTCCCATTGATGCTGTGTTTTTTGCTTTGGAGAGGGCAGATCTCACCTGTGCATCTGTGAACTCAGGAAGGCTACACTCTGTTGGGATAGACATTTGCTCTTTTGGGGGGGGAGACGTTTGCACTGAACCTTTCTGCCAGGGTGTTGGCAATGTCTGTGGGTTCAGTGTATTTTTTTGTCATTTTGCACTAACTCAGAGCATATTTGGGAGTTGCCTCCCAGGTTTCTGACATAACTAAAGAAGGCCTTGTGATTATCTTTAGTGTCTTTTGCAATTTTTTCTTTCAAAGCTGGCCTTAGATGATTTTATGAGGGATCGTAGTTTCTTGCTAGTACTGATCAGTGACGCCTTCCCTTTTTGGGATTTTGCTCTGTCATGTAGTAGCTTTCTCCTTCTGTTGTATAGCTTATTTATGTCTGGGGTCCACCAGACATAAAAGGTCTACTGCCTTTGGAGGAGTGAGTCTTTGTTTTATTTGGGATAGCATGCTCCATGCATTCCTGTAGGTGTCCATAGAATGCTTTTGTAAAGGATTCTGCATTTTGGGCCATATTTTCCACTGGCCCAGGGGCTTTGAAGGATTCCATCTCAGTTTTGAGAAGTGTGAAGTTTGCTTTTGAGAAGTTCTTCACCGTGGTTTCCTTGGCTAGGGGTGGGGATGGGATATGGATGTCCAGTGAGATTTGTTTATGGTCTGATCTTACCAATGAGGGGTATACCTCTGGTGTGGAACATAGAGACCCCATGTTGGTGATGACCAGATCCAATATGTTTTCCCCTCTTGTGGGAGTGGTGACCAGTTGTTCCATAGCATTTGAGTTTATAAATTCTAGGAACCATTGGGCAAGGGTGTTTGGGCTTGAGTAGTTTTCCCAATCGATGTTTGGGTAGTTGAAGTCACCCAATATAATAGTGTTTGGAGAGACCTTCATATTTTTCAGTGTTCTCAGGAAAGCCGAGTGAGGTTCCTGTGTTTGGGAGGGTGGTCTGTAGCAGGCTACAAACTGAAAGGCAGTTTTTCCCACTGTTAATTGCACATGGATGGTCTCCAATGCTTCGTGCAGTGCCACTAACCTGGAGGTGTTGGTATCTTTGATAAATATGGATACTCCCCCTCCTTTTGTGGTTTGGTCCAAGTTTTGGGGCCAGAAAGCATGGTATGAAGTATAACCTGTTAGTGCTGGGGTGCTCTCGGGAGCCTTGAACCAGGTTTCTGTTACTGCACAGATATCAATATTTTCCATACTGAGGAGAGTCTTGAGTGCATGCATCTTGTGGTTTAGACTTCTGGCATTGAGCAGCATTACCCTTAGTTTTTTGTTCTTTGTGTTGTCTATGGGGGTGGGTTTGTCTTTTGAGCCTTGCCTAAAAAAGGCACTATGGGGAAGGCAAGAGCCTTTGCCAGTATTTGAAAACCCAGGGGTGACAGGTGCAAGCCGTCCCTAGCGAAGCAACGTGGCTTGTCGAGCATGTCATCCCAGGCTGACAGACACTGGATCCCCTTTGAATGACACCAATACTTTAGCCAATTGTTAAAATTGATCATTTTGTCTTTATACTGTGGCATCATTCTTGGTGAGGGTAAGATGCTACTCAAGGTCAGGGTCATACCGGCCTGGACTACATGATCAAAGAGCTCCTGTACGTCTTTTTTCATGTAGTCCAGGGAGGTACGTCTCAGGTCATTCACACCAGCATGGACAATGACGGAGTCATATTTGTACTTGCTTTGGAGTGACCTGAGTGCTTCTGTTATGTGGCAGATCCTGGCACCCGACAGGCAGCTTACAGTAACCTTCTCCTTGTTCAGCCTGGTGAGTGGGACGTCAGTGTGTCTGACAATAGAGTCACCTATTACAAGTGTATTAGGTGTGTTGTTTTGCCTTAAGGGCTGTGACTGTGTGGCACACTGACTTTGTGAGCTATGTGCTACGTGGATATTGTTTCGTGGTAGGTGTTGCTTGGATGTCTGCTTTGGAGGTCTCTGCTGCTTAGGCAGATTTTTATTTAGAGCCTCTGAGTATGTTTTTGTGTGTTTATGTGTTTGGTTTGCTGATGCGATAGGTCTACGTGAGACTGGATTTGTGGTGTGTGTGGTTACCTTCTCCTCCTGACAGGCTGTGCCAGTACTGGGTTGAGAGAGCTTAGCCTCCAGTTTGGCTATATAGTTGCATCTCTCACATATATTTGAGCTTGTTGGGAGGAGGAGAGGGTGGTCTGTATACATAAGGCAGTTGTAACATTGCCTCAAGATTCCCAGATTCACCAGCTGGACTGGAGAGTAAACTCAAAACTGACCTTTGGACATGCCTGAATAATATAGGGAACTACTTATTGACTGATCAGAAAGAACCAATAGGGAGCAAGTGCTTAGAAGGAGTATAAGAGGATGTAGTGCTTTAGTTTGTGTTTACCTATGAGATTACTTATACGAGCAAGTGCAGGGCTTTAGAATGAAAATAGAGTGCTTAATTAGAGATTTAGAGCAGTTCTAAGGGAAAAAGTAAAGAGCAGACTTTGTGGAGCTGGGAATAGTTTAAACCTCTTTAAGGGGCGCTGCCCGACGCTGCTCTATGCGCAAGACCGCGCAAACAGAGAGTTGCAGGGTTTTAAGAGAGAGAGATCAAGGAGTTTAGAATTGACCCAAAATGGCCAATAAAACTACAGCTTCTAGGCAGTAACCACTCCTACAGGGACATGCAGGCTGCTCAGTGTTAACCACTGCCACTGGTGAACACAGAGACTTCCCTTTAGCCCAAGCAAGCACTGGCCTCCAAGAAGCTTACAAACAGTTCAGAACAGCAAATCTGTAACTGAACTTTCTTAAATTTCAGAAAGTGGGAAAAAAGCAAGTTTTTTTGTTTTTTTTTTTGTTTTAGTTTAAAGGTAGCAGAGATACACAAGTAGCAAAATATTCACAACAGTGCAATAAATGACCCCACACTTGAGTGCTAGGCCAAAGTCAGGTAAAATGCAATTTTAAGAGCAAAAACGATTTTAAATTAAGTGCAACACAGGAAATGCAGTAAACAGGCTCTAGATGTGTTCTAAATACTGTTTCAAATACAGATATAAAGTTTAGCAAGCCAGAAAATGCCGAAAAGTAGGCGGCAAAGCAGTAATTCTAAACAAAAAATCAGAAGAAAATATTTAAAATCTCAAAAGTGGCTCCCTTCTTCTCTCAGCGTTTTCTCCCCTTGGTAGGTGCTTCAGCAACAACTAACAAGCCCGGAAAGATGCCAAAACCACGAGGCAGCAGGGTTTTATATATATATATATATATATATATATATATATATATGTATATATACATATATATATATATATATATATATATATATATATATGTGTGTGTGTGTGTGTGTGTTTGTATATCTGTAGACATACATGTATATATATATATATATATATATATATATATATATATATATATATATATATATATATATATGGAGTGCATTCAGACTTCAGGTCCACACTCTCTAAAACTCCTTCCTCCACAGCTGCACTGTTCTGCCTTGATACAAAACAGAAGAGTGTCACGTGGACACAACCTAACATTAAGGGGGTATATATAGGGACAGATTGTGGGTAAGCCTATTACAAACCTATGAAGTTTGTGCATGATAAATTTCACGTTAATATGACTGTCCTGAAGGTGGTGGGGTCTGAAACTCATGTGTCTATCATGACTTCATTACTTCCCCCCTTCAGCTATTTGCCACACTAATATACATGTCTTGAGGTACAGAACACACACTATGGTGGCTTACATCTTGTCATTCTGTACAGATCTGCACAGTTGACAGGTATGGCCCCCTGACCACAGGGCCAGATGCTATGCCCATAGCAGTTGTTCAGTAGGACATCATTACAGCAACAAGTCTTGGTGGCTCATATAAATCTTTCCACATCATCTATCCCATTATTAAAGACCAAGTACTACATTCAATTGCATGTATACAAGTTTCACATACCTGTTTTAGTATTGTGCTCTCTTCTATGTACACTTGTATATGTCCCTTGTTTTATTTTATTTTGGTTTGGCTTGGTTTGTAGTATCTCTCTCATTCTCTCTCTCTCTCTCTCTTCACTGCAGGGATTAAACTGGTTTGAATAGGTTGGAGCATGGATTTTGTAGGCGATGCATATGATCAGGTGATGGCCTCTGTACCAATCAGTGTTCACCACTTGCTAACTGCATGCAGCCAGCTGTGTAGTACTTCCAATTACCAATATCATGACAACCCACTACTATAAATGACTACATCATGCAGGTGTTGTCCCTTTACATTTCCTGTATGGAATACATCATTCCTGTGTGAGGGCAGCAGTGTTACAGACAGCAGGTAACAATACCTCTTACAACAGGACTTGCAGATAAAGGCCAACTACATGTTTGTATAAGGTTCCAGACCTACAGACAGTGTGAGTATTTCTGTTATATGCATTGAATAGGCCTACTTTACAAGGTTTTGTGTACATGCTAGTTTTGCATGGAATGCAGTCTGTCTGCATAGCTTGCAACTGTGGGCCTATCCACATGATGGCCAGAGGATTGGCTGTTATGTTTTGTCTGTTCACCACACAGGTCTTGTTTCTGACATGTCAGTGGCATTCTCTCTGTTGAGTGCTATCAGTACATGTCAACATCCATTTGTGTTTCTGACTTCATATTCCTGAGTAAGGGTATGTTGCAAGCAGTCCTGTAACAACAGCAACTTTCATAGTGTATAACAGCAGTAGTACAAATATGGCCTTGTGTTCCAGCCTCTGTCCTCCACCTACATACCAGGCTTTGTCCAAATGTCATGCAGTAAGAGGTTAAGTAGTGGCCTATCATTATTTAGTGCTGGCATTCCTGCTATAATTCCAGTGATGCTGTGGACTCCCACACAAATTGTGGGGTAGGGTCCATATATGTATGAGGACTATAGCTGGACAAAATGTGTGTGACCTTGTACAGCCCAGAGGTCAGTGTATGTAAAACACTGTTATATGCCCTTGTAAGACATTTTATGAGGGAGGGGAATGAATTGTTTTTAATCTAGGCTGTTACAACATGTGAAGGATATCAGTAGTAAGACATATTAAGGTATATGGCTGTACATTTTCATACATTTCACCATGGGAACAGTGGTGGGCTAGAGTTTACTGTCTTACAGACAGTTCTGTTTGTCAATGTGATAGTGATGTTTTAAGTTAAGCATTATGTACCAGATACATTTTCATTGTGACAACTTAATTCCTTTCCCCCTAGTAATTGGAGGCTGCTGAACTACATCTGTAATTAATTAGTGTTGATTGGTTCTTATCTTCAAGGCAAGTGTGTTTTTACTGTTGTACTACTTGAAGGCCATAGCCTGGACAGCAACAGATGTTATGTTTTCAGATTACTTTATCAAATGTTTTGTTTGAGAGTTGCATTACTCAGTTATTATGTACTTCAAACACCTAACTGATATAAGAAATGGCCTATACAACTGAAATAGTAGACAAATAAACATTTATATCTATGCAAACTTGTGTGTGGTGTCATGTCCTTTGCATTGTCTGTGGGTATATGTTTCATGCAATAATTGTCTTTTGTATGAAAGAATCAAACACTGGCCATTTTAAAAGGTGGCAACTGTAGGAATGCTGGCTGTTTGATATGTTGTGCACCCTCTATATATACTCTTCTTATACATATCTATAAGTAGTAATATATTTATATGTGTATGTATGTGTATATACATACACACACACACATATATATATATATATATATATATATATATATATATATATATATGTATATGCATATATATATATATATATATATATATATATATATATATATATATATATATATATATATATATGTGTGTGTGTGTGTGTATGTATCACTGGAATGTTTACTGCTTCCACATTGTATATTCCCTATGGTAGACAGACTGTTCTGCATGGTATGCTAGTGATATCATCTTGACATCTTTCAGCAGAGGTGGCTTACTGTTAACTTGTTGTGGTATGTTGTACAGGGTCCTGGGTTTGAGACTTGCAAGTGTTGGTTATTGTGTTGCAAGGCAGATCTGTTCAGCTGTGGAGGAGGGCATGATGTCAATCATTACAAAAGATGCTTATTTTGGGCCCCTTCACCCCCATTAATAGTACCTTTGGTCAGATGTTTGCATTGAGAGGTTCAGAGTATGGATCCAATCTGCAAATGCAATACACATTTATATGTATATATATTATATATATGTGTGTGTGTGTGTGTGTGTGTGTGTGTGTGTGTGTGTGTGTGTATACATATATATATATATATATATATATATATATATATATATATATATATATATATATATATATATATATATATATATATATATATATATATATATATATATATATATATATATATATATATATATATATATATATATATATATATATATATATGTCTATATATATACACATACATACATAAATACTGTTGAATGACTGTGCTGCATGATATGTTTGAGAAAACATCAAATTCATTTACATCTGAAATGGCTTAGTGGTAAATCACTTTGGCGATAGTGTCTAGGGTCCTGGGTTTGAGACTTGCAAGGGCTGATTACTTTGTTGCTGCGTAGAACAGGGGCTGTTGGAGACAGAGTGATTAAGGCACTTTAAATGAGTTGTAAGCAGGTTTGTGTGGAGCTAAGCGATGCTTACGTGAGCTCAGCTTCGCTTATGGCCATTTAAACCTGCTCTGATTTCAAATAAAGAAAAGAAAAAAAGGGAGATAGGAAAGTGGTGAAATTGGGGCAAGCAGGAGGAGAAACAGGTAGTGATGTGCAGGATGAGTGTAGGAAAAGACCACAGCTCTGCATTTCTTTGGCAGCAACAGCTGTTTCAATGTGGGCAGTTTAGAATTTGGAGCCTCACACCCTACAGGGAGGTGTGTGGGCATCATACATTATGGATGATTGGTAAAGATACATTGTGTGATGGGTACATGTCTCTGGGCGAAATGAAGGGCTATGTATGGGGTGTGATTTTTTTTTTTTTGACAGATGATATTTCTTTTTTTTTTTAAGGTGAGAGTGGGATGTTAAGGAAGGATTATAAGTGTGGTGAGGGAGGTTTGGTAGGAGAGGTTGCATTTGCAGACAGACAAGACAGACAAGACAGCAGACAGGGGCAGTGTATGATACATGGCGGGTATACACCTTGATGGATAGGTTGGTTGGGAATCGGAGGCTCATGAGCCCCCCAGATGACAGTAGTGGCACTGATGTCCCCACCCGATGGCAGTCACCACTACTCCTTCACAGCCCCGAAGGTGACTGTGCTGGGGGCTGGGCAGGAGGGGCCAGTTGCCCCTCTAGCTGCACCTGCCTGCCCTCCAGCTGGTGCACGTGGTCATCTAGCTCCATCTGGAGGACACTGCGCACCATGCCACAGACCTTGTCCCGGGTGACAACATCCTCACTATGCCCACTTGTGGGGGGATGAGCCCCATCCCCTGCAGTGGAACCACCCGAGGGTGGTGCAGGACCAGCGGATGAGGTTGGTCTGGGTTGGGTCCCAGACGTATTGGGACCTGATGCCTCGGCCAGGTGGGGTGGGTAAGGTGGATCCTCTGGGATCTGCCTTCCCATATGTGCTATGGTGTGGAAATTAACAATGCACATTGGTTAGTCATGCACAACACATTACAACATTAGTCAAAATAGCATGCATGGATATTCCCATTTACCCAAAACAGTGTAATTATAACAGTGCCATCGCAAAAATAGCCCATGCATATATGGAATGGCATTCAGAATTGCAACAGCATGCCAGTTAGTGGTATGTCAGGCAGGCAATAACAATGATTATTCAACAGGGAATATTAGTATGCACCCAGTTTAAACAATGATAAACCAAATGGAACAACAGTCCCAACAGTACAAGTTTGTTTAGGAACATACCCATGTTGGTGTCAGTGTGATGGATGGATCAGTTGAGTGGTGGGGGAAGTGAACAGATTCAATTGACAACTGCTGTCAAGTATATTTCTCAGTATACTACTATTCACTACTCTACATTCTGACCATGCTTACACTCTACCTGGGCCATGGGGCTGCTACAGCACACCAACAGCTGTAGATATCAACAGAGCAATTGTACCCTTATTTTAGTTATGCACATCATACCTGTTTCTATACCAATTTCTTTACCTGTGGGCCATGTGCAGATGAACTGTGTGCACATTAAATTGCTGTTTCTACACATATTTCAGATTCACATATTAGTTGCAGGCCCTGGAGTGTGTGTGGAGGGATTGCTGTTCTCCTGTCAGTTTCCTTTTATAGTCTAGTGTGTGTTGTGCCTTTGACATACATCTACTATGACATTCTCTGTGTGTGGGTTTCTTGGCAAATGGGGAAACTATCTGTGACAGTGGGACACTTGAGGGGCTTGTCTGGGCCAGACTGTAGAGTTTGGATGTCTAGCTTGCATCTATTTGTAGGACTGGGTTTGATCAACACAGCAGTTGTACACCTTTCATAGTTATACACATCATACTAGTGTTTCTCTTCAAATTTCTTTACCTGTGTGGAAAATATATGTGTTGCAGTACATTACTTTTTCTATTCAGTTTGCAGTTTATAACTGTAGAACCAGACTAACATGTCAGTGGCAGTCCCTGGATTTGAACCATGGTGTGTGTGCAAAATTGAAGTACATGCCTAGTATTTATCAGACTGAGCTACTGGGGAAGTGTTGTTTGTTGATTGTGGCATTTCTATCTAGTATATATTTTTGTGCACAGTACTTTTATTATCGCATGTTGCATTATTTGTTTCCCATTTTCAGTACAAATTATGCATACACAACAGACATTGGTGTCACTGTTTGAGAAACATGTGCACATTACCTGGATTGCACATTTAATTGTTTTACAACTACATACTGCAATTTAGATTCCTGAGCACACAGTGTAGGTTTTAAGTCTGCACCTGTTAGCCTTATACATTTTTCAGTACATTCACAGCTACATACCGCTGAAATTGAAAGGTTAACACAGGACAATGCTGGCAGACACACATGTAAAACACATTCTGATGGAAATATGTACTGTTGTTTTTTTCAGTTATTTGGTATGCCTATTATAAAGTATGCAGACAAGCAGTGCTAAATCAGTTCACTGCAGTTAATGCATTCTGCAGGACATACATATTTCTATTTTTCGGGTACAAGTGAGATGACACACACCAGTGTTTGGGATCGCCTTTATTAGTTTTGACATGCATATCTGTGTACAACTCAGAAATCCACAGTTACTATTCCTGCACTTTCTTGGCAGGTTCACCCAGACACACTCATACATATTCTAATATTCCTCTCCTGCATATTGTACCTTGTTTGCTACTGACATCTGTATTACACAGCAACTGGAAATACTCCATTTTAATGCTGGCAGCCTGCCACGGGCATTTATTCCTGACTTTTACAGCACAATTATATATACAGGCAGTACTACCATTACTATATTTTTGATTTCTTATTGCTAATATTAGGAGGTATTCTGTACTCACCATAATGCCAACGCATCCGGGCCAGTCACTGGGCATGAGCCTCAACATTCTGGGACCTCTCCACAGCAGCTATATGGGGGGACATAACACATTAATCAAACCTGCACAGTCACAAGTTGAATTTTTTCCATACTTAGAGATACATAAGACTGCATACTTACAGACACATTGGACATCCTGCGCTCGGGCTTCTTGGATCCACTGGTCCAAGACTTCACCCCTCCTCCACTTCAGGTCATTATGGTGGTGACGTACCTGCTCACCAGTCCGGGGTATGCCAGTGGCACTGGTGAGATCGTGTGTAAGCTGGTCTTAGGCCTCCCTGCTGCAGCAGCCTGGCATCATGGTTTTTTACTAGGAGCCCAACCATGACCCTGGACTCCTGGATGCCCTAACGTTGCACTTGGAAGTGAACACCTTCACCAACACCAGACATTTTGGTCTTGCTGTGAGCAGTCCCAAATGGCTATGGCTGTATTCCCACCTGTGCAGCTTAAAAAGGGCAGTTTTCCCACACTTTATCTTGATTGGCCGATTTTAATATGCTGAACTATGTTTAGCTCCGCACAAATCCACATAGCAATCCTTAAACCAGATAAGCACAGCTGAAAGCTGGTAAGCAATCCTTACACTAGCAAAGAATTGCTTAAATCTATTTTTGTTTCATTAAACTTATAAAGTATTTTTTACATTTATATTTTACATATTCCCACCCCTACTGTGCTATACGTGAGCCATATGATTGACATCTATCATTCAAATTCCTTAAAAGTTTATTAAATAAATTGGCAGAGGGAGGATTCAAACCAAGCATGGTCTCCATGCTAAGCCAAGGCAGTACCACTACACTACAGCAGCTTGATGAGGTTTGTTGGCAAAGTAGCACTTGTCTACCATTTCCAGGATTTCAGCCAGACTAAGCATAGAGCACACCTTGCAAACAAGCTGTGCACTGCTTAAATTTTGGACTTATGTAATGAAAAAAAAATACATTTTTTTGTATTTTTATTGCTTTCCTCTTGCCCTACTGCTTCCATGCATGTAGGGTAAGAGTGCATACATTCGGGGTGGGCACTTGAAGGCTGCTGCCTTCTAGCTGTGTTTGTGTTTTCTTTTCATTTCAGTGTCCACGGACACTGAAATGTTAGCTACTTACATTTCAGTGTCTGCAGTCACTGGTTTAGTGCATACTATTAGAGCCAGGCTCTAATATTATGTACATTGACACTCATCTGTATAACAAGTGCCGTACGGCACTTTCTGAGGGAAGGGGGCATGTTACATGTGCAGGCACTGCTGACACACGACCCCTACACTTGTTCATGGTTCATGTCCATTTAGATTAAACAGCAGTGAGCCTTCATGCATATGCAAGGCACGTTGCTATTCTAAAGGGACACGAACCACTCCATGCAGAAATAGTTTTATTCTTGCACAAAGCTTTGTAAATCCCAGGGAATGTTTTAATACTAGCTGAGAGTGAATTCTCATGGCTGTCTGTTTTTTGTACCTGACATAGAAGGACCCCTCACCTACTTTATCTTGCCATGCTCTAGTAAGTAACCAGGGAATAGTAATTCTTTAGATCAGCCAGGAAAATATAGTGAGATTAGTTAAGTACTGTTTTTCTCTTCTGTGTGAATATATCTATCTGTGTTATTTTAATATTTCCTGTGATTGAAAGTCTGGTGTTGACTGTAAATAGATATTTAGTATTTCCATGTTATTTTATCATTTATTATTAGATATATTTTAACTTTTCATTGTGGCTGGTCCTTAAGAGAATATTTTAAACTTTCAGAGTACTTGTATTTATTCTGTGTCATTGCGGCCACTCCTGAAAGCCTTGCTGTTTGTTTAAAATTAGCATTTGTATTAATATTAATTTCATGGTACTTTTGCAAGAGCCTTAGAGTAGCTGGCTTTGGGGTGCTTGGTGGCAGTGTAACTAAGGGGGACAGCTAGTAAATCTGTACTAGCCTTTCCCATGTGTGTGTGTGTGTGTGTGTGTGTGTGTGTGTGTGTGTGTGTGTGTGTGTGTGTGTGTGTGTGTGTGTGTGTGTGTGTGTGTGTGTGTGTGTGAGTGTGTGTGTGTGTGTGTGTGTGTGTGTGTGTGTGTGTGTGTGTGTGTGTGTGTGTGTGTGTGTGAAAATCAAATCTGAAAGAGTGTGTGTGTCAGCTGCTTTGAGCAGGGACATGAAGCAATGGTTTCAGAGAGAGGGTGCTGGAGGACTTGGCTTGGACACTTGGCTGAGGACTCAACCCTACAGCCGTGCTAGTGGGCAGTCTTATCGGGGATCTGGAGAGAGAGAGAGAGAGAGAAAACAGCCCCTAGACTGAGTGTGTTCTCTGTGTGCTTTTAAGAGAAACTGTGCTTGATGCAGAGAGCTGCATCTGGAAATACTGGGTGTATCCATTTTTGTTCCAAGTGAATGTCCCTCTCCAGTGTCAGTGGTGAGGATTCAGGCTCCTTGATTACTGGCCCAGACTGGGGACATCACACTGTCATATAGCAGAGCAATTATGGTAACAAGCATCAAACAAGTGCTGCCGAAAGCCACATGCTTTCTTTTTATATGCAGTATTTTCAATGGGGATAAAGAAAATAAAATCTCAAATATATGAGCCAGTAATCAACCAGTGTCAAACAATCATCATATCACACGATTTACAATAAGCGCTGCTTTAAAGTGAGCAAAGTAATGGCTGCTGGACAACTTTATGCAAGTCGCCTTCAATAAAGTGAGGGTAGTTTGTAATCTGCTGTCAAATAAGCTATGAGTATGAAGATTGTTGGAGCAAGAAGGGAAAAAACTAAAACTGTACAGAGGCCTTATTTTGTGTTTAAAGCAAATCATTAGAACAAGGTAATAAGTGTCTAAAACAAATTATCTAGGACAAGGAAGAAAAATAATTCACTGAATGGTGTTACATCTTGGTTTGGTAAATAAACTAAAATAGCAGCAGCAAGAGTAGCTAAATATGCAAACAACAATGTAAGGTATATAATGCAATGAAGAAGTGGAAAGGGATGATGTAGTCCTCTACATTCTGATTTTTTTGTTGCAGAAGTTTATACAGTGATCATCAGTCACTCATCAGCATGCTATAAGTTTTCAAAATATGGTAAATATCGTCATATTAAGTGTCCTAAGTTTTGTAAAGAAACAGCTATAGCAATGAGTTTAGATTCAGTATAGTACACAATGCACTGCTTAAATTAAATGCCTACTCATAGCTTTTTCAGTATCAAATCATTGCCCCCCCACCCCCAGCTGAGTTCTGTTATGCCATTCCATTAAATTAAATATTGTGAAATATATTTATTTCTGAAGAATTGGAGATGAAAATGGTAGAATTTCTAAGCCATTGTAAAAAAAATGGTTAATGTTCTTACTTCCAAGTTGCAGCAACCTGGAGGCAAAAATTATATATAGTCATACATGGCAAAGCCTTTTACATGCTGGCTATAGAGAAAAATAAACTCTCCTTAAGTAAGGCTTTTGAAAAGTTATTTTCATGGCTAATGATGCATTTGATCTTTAAGTTCCGCAATTCATAATTTTGAGATTTTGAAAGTAGTAGACCTTTAAAATATAAATACAATCTGGGCTCACAGCTACCCTATTTATTGCATATATTTTAAAGAAATAGCTATATTTTCAGTTTCAACTGAAAAATGTTTAAAGCAAACATACATGGTACTACTTTATGTTATTTGACCCACCCTTGAGGAGTGTAAAACACTTCATATGTTGCAAACTGTATGTGCAGTTGTAACACTTTAAATAGGGCTTAAGCATGCCTCAAAAATCTTTATGTCTTAATCATAAATAACACCACTTCAGGAATAATCCATAAAGTAACAAGTTTATGTAGATAGTTTTATATTTAAGAGACACCAAGTTAGTTTAAACTTTTAGAATGTGTTATCACAAAACTGAACAATACTTTTGATAATAAAATAAAGATGCCAAGAAGTTCACCTCAAGAGAGAAACTCGAGAGGTGAATTTCTTGTTATCCATGTCAAGAACACACATTAAGGGTTATGATCGGTGAGAGTGGATCATTATTTTCTGCAGTGCACGGAACTGTATCTTCAGAATGTACTACTACTTACAGAAAATAAAGTTTAGAAATACAAAGTGTTTATTAGCTTTCAAACTTCTTGAAAGCTGGGGAAAACATAGCTGCCAAACAGACAGAGAGCAGGTGGAAGGGAAGTGCCCCTCTGCAGAGCCAATGGCTATAAAAGCTATTTGATACATCAGTCTGCCACGTTTTGCAGCAGATACATGTAAGTGTGGCACAGTGAAATATTTAACAACTGTTCTTTGCTGGCCAGCACTGTCAGCTGTTAATCCACAGTGTGACACATTCTTAACAAAACTAAGTGGTGCTTAAAAGATTGCTAAGTATTTTTTAATGTCAAAAAGGTGCCTGTCTTTTCCTAATATTATGATATAATTTAGGCACTCCATGCACTCCGACAGCATATGCTAAATCATGAAAAGTGTTTTCATAGAATAAATTAAACTAGGACAGAAATATAGGTATTTCAGATTTGCATATGCAAAGGATTTTCTGCCGGATATCCTGTCTATCACTTTATGAAGAATTTGTAGTGAATGAGATTACTGGTATCAAGTTTAAAAATAATTGTTAATTTTCTGGCTGGATATGGATCATATTGCCTGGAATTATTTATTGCATTCAAGATGTCACTGTTATCTGCATTTTGTAGACTCCAGATAAATTTGGCATTGTATGTTATATCTCACACACATGAAGGCACTTTTCTGAATAAAACCCATAGTTTTGTGGTGATTTAGAATGATAGTTTTGATGAATGAATGAAAAACAAAATCCTGCTGTGCTGGTTTATGCTCCTTTAAATAATGTTCTTTGGAAACTGTGTACAAAATTTAATGTTATAAGATGACCTTATATTTTCTTGGTTACAAACAAGGACTTACAATGGCAGGTGCAATGCTAAACTGAAGGAAGAAAATACATATATTCTCTCTGGCTCTTGAACTGCTTGCTATATGTATTACACCGATGATTGCCACACTTAAAATAATCACTTTAAGTGTACTCAGCTAGATCAGCACAATTATTTTTATATCAATGCATTTATGATATTGATTTTTTTCACTGAATTTCAGGTTAAAGTTACTGTGAATGTAGCTTAGAAAGTAACTAAACTGCATTACTGTTAACAGAGTCAGTCGATAACTAAGTGTCATTGGTGTCCGCATTCCGTGCAACACTATATATATATATATATATATATATATATATATATATCACGCTGCCACAAATAAAACATTTGTGGTAGATGAAGTTCTTGCTTCTACATAAGTGCAAATTATCACAAACAAAATACTGTAGAACGTACAAGTGGCAGTAGATATTAGAACGAGTGGCAGCAATATAATGAAACTCAAAATTATCAAGTAAGAGAAAAATGCCAATTAAAGCAAGGAAAATCAAACAGAATAGCAAAACCCCAAACTAAGAAAAGAAGATGAAACATGGTGTAGAAATGTAGTAAAACATTGTTTGTGTATATGTTAATGAGGGAAGAGAGCCAACACAGAAGGGGTGCTGACAATTAGTAAATTGAGACAGACTGAGCAGATAACGACAGTGACAAAGTAAAAAATACTGAACATATACATCTGCTTAGTTTCCTTAAGAGAGAAAGAGATGGAAGCCAGAATCATGTTCAAATAAAACAATGTAAATACTCTTGGATGGGTGAAAATTCAAAGTCCAATCACAGAAGGGTGCTGATAGAACACTTAAAAATGAAGAATTATATGTTCAAGTTTATTGAGTAAAACTAGATAGTTTTTACAAAACTACAAGGTTCCATTTTTATAACATTAATATTTCATTAAATGCATGCAACAGTTTCATGCAATTTTTAGAATTACTAAAAAAATATAAAGAAAACCTAATTCTTTTAATAAGTTATCTAGATTACTATATAGTTATCGAATCTAGCTGCTGAATTTTTTCTGTTTGTCAGGTCTTGTTTACCTTACATAAGGCTTTAGTTGAATAATGGTAATTTATGTTAATTATAATTTAAATTCATCTTATGGGTCCAAAATTCTTTGAAGTACTGCAACTCTGACTTCTCTGTATACAGTACATTCTAGCAAAATATGCTGGAGACTTCTCTGATTTGCTTTCTACTTTTCATATTATTTTCTTAAATATGATAACTATAAATCATTTAAGAATTTTTTTTTGCAAGTGATTTCTAAAATATATTAATCCATAGTTCTTTAGTGTTTCTTCAATAATTCTCCAAATACTGAATAGGTAATTACAATTCTTCCGACTTTCTTTTTCAGATAATACTTTTGATGTTACATTTTTCAATAATCTATTTTGAAACAGCTGACCTGATATCCATCGTTGCTTTTTCATTCTTCAGATTAAATTGTTTTGTGAAATATGCAGCAAAAATGATTTTGGTAAACTGGATACATTGTAGGGAGGTTTATGTACTTTTTGAAAATAAATAATAATCCTCAAACTAACCCCATATTTCAGCTCCGTACCTTATAAGGCTAAGAATTTTAAGTTTGAGAAGTAACTTGTTGTTGTATCTTTCGGCTTTTCCCAGTTAGGAGTCGCCACAGCGGAACTCCGGTCCACTAATTATTGG